>NC_045614.1:2251150-2567768 GCF_009829155.1 Mustela erminea
TGCTCCGCACCTCAGTGCTGGGTGCCCTGCAGACACCCCCTGCCCACGCTGGGCCTCGGTTTCCCGCTGGGTCAAAGGGCTGTACGCTTTGGGGTGTGACCAGGTTGCAGTGGGGACGCCCCTTGCAGAGCGGCCGCTGCTGGCCAAGGGTGCCCCACGGCCCCCTGAGCGCCGAGTCCCCGGGCTCCGACCCGCAGTGACCCTGCTCTGTGGGGGGCGGGGGCGGGCTCCGGCCTGGCGCTCACACGGCCCTGCCCGCAGGCACCGGCGAGAGCGGGAAGAGCACGTTCATCAAGCAGATGCGGATCATCCACGGGGCGGGCTACTCGGAGGAGGACAAGCGCGGCTTCACCAAGCTCGTGTACCAGAACATCTTCACGGCCATGCAGGCCATGATCCGCGCCATGGAGACCCTGAAGATCCTGTACAAGTACGAGCAGAACAAGGTGAGGCCTGGGGCCCGCCCTGCACCCGCCGGCACCTGCCTTCCCCACCGCGCCTCGGTCCTCCCGGCCGGGAGCCCTCAGCGCCGTGCCCCGTGTGCCTCCCGGTAGGCAGGGCCTCTCCCCTCCTGTTTCCAGAGTAACGGCTCCTCGAGACCAGAGTCACTCACGGGGCAGGTCTCCCCGTAGTGTGTAGTTCACGGCTTTCTGACACACACGGCTGTGCAGCCATCACCTCTGTCTAGTTCCAGAGCATTCCATCACCACCAGGCACCCAGGTCCCCGTCACCTGTCAACGCCCCGCCCCCAGCCCCCAGCCCCCACGAGCCCCTTCCTGTCCGTGGAGGGGCCTGGTCAGGGTGTGTCGCATGCGTGGACTCACACTCCATGTGGCCTCCTGTGTCTGGTCCCCTTCCTGTGTGTCGTGGGCTCGGGGTCCGTCCTCGGGGCTGTGCGGGGGCCTCGCTGCTGCTCCGGCTGTTCTCACACGTCTGTCAGCCCGGCGCCCGAGGCTGCGTCACGCTCCGTGTGCGGGTGGACGTGCTGTGCACAGCCGCTCGCCCGCAGACGGGCGCTGGGTTTCCGCATTTGGTTCCTGGACGGCTGCGCGGTGACGTTCACGTGCCGCATCTGTGTGCACACCTGTCGCCACTGCCCCGGCCGTGTCCCCGGGAGACGGGGACTCACGGGGCAGCAGGGGGTCTGCCCTCGCGAGGAGCCGCCGGCCCCTCTGTGCAGTGTGTCCCCGGCCGGGCGGCGGTGGGCACTCGCCGGTGGCCCCTCTTGGCTTGGCTTTTGTAGGTCTGATTTTGGGGGTTTCTTGGTCAGCCCTGGAGGTTTGCCCTGGGCTGACGTGAGGCACGGGAGTCCGTACTTACACGGGGCGCGTTTAGTGAATCCGTTCGCCTTCAGGCTTAAGAAGGGCCGTCCGCCAGGCCACTGCTACATTTCCACTTGGCACCTTCCTCCCTCTGTCCCCAGGTCACAGATGACCAGGGACCCCCAGCCGGGCCCGGTGTTGGGTGGGCGGCCCTCTGGGGCGGGGTTTGGGTTGTATGCTCGGCTGGGGTCCGCTGCAGCATCTGACCGCAGGCCGGTGTGTGGACCATCCGTGTCCCTCTGTGTCTCGCAGCGGCCGCCCACGGCACCCTCTTTTGGTCCATACGGTGTTGTTGCTGCACACGGTGCCTGCTCCTTGACGTATCGTCCTGATGGCATTGGGTACAGGGACGGAGCTGGGGCCACAAAGCCGAAGGCACTGTCCTCTGGGGTGTTCGAGGCTGTCACACGTCGACAGCTGGGGGTGTCTTCCTGGGCCGGCGTCGGCCTTTGCAGGTCCAGACTGTGGGGCAGGTGAAGGCTGGAGGCCACGGCTGCAGGCACCGGTGCGGGGCATCTCTCCCGGCTTTCAGAGCGCGGGCTAGGGCTCCCCCACTCCCCATTTCGGCTTCTGCCCAGGTGTGTCTCCCCAGACCTTCTGCTGTGGCCGGCTGGGCTGCCCTGTCCCGACAGGCACGTGGACAAGCGGGGTCTCCCGAGTTTCGAGCCCCGGAGGTTCCCCGGCCAGCGCCCTGCCCGGCCCCCACTCCCTTCAGAGGTTGCTGGGGTTTGAGGAGCCGTGGGCCGGGGGTGGGGGTGCAGGCCCGACGGACATCGGAGGTGGTCCTGTTGCCTTACTGCGAAACGGGGCGGGGGGCTGCTGCAGGGGTGGGTTCATTGCGGTGCCTGTTTTGTTTTGGGTCTGACCCTCGGTCACTTTTCGCGGAGTCTGCTTCTTCGTCTACGTGGTTGCTCCCATGCCGCCTGCTGCCCCCACACTGGGGCACACGTGTGGGGCACACAGCCACGCGGCCTGGCGCCAGGAGCCCCCTCACTCCCGGGCTCTGGCACGGGGACCTCCCACTGAGGGACGGCCCCTGCGGCTCCCTCTTGCTCCGTGCCCACATGTGTCCGTGCCGCTGTGGGGCGGAGGTCCCCGCTTGGTCGGGCGCCCCGTGGGGCCCAGGCGCCGGCGAGCCCACGGCTCTCCCTCCTGCCCCGCAGGCCAACGCGCTCTTGATCCGCGAGGTGGACGTGGAGAAGGTGACGACGTTCGAGCACCGCTATGTGCACGCCATCAAGACCCTGTGGGACGACCCCGGCATCCAGGAGTGCTACGACCGCCGGCGGGAGTACCAGCTCTCCGACTCCGCCAAGTAGTGAGTAGGCCATGGGGGGCTCGGGGACGCTGCTCAGGGCCGGAGGGCCGGGCGTGCTTGACGGCGTTGGTGGGCCCCACCCTGAGCCCACACCGGGGCCGGAGCAGGGACGTTCATCTGGAGAAGCGAGGCTGCAGCCCGGCTTCCCGGCCAGTCCCCTTTCTCCCGCCGCCGCGGCTGTCCTCGGGTAGCCCCGTGGGGGTCCCCCGGAGCCAGCCTGACTTCTTGTCCCATGAGAGCCAGGGCGGGGTGGGGAGGCCTCTGCAGTGTCCTGGGTCCACCTTGTCCCGAGTGCTCCGGCTGTTCCGCCCCAGCTGGTGAGGCTCAGCGCTGGGCCCCTTCCTGCTGCTCAGGGACCACGGTGGCCGGGCTGTCCCCCCCCCAACCCCCTGCCTTGCCTGCCAGCCCGTGCAACCCGGTGCCTTCTGTGTCGCAGCTACCTGGCCGACGTGGACCGCATCGCCACCTCAGGCTACCTGCCCACCCAGCAAGACGTGCTTCGGGTCCGTGTGCCCACCACTGGCATCATCGAGTACCCTTTCGACCTGGAGAACATCATCTTCAGGTACTTGTGGCCTGGTGGCCGTGTGCGGGGGGGCCATGCGGGGGTTCCGTGCGCCGGGGCTGCTGTGGGTACCGTGCGCCATGGTGGTGGCTGTTCGCACCTGCGGTGGGGACCACGACAGGTTGGCTGGGTCTCGGTCTTTGCTCTCGGGGAGCTTCCGAACCAGGACGGGAGATAGACTCATGAATGTCGCCAGGTTTTGCAGTGAGCCATGTCCCGGAAGCAGTAAGGGCCATGGCAGTTCTGGCCAGAGCCAGCCTGGAGGGGAGGGCCTTCTGGGGCCTGTGGCTGGGGCAGGGCGCCGGGGTGTGTCGGTGGGGCAGGGGATCTGGAGTTGGGCTGGAGCTGCGGGTGCCACAGGTGGTAGAGGGGCCTGGGGACCCGTGCGGAGCCAGGTGACGGGTGGTTCCAGACTCCGGCTCCTGGGCCCATGGGGGTTCCTGGCATGTGGGCAGAATGGGGCCCCGTCCTGGCAGGGGGTGTGGCCTGGGTAGACCTGGGGCCATCCTCGAGGACACGGGCCCGCCATGCAATGAGGCCACGGAGCCGCTGGGTGGTGAGGACGAGCGTGTCGCCTGGGGCCACCGCGGATGACCACAGACGGGCGTTTTGAAGCCACAGGCATTTCTGTGGTCCCAGCGTCAGAAGCCGAGGATCAGGGCGTGGGTGGGGCCGGTTCCTTCTGAGGCGGTGAGGGGCGTCTCCTGGCTCCCCGGGGTCATCAGCCGCCCTCCGTGTCCCCTGCCCCATCCCTGCCCCTGCGGTCACACGGCCTGTTTTTGTGTGTCCGTGTCTGTAATTCCCTCTGGTGATTGCAGGGCCACCCCACTCTAGCCTGGTGTCGTTTAACTGATGGCATCCGCGGGGACTCAGCCCCGGGTTCTGGGGGCACTGAGTTTGGAGGAAAGGTTTCAGCCCGGTGCCCCGAGGCCCAGGCGGGGCGGGTCCTGTCTGCCTGCCGGGAAGGCCTCGCAGCACCCCATCATGATGCCCCCGGTTCCCTGCTTAGGCTCCCGCTGGGCAAGGAGTTGGTGCTCCTGGAGCAGGGGTCCCAGAAGGGTGGGCAGCTGTGGCAGCTGTCGCTGGCCATGGCCTTCTGCCCTGTGGCCTCGGAGCGCCAGCTCTGGAGAGCACTGAGGAGCCTTTGGCCTGAGATACCCCCCCCCACGACAGGGACCTGCCGGGAGAGAGCTGGGTGCCCCTCTGGCCCCCTGCACCCTCCCTCTCCGGCTGGGCCTCTGCCAGATCCCTGTGTGAGTCCCTGGAGCCTCGGAAGCCCTACGCCCCCGCCCTGTGCGGGTCCGATGTGCGTTTTCCTGGTGAGGGTTCGGGGTTTGGGTTTTCTTTCTTGTCTAATTGGGTCCTTGGTGGGGCTGCCACCTCTGAATTTGGAGCTGAGGCCTGTGGGGCACAGGCTGGGGCTTGGGCCGAGCACGCCCCCGGCCCCCGTGTGGGCTCTCCCCCGGGCCTCCCCCTGACTGCGGCGCCGCCTCTGCCTGCTGGTCCTCTGCCCGGAGTGCCCGGCCCCCGCCCTTCCCCTCTGTGAGCTCAGGCTGTGCGTGTCACCTCCTCCCGGCGGGATTTCCCTGCTGCCCCTCCCCGGTCTGCACTTGGCTCTGTCGTGGGTCCACACCCTCTGGCACTGCCAGCCCTTTGCCGGCCAGTCCCTTCCCTAGCTGGGTGCCCATAGGGTCCCCTGACCGGAGCGGGATTGGGTCATGGCCCAGCTGCCCTGGCCATGTGAGGAGATGAACCTGGTCCCGGACAGGGGACCTTAATTGGAGAGACATGTGGCCCAGAAAGGCTGTGGGCCCGGTGCCTGTCTGCCCCCGTGGCATGCCCCAGACCGGCCACAGCTGCTGCGGTCCTTGAGGCCTCACACGGGGCCCTTGGCCCGTCACCACCCTCTCCTGTCACCACCCTGCCGTCCCTTTGGTGTCCTGGCACGTCCACCGTCCGCCTGTGCTTGGTGGAGTCTCCTCGGGGCAAGCCCCGCCAAGCGGCCGCACTGGTGTTAGCTGTGCCCCGGGCGACCCTGATGTCCACCAACCCCCCATCCTTGGCAGGGCCTGGCTGGGGGGACCCCTGCCTTCTGTGGGCCACTCTGCTTGCCTGCTCTTGGCGTCTTTTAAAAAGTAGCGTCTTTCCACATCGTAGAAAGCCGAGGAACTCCCCCGTAGCAGGCGGCAAGCCCCTGCCCCGTCTCTGTGCGGCTCCTGTCCCCCGGCTGCCCCCTCTGCCCAGGAGCCCAGCCTCCGGACTGTCAGATGGCATGTGCTTTTCGTGCCAGCGGGAGCTGCGACCTGCTGTTGCTCCGGCAGCAGGGGAAGCGTGTCGCTCCGTGGGCCACCCCCTCGGTGGCGAGGCGGGACCAGCGTGGCGTGCGGGCGTCCTCGGTTTGTCTCGTTCTGCTGCGTTCCACGGATGGTGCTTGGCCGACGGTCGTGCATGTAGCCCAGGCGAGGGGTTGGGTCTCCAGATGTGGGACCTCGGGTCCAGGGGTTGGCCTGTATCTGGTCCCCGTAAGCGCCGGGTTCGCGGACTCCTGTCCTGTGACTCCTCCGTTAGACGCGGCTGCTGGGGGCGGCGTGTCCTCTCGGCTCTGGCACATGCGGGCGCGGGGGCTCTGCCGGCTCTCACAGACTCGGGGGCCTTCCAGGCTCTAACAGACGCCGGCCTCGTTGGTGGCAGGGGTTGGTTGGGGGGACAGCGCTGAGCCCCCCGTTTCCTGCAGGATGGTGGATGTGGGGGGTCAGCGGTCTGAGCGGAGGAAGTGGATCCACTGCTTCGAGAACGTGACGTCCATCATGTTCCTCGTGGCCCTGAGTGAATACGACCAGGTGCTGGTGGAGTCGGACAACGAGGTGAGGTCCCCGTCCCCCGTCCCCCGTCCCCCCGTCCCCCGTCCCCCCGTCCCCCGTCCCCCCCCCGTCCCCCCGCCCCCACCCCGCGGCCTGGGCGCCCGTGGTGCTCACGACTTCCTCCCGCAGAACCGCATGGAGGAGAGCAAAGCCCTGTTCCGGACCATCATCACCTACCCCTGGTTCCAGAACTCCTCGGTCATCCTGTTTCTCAACAAGAAGGACCTGCTGGAGGACAAGATCCTGCACTCCCACCTGGTCGACTACTTCCCCGAGTTCGACGGTGAGCGGCGCGCCGCGGGGGCCGGGGCGGGGCCGGGCTCGCCGCCCCCCCCCCCCCATGCTCTCTGGGCCTCGTGTGTTGGTGATTGGGGGATGCGGACCCTGGTGGAGGCTGTGGCATGGCCGGTGGGGGCTGGGGAGCCTCCGTGTTCCTCCGCACCTCAGTGCCGCCCCCACCCGGCCTCGGTGAGCGGAAGGTCTTTGCAGCTTCGTGGACACAGCCGCCGGAGGGGTGCACGGGGCCACTCTGCTCCCAGGTCCCTGCTTGCCTGGAGCCTGAGTGGGGGGGAATGAAGCCCTGGGACTGGGGGGGTGACCCAGGACCCTCTTCCCCTCCGAGTCAGCCTGAGCTCTAACAGAAGCCAGAGCAGCACGGACCATCCCCAGCCCCCTCTCCGGCACTCTCGCTGTGTGGCCTCGCCGCAGCTGCCTCCGCACACGCAGGACGGGGAAATGACACGGGACTCTAGGGCAGTCCGGGCCTGGCCAGTCCGGAGCCTCAGGGACATGCCCGTGGCCCGATGGCTGTGTGCGCAAGGCCAGGGCAGCAGGGGCACGTGGCTCCGTGTGTGCCCACGTGTGGGCACCCGTGCGTGTTTGGGTGTGGGTGTTGGGGTGGAAGCCGTGGGAGTGCAGTGGGAGGACGTGGGGCTGGGCAGGAAGCTCGCGGCAGTTTGGAGGTGGTCAGGGGTGTCTGTGGGCAGCTGCGGGCTGAGAGGCCGAGGGCCCCTGGGTGGAGGCCGGCCGGCGGTGGCCGAGCAGCGGCCTCGGGGGACAGCAGCTCCCCTATGGGCCTGGCCATCAGCCCCGGGGCTCCCACTGGGGAGGCAGGAGGTGCCACCCCTGCTTGGCCAGTGCCCTGTCCGTGCTCGGCGAGTGTCCGTCCATAGACCGCGGGTGTCAGTCCTCGCACTGCAAGTCTCTGTCCCTGTGTCTGTCCGTGCCCGGTGGGTGTCTCTGCACGCGCCCAGCTATCAGTCTGCGCCCCGTGGGTGTCTGTGACCCCCCCGGCAGGTGCAGGCCGGCCTCGCTCACCCGCCCCTGCCTCCGCCTCCCCAGGGCCACAGCGGGACGCGCAGGCCGCCCGGGAGTTCATCCTGAAGATGTTTGTGGACCTGAACCCCGACAGCGACAAGATCATCTACTCCCACTTCACCTGCGCCACCGACACGGAGAACATCCGCTTCGTGTTTGCGGCCGTCAAGGACACCATCCTGCAGCTCAACCTCAAGGAGTACAACCTGGTCTGAGCCGCTGCCGCGGGGACAGCTCGGCCGCCGCGGGGGACAGCTCGGCCGCCGGCCGCCGGCTCTGCTCGCCGAAGAGTTGATTTTGTTTGCATATTTTTAACAAAGGGTTTTTATTTCACAGTTATCAGGGGACCTACGTCTTTCTTTCTATACACCTCGTGCACCTTCTCACCTGTGTCAGCGGCGAGGCCGCCTTTTCCTGGCCTTGACTCGTGGCTCGCTTTTTTCTATTAAAAAAAAAAAAAAAGAAAAAAAGAAAAAGAAGGAAAAGAAAGACAAGACCCGCGAAGAGACCCACGAGTGCCGCGCCCCCGCCGCAGCCGCAGCCCGGGCCGGCGGCCCCCCGGCGCTCAGCGGGGACAGAGCCACCCGCCGGCCCGCGCCCCCCTCCTGGCCTTCACCCCGAGGCCCCAGGACTGTGACTTCTCTTTCTTTCGCTCCCTAAGTTATTGACGTCCTGGACTCCAAGAAGTGGGGGTGGGCGGCGCCCTCCGCTGCCCGCCCTGGGAAGTGCCTAACCTTTGCTTCTGGTGAGGAAACAAGGCAGCGCGTAGGCTCCGCGGTCAGGAGACATCGGGGCCTGGGGGCTCTCCTGGGGCCCCAAAGGCTGCTGTCCAGACACCGCCGAGGGCCGTGGGCACCCCGCTGCGCCCAGGGAGCCGGACTGGGAGTCGGTTTCGATGTGTTCTGTTTTGAAGCCAACTTGGAAGCAGTGGGGGCAGGGGGCTCTTTCAGAATATTCTCAGGTCAGTCCCCGAGCGGCAGAGAAGGGACTTGCCCGCGGCGGTTCCCAGGCGCGGTCTCTGGCGCAAACCCTTGCTCCCACTTCTGCCCCCCCCCCCAGCCCCCAGCCCCCGGCCCCCGGGAGGCGAGCACGCAGCACGACGCGCACTTTGCCTGGAGCCGTGGAGGGCCGGCGGCTGCTGGTGCCGCGGCCCCGCGTGGCTTCCAGGCCTGGCCACGGCCACGGCCACGCACTGAGCCAGAGCCATGGGCTGCCTTGCCTGGGCCCCCTCCTTCTGAGGGGCTCGGAGGGTGGGAACAAGCGGGGGCTGTGTTTGGGGGGATGCGTTTTTATCTGACGCAGACTGAGCACTACAGTGTTTTTTGTGGGTTTTGTTTTGTTTTGATTTGCACAACGTAGCGGGAACGAGCTGCCAGTGATGCCTTGCCCCCCCCCCCCCCCACCTGGTCCGGGCCGCCCGCCCACAGGAGAAGCAATTCGGACAGCAAGCCGGACACCAGGACGCCAGGCCTGGCCTCGCTCCCCGCGCTCTCCTGACGCTGTCACAGGAAGGAGGGGGCTGGCGGCGACCGCGGGCAGCTTCTGCAGGGTGGGGCGGCGACATTCCTAGTGATCCGTCCTCTCTGGGGACAGTCCTGCAAGGGAGGGGGCCTGCCAAAGTCCGCAGCGTGTGCCCTCGGTGCTGCTGGGGGGGGCCTGCCCAGGGACTTCGGGGGCCTCGCAGGGTGGGCACCTCGAGGTCTCAGCGCCTCTCGGGCCCAGATCACAAGGGAGGTGGATTGGGCCTCGGGGGCGCAGGGTGTGACTGGGCCAAAGTATTCATTCTTCCCGGAGGGAGCAGTGTGCCAAGCACCCCAGAGCCAAAGTCTGGCTGGACCGCCACGCCACCCCCGCCCGGCACTTCTGGAACCCCGAGGGCCCAGGGCCGGAGGATGGGGACACTGCTGTGTGCCATAGAGGGTCGGAGACCCACTCTGTGCCAGTGCCAGTGGGGCCTGGGTGGCCCGGGCCCCTCCCTCGCCCATTGTGTGGGATTTGTTTTTCTCATTTTCCACCTTGGGGAGCTCCATCCCCCCCCCCCACCCGACTGTGTCAGGTCCCAGCAGAGGGGCCCTGGTCCCCCATCCCCTGCTCGCCCGAGAGACAGCCTGGTGCCAGCGCCCCCGAGAGACCGCCGCTGGTCCCCTCTGGTTATACTTGTATATTATACAGTCCTGATTTCAGACGGTTTCAACCTTAACCTATTTTAAAGAAGAATATTATATAAAAATACTGTTTTTAAACCTTTTGTCATTTGAAATGCATGTATTGTTGTGCGCGCTGGCGGACAGGCCCGTTAGCTCAGTGCCAACCTCCCGGGGCCAAGGCTGCCATTTGGGGGCGGGGGCGGGGCAGCAGGCTCCGCTCCGCGCATTGGGGCCCTGACCCCTTAATCCAGAGAGAGCTGATGGAAATTGACTTTTCATATCTTTCTCCTGAAATGAATTCTGTTTTAAATTGGAATAAATTTTGTTCCTAAATGCTGTGGCCCCCTCTGGCTTATTTCCTCTCACTGGCCATAGCAGGTGGGCGGTGGGCACTGCAGGGGCGCCCGAGCTCTGGAGGGTCTTGCCTGGTCCCCGCGCGGCCGGCTGCTGTGTGAGCTCATGGGTGCGGCGGCCACAGCGGCCCTGCTCGGGCTCCATGGCCCCCTGCTCTGAGGTTCTGTGACTTGGCCCCGACTTCCGGTTCATTTGTCTAGACTGCGGGGCTGGAGCATCTGGCCAGATGTGCCTCCTGACTCGGGGTCGGGGACCCAGGAGCCTGCGTCCTGGACATTCTGTATTTACTTATGTAAACTGAGGAGGTTGGGTCCGTCTCGGCGATCTTCTCTCGGACCTTTTTCCTTCTTAAAAAATGGTGAGTACACATAACATAGAATTCACCACCTTAACCGTCTCTAAGTGCACTGCCCAGCGGTGTGAAGCACTCCCACACCCCCACCCTCCGTCTCCAGAACCTTCCATCTCCCCTCATGGAGACTCTGTCCCCACGAAGCCCGGACTCCCCACCCCTGCCTGAGTCCCGGCTCCCACCGTCTCCTCTCTGTGCGAATGGGACTCCTCTGGGGCCCTCCTAGGAGTGGGGTCCCGCGGGATGTGTCCCGTGTCTGGGTCCTCTCAACAGTGTCCTGGGGTCCCTTCGTGTCGTGGCAGGCACTTATCACCAGGGCTTAATCTATGAAGAAAAGTAGAGTAGGAGGGCAGGATGGGCAACAATAGTGACATGAGGACAGGGCATTCCAGGGAGAGGGCATAACCTATGCAAAGGTCCTGGGGCAACATTGGGCTTACACAGCCAGGGGCCCTGTGTGTCTGGAGCAGAGTGAGCGAGGGCTAGAGAGGGAGGAGGGGAGGGCGGACGGAGAGGGCAGGGTCAGGTCGTGCAGAGCCTAGGGGATCACAGGGGAAGGACTTGGGCCCCAGGAGGTGGGGAGCCTTGGGTGTGGGCAGAGCAGGGGTGCGGGAACCTGACTCGGGAGCTCGTGGGCGCCCTCTGGTGGCCGCTGCGGGGAAGCCGGACCGGGGGCGAGGGCGGGAGCCGGCGATCCAGGGCGAAGGGGACCGCTCCGGTCCTGGAGGGCGCGGTGGGGGCTGGCCCGGTGCAGGCAGAGGACGGGGCAGGATCCGGGCAGTGGGCGGCGGGGAGGCGGAGGAGGCCCTGCCCCGGCGTCCGCGCACCTGGACGTCATGCCCCCCGCGGCCGGCAGGCGCCGCTCGCCAGCCTCTGGTCTTCCCGCCCACCTGCAGCCTGACCGCGTCTTTCCGGGGAGGGCCTCTCCTCCGCTCCAGCAGGGAATCCGAGGCACGGAGGGGCCAGCCGCCTGCCCTGACGGCGGGCCCGCGGTTGCGGGACTTGCGCGCCAGACGCGGCTGTCCCGCCTGGCGCAGGTCGGGGCTCAAGGGCCGCGCGGGGCCTTTGTCGAGCCATCAGGAGAATTTCAAGGCGGGAGGCCTGCAGAGCCGCGTTCCCACGCCCCCGAAGCCTGCCCTGCCGGCCGGTGGACGGACACCTGGGCTGCTGGGAAGGATGCTTCCAGGAGCACAGGTGTGCGAGAACCTGTCTTTAAAGTGTAAAACTAGCAGTGGGGCCACTGGATGAGGACTTCTTGTCTCCTCCAAAGAAATGATTCATCCGCTGAAAACCTGGTATCCCAGGTTGCCTCTGGGCCACCTCGGCGGCGCATGACCTCAGCTGTGGCCAAGGACAGGGTCCAGGGATGGACAGCATGGCCCTCAGGGGCCATATACCCAGCATCGGAGGAGTGGGAGGTACTTGGAAATGATGTAAATATCTCATTCCTCATTAAGCGGAAAAGACTTTTTTTTTCCTTCAAAGATTTTATTTATTTATCAGAGAGAGAGAGAGAGGGAGAGAGCGAGCACAAGCAGACAGAATGGCAGGCAGAGGCAGAGGGAGAAGCAGGCTCCCTGCGGAGCAAGGAGCCTGATGTGGGACTCGATCCCAGGACGCTGGGATCATGACCTGAGCCGAAGGCAGCTGCTTAACCAACTGAGACACCCAGGCGTCCCAAGACTTTTTTTTTTTAAGATTTTATTTATTTTTTTGACATGGAATCAGAGATCACAAGTAGGCGGAGAGGCAGGCAGAGAGAGAGGGGGAAGCAGGCTCCCTGCTGAGCAGAGAGCCCCATGTGGGGCTCGATCCCAGGACCCTGAGATCATGACCTGAGCAGAAGGCAGAGGCTTAACGCACTGAGCCACCCAGGCACCCCCAGAAAAGACATTTGGAAAAGATTATTTATTTGAGAGGGAGAGGGAGCACAAGGGGGGGGAGGGGCAGAAGGAGAGGGAGAGAATCCCAAGCGGACTCTCTACTGAGTACAGAGTCCCACGTGGGCCTCGATTCCAGGACCCTGAGATCATGACCTGAGCCGAAACCAAGAGTTGGCCGCCCAACCGAGCCACCCATGTGCCCCAAGCAGAAAGGACATTTTTAATACCAGAGAAGCAGCGAGGAGTATGTTGCCTATGAATAAGAGAGAGAGGGAGTAAGTGCAGCCCAAGAAAACTCACCAGAGCCAGTGGGAGTGCAAATCGGTGCATGCACTTTGGCAAAAGATAGTATCTGGGAGGGCAGCAGGGGGCTCAGTGGGTTAAGCAGCTGCCTTTGGCTTGGGTCATGATCCCAGCGTTCTGGGATCGAGTCCCACATGGAGCTTCTTGCTCGGCAGGGAGCCTGCTTCTCCCTCGGCCTCTGCCTGCCGCTCTGCCTGTGCTCGCTCTCTATATATCTGACAAATAAATTTTTTAAAAATCTTAAAAAAAAAGATAGTATCTGGGAAATATCTCATAACCTAGCCCTGCCACACGTAGATATTTACCCCCAGAAAGTCAGATGGAGGACGGTCATCAGACGGTGTGTGCCGAGTGCCCACGGCTGGTTCCTCAGGGCAGCCCCAAGCTGGAATTTAACCAGGAGGAAGGGGAGGAGGAGGAGGAAAAGAAGAAGTGGTATAGAAAGAGGTGGGGGGGGGGGAGGAGGAAGAGGAGGAGGGGGGGGAGGGGAGGGCAGAGCAGGGACAACAGGCAGGGCAGGGAGGGGGGAGGGGGTGTGGGAGGAAGGAGAGGAGGGAAGCAGGAAGAACCTTGACCTACACAAAAATGAGCAGGAGGATCATAGATCCAAATGTCACCTGTAGGGGCACCTGGGTGGCTCAGTGGGTCAAGTGACTGCCTTCAGCTTAGGTCATGATTCCAGGGTCCTGGGGTCAAGGCCCGCACGGGGCTCCTGCACTGGGAACCTGCTTTTCCCTCTCCTCCCTGCTCAGGCTCTCCCTCTCCCTCTCTCTCAAATAAATAAAATATTAAAAATCAATTAATTAATTAATTGATTAAATTCATGTGTAAAATGGTAAAACTCCCAGAAGAAAAGAACAGAGAACATCTTCATGGCCTTGGGTTTGGGGAAGAGTTCTCAGAAAAAACACCAAAAGCATGATCCACAGAGTTTAAAAAATGGGTACCTTGAACAGCATAGACATTGAAAATTTTGCTCCACTAAAGACAGGGTTAAGAGGATGAAAAGCCCCCCCCCCCCCAGACCGGGAGGAAATATTTGCCGACGGCATACCCAATAAAGGACTTGTATCCAGACCATACAAAAACTCTCCAGACACAGTCATAAGACAACAACGCACAAAAGAATCAGTACATGACACGACTAGATCCTTCCCCGAGGAGGATGCACGGATGGGGCCTACACACCGTTAGCTGGTCCGGTAGATGAACTCCCCAAGGAGACGCCATCGCGCATGTCTTAGAAGCGCGGGAATGAAACATGCGCGCCCCACCGCGTGTTGAAGAGGACGCCGAGCAACCAGGGGTGTCCTCCTTCCCGGCGGGCCACGCGCAGCGGTGCGGCGGCTTTGGGAAGCCCTGAGCGGTGCGGGGCAGACCCTGGACCCCCACGTCCCACCTCGAGGGATTTATCCTGGAGAAACGAGCACAGTGTTGGTCGTAGCCGTCTTCATCATTCCGCACGGGAGACATTGCGCCGTCTTCTGCGCGTAAACCTCGCTGGGGGGTGCCCCACGCCCCGCTTGCAGGAGCGAGGGGTCCTAGACGCTTGGAATCTCAAACGCTAAGGGAGAGAACCCAACCTGAAGAGCTACCTAAGACTAGGCTTGCCTGGATACGACAGCCTGAAAAATATTTTAAACATCACGGCCACGAAGATCAGTGGTTTCTGGGGGCTGGGGCCCAGGGTGAGGGTCCGGAGACCCAGGAGGGGGTACCCGGAGGGAGATTTTCAGGGGCTGGAACCACATTCTGGCCACTGTGCAGGTGATAATTGCCATACTCTGACCTTAGTGGAAACTCCTAGGACGGCACACCAAGAAAGTGAAGACAGGGCCACGTCGATTTTAGAAGTGAAGGACAAGAGAAATCTTATTACCAAAAAGTCTTCCTTGGCCACAGAGCGCCATGGAAGTCGGGGCCGTGGGGGCCGTTGGGCAGAAGGAAGGAACATCCGGGCACCCTCCCGGAGCTGATGACAGCCGTCACCTTCTCCTGGGCGCCGATCACGTGGCTGTCGGTTTCCCAACAGTTTATTAGATGGTACATTCATGTTTTATGCATTGTGAGTGTCTGTGTGCGTCTTAAAAACATGTACACAATTCCCGAATGAACCAGAACGTGACAGACACCCTGAACGGCGGCCTGCGTGGGGGAAAGGAAGCAGCTCGCCTGTGTTAAGGGACCGGAAGGGAGATTTCTTTTCAAGCTGGAGAGAGTCACAGAGACCAGGCCCCTGGCCGGCAGAGGGGCTGGGGGGGTTGGAGGAGTTGGGTCGTTTCCTCCGAAGCCCCTGGGAGCCACGGAGGATGGTAAGCCAAGGCCCCACAGCCTGGTCCTGTTGTGACATGTGGGGGACTGGTGTCCCTTTGGGAAACACTCAGTGGGGGGCCAGGGGGCCCTCTGTGTCCTGCACCTGGCACTTGCCTCTGCTCCTGCTCCCGGGTCCGTGACTCAGCCGGGCCTCCCAGTTTTGCCAAGCTGGTTCTTTCTGTTCCGCGGCCCTCCCAGCGCTGCCTGGCTCAGACTTATTTCTGCTTTTCTTCATCTGCCACAAGACTGGGAAATCAGTTGCTCAGGCCTCCTGCCTCAGGGAGCACCTCTCCTCACAGCCATCCGGTTGTGGGCGGGAGGGCGGGTGAGCAGGGCAGCGCCTAGCACCCCGGTGACCCATTGGGGGCCCCTATCGAACTTCCCATCTGCCATTCGTTATGAATCAACAGCAGAGAAAACCGCATGATCTCGCCGGCCGGGCGGGGGGGGGGGGGAAGGGCTGTCAGCGGCTGCTGTGTGATCCAGGCGCTTGGCTCACCCTCTCTGAGCCTTGCTGCCGCCATCTGAGAGGTGTCCAGAGGCTCCTGATATCTCCGGGGACAGGGGTTTTCACGAACTTTCTAGAGCTTTCTAGAACTTCTCGAAGGGGATTCTGCACCCAAAGATTTCTGGGATTGGAGACAACCCAAGACCTCCCCTTTTGCTGTGAGTGTCCGTCCAGGAAGCAGCTGTGTACTCCCCCCTCCCCCTGTGTCACTGTCCTGCTCCTAGTGGCCCCGTGACCTTGTTGGGAGAATCCCTGAACTCTCCCTGCATGGCTTAGACTCCCAAGGTCGCCCTGTGCCCAGGCTGCCTGTCCAGCTCCTTCTCCTAGTGCCGCGGGTCATCCGGTCAAGGTGACCTTCCTTGACCCCCTATTTAACACCCCCAGCCCCAGCACCCCAACATCCCCTACCCCCTGCCTGCTCTGCTTTATTTCTTGTTCAGAGACTAGCACCATCCGACAGGCCAGAATACGTCTGAGAACTGGGTTGGGTTTCGTCTGGGTCTCTATCTAGAATGTTAGGCAGGGAGGCCGCAGATTTTGTCCTTTTGTTCCCTGTCGTGCATACAAGGTGCATACAACGGTGCCTGGCACACAGTCGGCGCTCAATAAATGTCCTCAGGAAGAAGGAAGGGCCCCTCCCCAGGGCTGCTTGGTCAGCGTCTAGAGCCTGGGGCCTCACCAGCTCCCAGGCCCGGGTGTCCTTCCGCCGCTGCGGCGGGGGCTGCCCCCGCAGGTCACTTCCTGACCCCGGGCCCCAGTTCGCTTATCCGCACACGGCGGGTAACAGGAGCCCCCGCACATGGGAGCCGCCAGCCTTGACCGCTTTTCAGAAAAGATCGTTATTGGCGTTCTGATGATCTCTCCTAATTGGCTCGGAGGAGGGGAAGAAGGGGTGGGCCTGGGGCCAGCCTGGAGGCCGCGTCAGAGGCCGGGGAGGATGGAGTCCACGCCTCCTCCAGAATGAGGAAGGAGGACCCAGCGGGCGCTGCGGGAGGCAGACTGCGGTCCGGTCCTTCCCTCGCAGGCAGCCCGCCCTCCCCGGGGGCACCCACCCTCAACCAGTTTGGCAGGGCCGGGCAGGCAGTTCTGGAGATGGGCGGGGAGCCCTGAGCCTCCACACCTTCCCGGGCTCCTCCTCCTGCCCCCACCAGCCTGTGCCGGGCACTCAGGCCTCGCCGCTCAGGGCGCCCGGTGCCCAAGGCCGGGACGTCAGGGGTCTCTAGGGGTGACCCCCCCAGAAGAGTGCGCCCCCCTCCACGGGCCACTGCCAAGAGCCCTCTCCAGGGCCGGCTGGGTGGGGCGCCCTCCCCCGGGGGCCGGGGCCATGCGGTCTCGTGCCCGCTGAGATCCCCGCCATGGCCCGCTCGCTGACCTGGCGCTGCTGCCCGTGGTGCCTGACGGAGGATGAGAAGGCGGCCGCCCGCATCGACCAGGAGATCAACAGGATCCTCCTGGAGCAGAAGAAACGGGACCGTGGGGAGCTGAAGCTCTTGCTGCTGGGTGAGCAGGGCGGGGCCGGGGCCCGGGCCCGGGACCGGGACCGGGACAGGGATCGGGACCGGGACGGGGACACGGTGCCGACCAGACCCCCCACCAGGCCGGGAGCGTCTGGGAGCCCGTTTCTGGGCGAGGAGACAGAGGCACAGAGACATCCGGGTCCGGCCACCTCGAGGGGCAGGTGCTGCAGTGGAGGTGGCCCCCGGGGCAGCAGGCCCAGCCCGCCCTACCGGCTCCGGCTGCTGCGGCGGCCTCGGGGGTGGGGGTGGGGGGAGCCATGAGCTCCGCGCTGCAGCCCGCCCAGGCCCTCCCGGCTGCGTCTCCACAGGCCCTCCCGCCCTCTCCCCGGCCGCGGGCCTGCCCCACGGAGGGCTTGACCATCCGCGGAGTGCCCTGGGCCCAGCATTGCCAGGGGGCTCTGACTGACGGACTGACGGACGGACGGACTCATTCATTCGTTCATTCGTTCATTCAAGAGACAGTGAGTGACTCTTGGGACACAGCAGCCACGGGCAGGGGCAAGGTCCCAGCCGCCGTGGACCTCATCTCTTGCCACGAGGGAGACCGAGGTTAGCCCAGACACCAACAAACAGAGAAAATACTTTCCGGCAGCAAGAAGAGTGAGGAGGAGGAGGAGAAATCAGGGTAGAAGGGAGGAGCGACCGGGCTGGCGGGTTGGAAGGGAGGCCCCGGAGAGCTCGAGGTCCCGTCCAGCTCACGGGTCCACCCCCACAGGCCTGACCCTGCGCGGGACATCCTGAGCCCTAGCGGGGCGGGGGGGTGGGCTGGGCAGGTGTGGGGTGTCCCGGAGTCAGGGGGGCTGGCCGGCCGGCCCTGGGCCAGGAGGCTGGCCTTCTGTGTGGGGGCCGCGCTCTTGCCCGGCTCAGTGGGCGGGGCCCGGAGCGGTGGAGCCATGGGACCCCGGGACGGCACCTGCACAGGCCCTTCTCAGTCTAGGCTTATACGTAGTTCTGGTAAGAGACACTTTAGTTTTCCAAGGCAGCCGGCCATCCAGGTCCAGCCTCCGGCCCCGTGGCCTCGCGGACCCCGGCTCCTGCCTCTCCCTCCTGTAACCCGCGGGCGGCCACTTGGGTTCTTTGCTTTTCTTCGTGGACTATTTTGTTTTCCTTCAATGTTGGTAAAATCGCCAATGAGGCTGTCTGAGCCTGGAAGCTTTTAATTAGGACTTTAATTGCTTTAATAGCTGTCTCGGATTTCTTCAGCCCGGGTAGGCTGTTCCAGTAATGGTAGGTGTCGGACGTGATGTGTGATTGATTACCTTTTAATAATGATATGATTAGGGCTAGCTAGGCTCTTTCTTCTCCAGTGAGTTTTGGTTGTCGGTGCCTTTCAAAGCCCTTGCCCGTTTCTTCGAAGCTGTCGAGGTTACGGGCGTCCAGTCGTCCACCAAACCCGTCATCATCCCTTCCAGGCCGCGAGCCTTCGGGGCGGTGCCCTCTCCTGGGTCCTGTCTGCCTGCTTTCCCTCCGTCCGTCAGGCTCGGGCTTATCGGCGTCGGTGAGCTTGTCCTTGCACACCTGAAGTTCACATACCCGAACCTGAGGGCCTTTGCACGTGCTGTTCTTCTAGAAGCAGAACACCTCTGCACGGCTGGTGCACTCACTCCAGGCAGCATGGCCCATGTGTCGCCTCCTCCGGGAAGTCTTCCCGGACTCACCTGCTACAAAGGCCCCCCACCCTACTCTTTCCTCCACTCCATCCACGTGATCTTTCTCCCCAGCCCTCGCTCACTGACCCTCTCTTAGACTGGTTCACTGTTTTCCATGGTCTGTCTCGCCAGGGACACAGCAAACAGCGCAAAGGTGGGGACCGCGTCTCTCTCGTTCCTTCCCCGGCCCCCAGCTTCCGGCCCAGGAGCGCGGTGACCCCGACAGAGAGCGGATGCCCAGAGCAAACTTTATAAGTGAATAAGGGGATGGGTGAGTCCTGTGTCAGGGCGATGTTCCCCGGAGCTGTGCCAGACCTGGGGAGGAGAGGTCCCCGGCCCCACACAGCTCAGACCGCGGCCCAGCCAGCCCCACTCAGGAAGCCCCTTCTGCCGGAGTCAGGTGGGGGCGGGGAGGTTGTCCGCGTCCCATGCGCGGCTGGTGGCCCTGTGGTCTGTGATCCTGACCTCCCCCCCATCCCCAGCCCTGAGGGCGGCCTCCACACCACCGTCCCTTCTTGAAAACAGGAATTGAATCCAAAAGTTCTTTTTTCCTGGAGGTGGTTGATCTTTTTGAGGAAGCAGGCTGAGGGGCCAGGAGCCTGTCCCTGACAGGGAGCCATTGGCATGTTGGGGAGTGAGGCACATCAGAGCGAACGAAGCCATCGGAGGAGCTGGCTCTGTCCGCAGCGCCGGAGGTAGATAGGATGGGGAAACTGAGGCTCAGAGAGGTGACGCGGTGAGCCCAAGGTCACGCAGCCTGGATCAGAACCTAGAATTCTGGGTCCAAAGCCCATGCACTTGACCTCCCTGCGAACGTGCCCCCTGGAGAGAAAAGCCCTGATTCCTCAGTGACGGATGGGGAAACTGAGGCCCAGGGAGGTGACAGGATCGGTCTGGGATTGGCAGCCAGCCCGAGCCTGAGTTGGACACGGACGCTGAGCCGCCGGTCCTCCAGCTGCCCAGACCTGACTCCCCGAGCCCCCGAGGCCCCGTTTCCTGGAGCTGCCATCCCCTAGGGAAGGAGCCGCACGGGTGTCTCGTGATGACCAGGGTTGGCACAGCTCTTCCCGGTGTCTGCGAGGTTCCACTTCCTCATCCGTCCCCAGAAGGAAGCAGCCACTTCCCTTCTGGCCCGCCAGGTGGGCAGAGCTGTCCCTGCACCCCCCTCCCCCAGCCCCACCAGGGGCTTTCCCGAAGCCGCCCGGGAGCCTGGGGCTGAGCAGTCCCGGCACCCTTCGTGGCTTCAGGATGGTCCTGGGCTGCAAAGAGGGGTTTCCACCCGCTGGAGTTTTCCGCCTGTGACCCATTCATGAGTCACAGGATCTGTGGTGCCGGTGGTGACCAGGATTTTTTTTTTCCCTTTAACAAACCAGAGGAGAAGAGAGAAACATCAAGTTAGCTGTTGCTTTGTGAGGCCTGGGATTGCTCTCTGCACTCCTGGGGGAGACCGAGACCCCCCAAGCCGGATGACGTCACCTGATACTCGGACGACGTCGTCTGATTCTCGGATGACTCGGATGTCTGATACTCGGGTGACACCTCACTTGGCTGGCGGGCCGCATCCCGTTTTGTTGGTTTAAGAGCTGTTAGGGCTTGAGTCTGCTGCTGGCTGTGTGGCCCTAGGAAAATCACCTCCCCTCTCTGACCCTTGGGCGTCTTCTGCAGATGGCAAGCCAGTGAGGTCGTGAGAGGACTGACCGAGGACGGGCACAGGTGGCTTTGGCCCCGGCCCGGGTGGGCGCTCGCCGTGATTATCGTGATGGCAGCTTCCCGGTGCCCCACTTCAAACCCGGGCTCTGGGCTCCGATGGAGTGAGGTTTGCGTCCCAGCTCGGCCACCATCGGCTGCATGGCCCGCAGCGGGCCCGTGAGCCCACCTGGGACTCAGTTTCCCCACACGAACAGTGAGCCAAGAGCCGTCCTCCGGTCAGGGGAGGCTCTGGTGCGGCGGTGCGTGCTGGGCTCAGGGCTGCGCTACTCGCACGCTGCCCCGCAGGGACATTGGCTGAGCTGGACGCCTCCCTTCGTAGAACCCAAGACACCCCGTGATCTCAGACCCATGCGGCTCCGCGCTGCACAGTTTCAGCCCGTGGACCCGTGGTGTGGGCTGTTCGGGTGCTCGGGGGGTGGGGGGGGAAACGCCTTATTTTGGAATAATTTTACAGGTACAGGAAAATGGCAAAGGTAGTGCCGAGAGTTTCTGTCGACTCCTAAACGGCTTCCCCTCGCGCTCGCGTAGCGGAGAGGGCAGCACGCTTGTCACGGCCGAGAACGTCACTGGTTTTCCGACGGGGCCATTTTCCTGCTCCGCCGTCGCCTCCAGCACCTCACGCTGCACGAAAGCTTCCCACCCGCTTCGCTTTGCAATTTGAGACACGTTCAAACCTCGCGGAAAAGGGGCGCCCGATTCTTCTGCAAATGTTGGCGTTTTACCGTATGGCCTCGGTCCCCCCTCTCTGTGCACACACTCTGCGCGACCAGACATGTGTGTATAGTCGTCCTTTAGATGATGCGTTATTCTATCTACAATTTGTTTTGTTACGTATTCGCGTTTTTAATAATACGTACTCATGTCTCCCCCGGAATTGCTTGCAAGTAAGTTGCAGGCCTGATGGCTTTTTACCCCTAAATACTTGACGGGCTTGGGTCCCCCCGCCAAGCAGGGAGGACCAGGAGCAGGTGACGGCGGAGGCAGGCACCAGCCCGGCCGCACACCTGACTCACGGCTCAGTGCTCCCCCCTTTCCCTGCTGGTGTCCCTCGGGGCAAGAGAAAAGCTGGTCTTTCTCTTGGACCTCGAGTCCCGTGGACTTAACAGATACCGGTTTCTCCCGGCCCACCCTTGTTGCCCTCAGATATGTGGGGGTACAGAGCTTCTGGGGGGCTGATGCAAGGCAAAACCTCCCCCCACACACACCTCTCTCTGCTCCCTCTGCTCCGTTTCCTCTTTCTGGGCTCCAACCAGACCACCCCTTCCTTTTCTGCTGCTTCCTGTTCCTCCTTCCAGTCCGCCATCCTGTCCCTGGAAGGACCCACCGCCAGGGTCCCCCAGGAGCTGGGCAGGGCAGGAAGGTGTTGGCGGGACCTCCTGGTACCACGTGCCCTGCCTGGCTGTCACACTCACTGCACAAAAGAGGAAACACAGGCACACCGGGAGCGAGGGTCCAGAGCTCGGACAGCGGCGGGCTTGAGCCTTGGGTGTCTGACTTTCCAGCCCAGGCTGTCGGAGATCCTAGTGACGCTGTCGCAAGCCCAGGGCCGGCTTCCTGGGTGTGGGACCAGGGTGAGCCCACAGCGCTCTGGGCTCAGAAGGGCCTCATCTCGCACTTGGCCCGTGAATCGTGCAGTCGGCCCTGCAAGGACCCTCTGATCCCTGAGCAAGGTCTTGTTGAGTCTGTCCCCGGAGGAGCTCTCAGATGTGCCCTTCTCTCCACCTGGGTCCAGCCTGCCCTTGCCCGCCACAGTCTGTCCCTGCTACAGTAGCCGCCGGAGGATACCTGCGAGGACCTGGGTCAGGTGTTCCACACCCCACCACCCTCCAGGGCTCCCACCTCCCTGGGGTCAAGTCCAAGTCCTCTCCTGGTCCCCAGGCCCTGCACCACCAGCCCCTTCCCTCCCTGCCCTCCCCCTCTCCCTCTCTCTCCCTCCCCCATTCTGCCCCAGCCAAATGGCCTCTTCTCTGTTCCTCCAAACTACTAGGCCTGATTCTGCCCCAGGGCCTTTGCACGGGCCGCGCCCTCTGCATGATGTGCCTTTCCTCCACATTTTGGCACAAGAGCAAGCTTCCCAGACTTCAGATCTCAATTCTACAAATTACCTCCCCTGAGAGGCCTTCTCTGACATTCAGCTAGAGTCAGCTAAACACGATTTATTCTATTCTATTTCCTTCATTAAAGTTTCTGCCCCCAGAATTACAGCAAATAGTAATAATAGTGATTCCTACTATAGTCAGGGCTACGACTGCTGCTAACAGTGAACCCTAGCTGACCTAGCTCGCACTGTCTAGGCATCATGTAAGCCAGGGCTCCACGAATTTTCGTGTACAAGTAGACAGTAAATATTCTCAGTCCCGGGGGCCGGATTGCCCGTCTACCTGTATTGAGGACACAGCCATAGATTGTTTGTATGCACACAGGCATGACTGTGTGCAATAAAACTTTATTTGTGGACACTGACCCACGAATTTCACATCACTTCTGTATGTAACAAAATAGACTTTTTCAAAAAAATTTCTTTCCATCATTTAAAAATTTAAAAACTATAACCGTAAAAAGCGTCCGAGGTTTCAAAGCCGGCCACGCAGAAACAGACGGCCCGCAGGATAGTTTGCTGCCCCCTCCCCCGGGAGCCCCTCACAGTGAACTCCTTTCCTGGGAGCTGGCGGGCAGGGTCTGTCGCAAAACCCGTCTTACAGCGGGGGAGCCTGAGGCCCGGAAGGTGAAGGTCATGGTCCCGGGTCGCAGAGCGCGGCCCTGGCCACGCCAGGATTGGGGCCGTGAAGCCATGGGGGGGGCGGGGAGCGCGGCCGGAGCCCCAGGGCTGAGCTGCCTGTCTGCCTCCCCAGGGCCCGGCGAGAGTGGGAAGAGCACGTTCATCAAGCAGATGCGGATCATCCACGGGGCGGGCTACTCGGAGGAGGACCGCAAGGGCTTCCGGCCCCTCGTCTACCAGAACATCTTCGTCTCCATGCGGGCCATGATCGAGGCCATGGACCGGCTGCAGATCCCTTTCAGCAGGCCTGAGAGCAGCGTGAGCATCCTGGGGCCTCCCCTCCTGGGTTTCAAGCTGGTGGGGGCGGAGTGGGGGCTCTGGACCTCAGGATGGGACCACGTCCCTGGAGACTCCCAAACCCAGGCTGTATCCACTAGGACCCCCAGGGCAGGAGTGCACCCTCACACCCCAAAGTCCAGGACCATATCCCCTCAGACTCCTCAGGTCAGGATTGTGTCCCCTCAGGCCCCCACAGGTCAGGGCTGTGTCCCCTCGGACCCCCCAGGTCAGGACCACATCCCCTCAGACCCCCCAGGTCAGCACGTGGAGCATGGCTGAGTCCTTTGGGCCCCCAGATCATGTTAGGTTCATCCAGCACTTTCCGGGGGTCTTCCGTGCATCCCAGGCGACTTGGCAGTGGCTCCCCTCTCCTGCCTCCCCCGTGGACCCCCGGCTCGGTCATCTCTGGCCCCCGCGATGGCCAGGGCGGGAGTCCTGAACCAGGCCCTATTTCACCAGGGGAATGTTGGACTGAGTCCTGCCTGTCCTGCTGCGGGAGGGCCGCTGCGCACGCACATGTCACATCCCCTTCTCATTAAATTTTATTCGGCGAAGCTCCCCACGAGCTCTGCCCTTGTAACCGATCTCCACGTGCAGCAGGCAGGGCTGGTGACGGCAGATCCCTGGGACATAGTCACCTTGCCTAACTACAACTTCGTGCCCCTTGGACGGCAGCTCCCCAAATCCCCCCTCTGCAGCCCTATTCTGCTCTCTGCATCCATGGGGGTTGCCTTTTCTAGACGCCTCATGTGAGTGGAGCCCTGCAGTGTTTGTCCTTTTGTGACCAACTTATTTCCCTTAACGTGATGCCCCCACATTCATTCGACCAGTTACCTAACGCAGAATCCCCTTCTTTTGTAAGGCCGTGTAATATTCTGATGTGTGTGTGTGTGTGTGCGTGTGTGCACGCTCATGTGCATGTGAGTGCGTGCGCGTGTGCATGTGTGTGGGTGCGCGCACCACGTTTTCGTTATCCATTCACCTGCTGGTGGACACTTAGGTCGTTTCTACACCTTGGCTGCTGGGAATGGGGCTACAGGAAACACGGGGCGTGCTCATATCTTTCCAAGATCCTGATTTCAATTCTTTTGGTCAACACTCAGAAGTGGAATTGCGGGATCCCAGGATAGTTCTATTTTGATTTTTTGGAGGAACCTCCGCGCTGTTTTCCACAGCGGCTCCAACAGTCTGCATTTCCCCCAGTGGGGCACAAGGGCTCCAGCTTCTCCACATCCGCACCGGCACCTGTCCTCTGTTTGCTTTTTATAATAGCCATCCCGACAGGTGTGACATGACCTCACCTTTCTCGAACCAGAAAGCTTCTGATTTTGAATTTGAGCTGGTCCAAGGACTTCGGGAGACCAAATGGGGCTGGTAGCACCTTCCTCACAGGGCTGGTAAAAGAATGGGGTCTATTAAAAGTGATGAAAGCTCTCAAAATGTGCCTGGAATGTAGTAGGGCACAGTAAGCAGGAAACCCCTTCCGGCGGGGAGCCGTCGTCCACATCTCCCAGATGCAAAACAGGAGGCTCAAGGGGGGAGACACTTGGCTAAATTTTCACAGTCCACAAGCGGAAGACCAAAGATAAGCACCTGCTATCCACCCCACCACCTTTGGTTACACCGCTTTGCTTTACAGAGTAATGTTTTTATTGAGATATAACACGCGTGCCAGAGAAGCCCGATGGTGAGCTCAGTGAATCATCACAAAGCAAAGACACGTGTGTAACCACGGCCTGGGACGAGAAGGAGAAGCGAGGCCCCTTCCCAACATCGCTACCCAACCCCCCTCCCAGGGCTAACCACTATCCCGTCTTCCCTCAGCATCTCACCTATTTTTGAACTTCTCCTACATGGAGTTAGGTGGAAGGTTCTGCCATGTCTGGCTTGTGGCACTGCACAGTGCAGCGCGTCTGTAATTCCTCCATCGTTGGGGGCACACTTGTGGTTTTTTCCTTTCCACCATATATATTTTAAGAAAACCTGTGCATTTCTGTTGGGTATCTGCATAGAAGTCGATGTGGATCAGAAAGTGGATTAGATCAGGAAGAGACACCAAACTGTCTCCAAGCAGGAGCGTGTGAAGAGTTCTGCTTGCCCCAAATCCGAGCCAACACCTGATGCTGTCCCCTCGTTGTAGCCATTCTGGTGCGTTCTTGGTCATCTTTGATTGTGGTTCTGATTCGCATTTCCCTGGTTAATAAGGTGGTTACACACCATTTCATATGTGTGTTGGAAATTTGGATATTCCATTTTTGTGAAGTACCTGTTCAAAACTTTTGCCCATTTTTGTTTTTGTTTTTAGTTCTGCCTATTTTTTCTTTCTCTCTCTCTCTTTCTTTCTTTCTTTCTTTAAGTATCAGTTTTTTTCTTACTGATTTGTAGCATATTCTTTGTATGTTCTGGATATGAGAACTTTGTTATGTATTTTGCAAATATTTTCTCCCCATCCGTTCCTTGCATTTTCATGGCGTCTGGATGAATAGCTCTTAATTTGAATGAAGCATGTCAGTCTTCTGGTTAATAATGTGTTGTTCGTGGGGGAGGGAGGTTGGAGCCAGGTTGAGATGTTTTTCCACTCCAAGGTCATGATAAAACTCTCTATTGCTATCTTTCAAGGGAGCTTTGTTGTTTCATATCTAGATTTACATTCCTGGAATTGATTTTTGAGTAGGGTGTGAGGCAGGGATTATGTTGCTTTTCTTTCACCCCCCCTTGCCTTGCTGCCCCCAGGACAGATATGCAATCATGCTAATACCTCTTATGCTTTTCCCACTGTACCACAGTCTCATCTTTGTGATGAATCAGGTGTTCAAATGTGCCTGGACCCACTAATGCTCACTGTTCTGTTCCATTGGTCATTTTATCTACCTTTGAGTGACTATCACTTCATGTTAATAATTGTAGCTTCCTAATATCTAGGTTTCGAGCGTGCTAGTGTAAATCCTGCCACTTTGTTCTTCTCCAGAATTGTGTGGGCTACTCCAGGCCCTTTTGCATTTCTACATAAAGTTTATAATTACCTTTTCAATTTTTACAAACACACACACACCCCCCCCTTCATACCTTTCTGGGGTTTTAGCAGAACTGCGTGGAATCTGTAGATTAATCTGTGGAGAACTAGAAGCTTAAAAAAATGTTGAGTCTTTCAATCCATGAACATGGCACAGCCCTCCGATTATTTAGCTCTCTTAAATTTTTCTTAGCCATGTTTTCTACATTTCAGTGTAGAGGGCTTTCACATCTGTTGTTAGATTTATTCCTCAGTATTTGATATCTTTCAGAACTAACTAACATGTAAATGAGATTTACATTTTTAAAAATTTCCACTGGTTCCTGGTTAATATACAGCCACCTGTTTGATTTTTGTTTATTGATCTCACATTCAGGAACCTTGCTAAGTTAACTTGTTTATTCTGACAGCTCATCTCTAGGCTGTTTGGGATTTTCTACCTATAGTCATGTTACCTGTGAATAACCACAGCATAACATATTCCTTCCCAAACCTGACACCTTTCCTTTTTTTCCCCCTGTTGTATAGCACTGGCAATACAACAATATGGTGTTAATTAGAGATCGTGGAAATCTTAGTTACATTCCCAGTCCGGAGGAACATACATTCACATGCATATGCCCAGATGCACAACCACACACATGTGGATTCACAGGCATCTACAAGCCCACATGCACACACACCCACGTGTGTGCACAAACCAGCGCACACACCCGCACATGCACAGGCCACCACAGGAAGTCTGAGAGGCACGGACGCCCTCCTGCTAGAAAGAAAGGAGGAGAGATGGAGTGGAGGTTGCTGGGACGAAGAAGGGGAAACATGCGGGGCCGCTGGGCAGGCGGCTCAGGCTGCACGTGCCTCCATCTCCCCGAGAGACCTGGCCACAGGGCTTCATTGCACTACCTGGTCTGTGGTGGGGGGTCCCGTAGCAACTTGCCCCCTAGGCATCCAAGAACCAGAACTGATGTCCCCACTGTGTTCTCTGCTGTCTCTCTGCCCTCTGTCTGGGGACACACAGGTGCGGAGCAGAGCAGAGGGTGGAGCAAGACTGCAGTGTGGGTGTGGGGGGGCTCCCTAGCAGAGAGAGGCAGTGACTTGCAGGGATGTGTGTGGCCCTGCCCTGCCAGGCTGTCCTGAAGTTCCCTGTGCTTCCCTCCCCAGCACTATGCCAGTGTGGTCATGAGCCAGGACCCCTACAAGGTGACCACTTTCGAGAAGCACTACGCCGTGGCCATACAGTGGCTGTGGAGGGACGCCGGTATCCGGGCCTGCTACGAGCGCCGCCGAGAGTTCCACCTGCTTGATTCAGCTGTGTAGTGAGTGTGGGGGCCTGCAGGCGGCAGGTGTGGGGTGCAGGGCACAGCTGAGACACAGCCAGGGATGAGCTCCTCCCGGAGATCGCTCTTGGACAATCAGGGTCCAGGCTGGTGGGCTCCGGCTGTGGGACATGCTGTGGGGTGGGCTGGCTATGGACGGTCTTCCTCCAGAGTGATGTCGTTCAGGGGGACACTGACCAGCCGTGACATCATTTCTGGGGTGACACTGCTCATCATCACACAGTGACACTGTCCTGAGTACAATGTTGGGCATCTAGGGTGATTTGACAGTTGAGACTTTTCTTGGGACAGATTCACTGGGTGACAGCTCCCCGAAGGTGACTTCCCCCTCCCCCCCGCCAAGTGAGACTGTTCTTGAGTTCATACTGTCCTTGAGGTCATGCTGCTTTCCAGCTTGAGGGTAAAACTGCTTCTTCCCAATGCTCCTCCAGGTCAGGGTGATGCTCTGGGCCACCTGCAGAGCCAGAGATCCTGGCCCCTCCCCGAGCAGGGGCCTCACTGGGCTTTGGGTGGGGGGGTCTGAGAAACAAACTAAGGCTGCAAGACTGGGCCTCAGGGCTCCTCCCTCCACAGCTACCTGTCCCACCTGGAGCGCATCACTGAGGAGGGCTACATCCCCACAGCCCAGGACGTGCTCCGAAGCCGCATGCCTACCACTGGCATCAATGAGTACTGCTTCTCCGTGCAGAAGACCAACCTGCGGTGAGCTCACAGCCCAGAGCTGGGGAAAGTTTCCTATGGGAGGGCAGAGGAACTGGGGCCCTGAAGGATGAAGAGGAGTTTCCTGGTCCCAGTCCTCAAGGGCTTTCCAGGCTGAAGGGGGCAGAGCCAGATCTAGACACCCTCAGCCCCCTTACAGTCAGGTCTGAGGCTGGAAGATCCCAGAGTGGGGCAACCAGAGCTCTCGGAGGGCAGGTTTTCCTAAGGAGAGGACATTGGTATTAGGGCATTGAAGGATGAGTAGGAGATCATTAGGATAAATCTCGAAGGGCCGCTGGCTAGGGGGAGCAGCAACTTTGTGGTCAGTGACATTCCAGAAGGATTGATTCAGGGCTGGGGGAGCTCAGAGGGTGATCCTCGTGGGGGGTGAGAATGGAGGTCAGGAGACGCAGGAGGGGGCAGGACCATGATCCAAGCAGGAAGGGCTGGTAAGGGCAGGCGCAGTGGGCATGGGATGGTATTGACGGGGTGGTGCAAAAATCGTTTTGCACATGGAAGGGGCAGGACTAGATGAGGGGAAGAATCTGGAAATCAAGGTGATGGGGTCAATGTTGGGCCATGGTGGTGGCAGCAGCATGGAGGTATTCGATTAGACAATGAAGTCATTTGGGGCACCAGGGTCTGAGGAGTCTGGTGCATCTGGAACGTGGCTGGACACACACAGGCCTTAGCTGGAAGGTGGAAGTGTACGTAGCCAGTGCGACAGGGGCTCATCCAGGCAGGATGATGGCCAGTGTCAAAGACTAAGGCAAGGCGAGGAAGAGGACACTGAGAGAAGTGACTTCTGGGGTTGATGACCTCAGCAAGCTCGGTGTCTGTGGGCTCCTGGCGGGGAGCGTGGAGGGTGCAGAGCGAGGGCCGGACACAGGCTGTGTTCACTTCCCCCATGTTGACTCCCACGCTTCCCCGGATGGACCCTCAGACATGCTCTTCTGGCCTTTTCATAGTCCTTACAAGGATGGTCCATCTTTTCCCGTTTGCTGTCGGCCTCCTCCCCTGATGGAGAGCCGCACCAGGCCAGGGGAGGAGCTTGGTTCTCCTGCTTTGCTAGTGGTGATCGGCTCAAGATTAGAGTGGAAGTTGGTGAATGTGGGAGGACGAGCGGGCGGATGGAATGAACGAGTGGACGGCCGGTGAGTGTCTGCGCGTGCAGGAGTGCCGAGGTGGGTGCGCGCGTGGATGAACGGGCGGATGGGCGGATGCGTGCGTGCGTGGGCGCGCGGGTGATGGAGGATGGATGGGCGCGCGGGTGATGGAGGGTGGACGGTGGGTGGTTGGATAGACGCACGGACGGGTGGGGGGGTGAGCATGTGGGTGGAAGAATTGGTCAAGGTTTAGGAATGAAAATAGAGGTTGGGGAAGCTCACAGGAGAGCCCGCGCCGAGGTGCTGATTTTCAGGGGGGAAGCCTTGAGTGTGTTCTTAGGCCAAGGACAGAGCTAACCCGTGCAGTGAGGGCTCAGAGGAAGCTGAGACTCTGAGACGGGAGGCTGGCAATGGCATGCCTCACACCTGTCTCGGTCCCCAGAGCCTGCTCTCAGCCAGTGCACCCCCCGTTCTGCTCCGAGGTTTCAGGGAGTCCCAAGAGGGCCAAGAGGGTTTGGTTTGGACTCAGGGATCACGAGCCACAGGCACCAGCCCGGTTTTCCATACAAAGGGGCAAGTCCCTTCTTGCTCTGGGGCGTCTGGCATTTCCTGTTGGCTGCCTGGGTAACAGTCCCGTCCCCGGGAAAATGATGCAAGCACAGACGGGAGGGCTCAGGCTTTTGTTGCGGTGTGTGGAGGTGGAGTCTGGGCCCTGGCCCTGGGCCACACACACACAGGGCGGTGTGGGCCCCGACAGAACAGTGCACACGTCACAGATGGGGAAACTGAGTCCTGGACTATTCTGCAGTTGGTTCCAGGTCACCTGCCAGACCCCGGATGTGTCTGGCCTGCTGTCTTCTGCCACGGGGTGGAAATCAGGCATCCCAGAACAGAAGCTCAGCAAAGTCTCCCCTCCCATGCCTCAGTTTCTCCATGTGTAAATGACCCAAGAGTAACACCTGCCCCACGGGGCTGAAATGCACTCACACAGCAGAGGCATTGGCCCGGAGCCTGGCCCTGATTCCTGCTGTTATTAAATATGGATCTTGGGACGCCTGGGTGGCTCAGTTGGTTGAGCAGCTGCCTTCGGCTCAGGTCATGATCCCAGCATCCTGGGATCGAGTCCCACATTGGGCTCCTTGCTCGGCAGGGAGCCTGCCTCTCCCTCTGCTTCTGCCTGCCTCTCTGTCTGCCTGTGCTCGCTCGCTCTCTCTCCCTCTGTCTCGGACAAATAAATAAAATCTTTAAAAAAAATAAAAATAAAAATAAATAAATAAATATGGATCTTGACACGCCCCAGATGTGCCTGGGGTCCAGGGTGCCATGGCAGGGGGTCCTGATGAGGTCTGATGGGGGTGATCCTTGGCAGGATCGTGGACGTCGGGGGCCAGAAGTCAGAACGCAAGAAGTGGATCCACTGCTTCGAGAACGTGATCGCCCTCATCTACCTGGCCTCGCTGAGTGAATACGACCAGTGTCTGGAGGAGAACAACCAGGAGGTGAGGGCCACCGCGGGTGCTGCCTCCTGCTGGCCCGGGATGTGGAGCTGAGCAAAACACCCCACCGCCACTCTTCTGTGGTCAGAACATTGAGTCTAAGACACAGATCCATAAACACCCCGGACTCTCTCTCTCTCTCTCTCTCTCTCATCCCGAGACATGGCCCCAGGAAGCACAATGCAGCTGGCCTGGGAAAATGGGTCATGCCCCAGGGAGAGCGTCCTGCTTTTATTCAGAAAGGCTGGGCATTGCTCCTTTGTGAACCCTTCTCCTCATTAGGACCTGGCTCGCTTCAGACATTTGCGCTTTTAGGGGTTAAAGTTTCACACACCCAGTCTGGGGAATCCAAGGGTCGATGCTAAAATTTTAACTGTCAGACCAAATGCAACAGAATAAATTTGAGGTCATTCTGCCACAGATCTTGGTCGAATGTAGCACACACCACCCCCACCCCTGCCATGTCCTGGTTTGCTGTGGCTGCCGTGACAAAGTGTGACAGCCTGAGGGCTGGAGCCACAGAGAGACATCTCCTCTCCCAGGGCTGGAGGCCACAAACCCCAGATGGGCATGTCAGCTGATTCTTCCGAGCCCGTGAGGGAGACTCTGTCCCCAGCTCTCCCCACTTCTGGGGGTCGCTGGCTGTCCTTGGTGTCCCTTGGCCTGGAGACACGACACCCCATCTCTGCCTCTGTGGTCACATGGTCTTAGCCCCATGTATCTCTGTCCAAATGTCCCCTCTTTATAAGGACCTCTGCCATGGGAGGTGACAATCTACTGTGACTTGTTCTCAACTAATTACATCTTAGAAAACCCCTATTTCCAAATAAGGTCCCATTCTGAAGTTCTAGAGGGAAATGAACTTGGTGGGGACACTAGTCAAGCCAGTAGAGGCACACAAAAGCATGGGCACAGCCCCTCTGACCCACGCAGGAGCTGGGGAGCCCCAAGTTCTTGGACGTTAGGCTGACAGCCCCACCTCCACATGGGGGGGGGGAGTCTGTGGTCCAAGCTGGCCACTGGAGTAATGACTTACCTGTTCCCCCGACCCAGAACCGAATGAAGGAGAGCCTGGCCCTGTTCGGCACCATCCTGGAACTGCCCTGGTTCAAAAGCACATCTGTTATCCTCTTCCTCAACAAAACTGACATCCTCGAGGAGAAGATCCCCACCTCCCACCTGGCCACCTACTTCCCCAGTTTCCAGGGTGAGTGGTTCTAGAACTTTCTATACCCTTCATCTCCCGAAAGCAGCTCCCAAGACAAATGCTGGTTCAGACTCTACCTCGGCTAGAGTCAGTGGAGTTTCATATGCGATGGGACAGACCTGAGGTCCAGACCCAAGTCCTGAGTCTCAGTGCCCCCCTCTGCAGGATGGGGAGAAAGTGACAGCTGCCACCATTCTTGATGCGGTGCCTTCAAACAGGGGCCTCTAAGGAGGCGGGTGTCATAGATCTCTTGTGTGTGGGTCTGCCGTAGAGTTCGTTGTCATAAGCCACACCTGGAAGGCGCCAACAACTATTTCCAGAATCAGCCTAGATCTTGGAGACTTCTTTTTTTAATCTTTCGTAGTCATCTTATCTCTATCTAAGATAGCAGATGCAAAAAGAAACCAGTGCCTGGCCTTTGGACAAGTCCTTCCAAGGCACAGGGCTCAGTTTTCATTGATACGGCAACCGTCTTACACGCGGTACCCGTAGCAACGGTCGTGTCTTGGCGAGGGCGCGTGAATCAGGACTATAACCCTACCCTGGGCAGGAGCAGGTTATATTCTAAAGAGAGGGCAAGTGGGGTTTGGGTGCGTCCCAGGAAGGGGTGAATGGGCTCGAACTCTCCTTGGAGGGCCACTGTGGAGGGACTTGTGGAAGTAGCCCAGCTGAGCGACAAACCGCCCGCTAAATTAGGGGCTTAACATAGCCCTTTGACTTCACTCAAGTTTTCGCGCTGCAGGAACTTGGGAAGGGGTGAGGCGGGTGAGCGCATCCTTGATGCGCGTGGCATCAGCTGAGGTGGCCACGAGCGAGATACCCCCCCCCCGACTTCCAACACTGTATGTCTGACCCCTCTACGCCCTCCTCCTCCTGCCTCCCCATCCTTCCCCCTCCTGCTCTCTCTTTCTCCCCCCCCTCTCCCTCTACATGCCTCCCTGGCCCCAGCTGGTGTCTCCTAATCCAGGTCCTTTCATGAACCTTGGGCTTGCTCACAGCATGACTGTTTTGGGGTGACCAGACTCCAGCCTCAGGGGGTTGGCAGGGGGGAGCCTCAGAAGTCCCAGATGGTAAGAGATGCCTCACTCTATTGGTCAACCAAGTCACTGGGGCCAGATCATACTCAAAAGAAGTCAAAGAGACTCCCTTCTCGATGGCCAGATGGCACCCACGTACAGGGAGGGGAGTGATGGCTGCTATCCTGGAGACAAGCTGGCTTCATTTTCTGGGGCCAAAAACCAGGTGGCAGGAAACCACTGAAGTGTATCCTCCTCAGGTAATGAGGCCGGAAGTGCGAAATCAAGACGTCAGCAGGACTGGTTCCTTCTGGAGGCTCTGAGGGGACATCTGAGCTAGGCATCTCCCCTAGCTTCTGGTGTTGCCTGCAATCCTTGGGGTTCCTTGACTTACAGACACAGCATTCCAGTTGGCCTCAGCCATCACACGGCCATGTGTGTGTGTGTTTCCTCTTCTTATATGGACTCCAGTCATGGGCTACCAGGCCCACCCCAATCCAGTATGACGCCATTGCGGGCTAACTAATGACAACTTAAGACCATATTTCCAAATAAGGTCATGCTCTGAGGTTCTGGGTGGACAGGGATTTGGGGGAATGCTAGTCACCCCAATACACAGGCAACCATGGCAGATGCCGCTATAAACTTGGTGGCATCACCATGGGTGTGACCTTTGGCCTTGTCAGGTCTCAGAGCCCAGGGGAGCTCCTCTCAGCCAATCAGACCAATCAGCCAATCAGATTTGGGGGCCTGGGAGACAGATGTCAGCTTATTCCAGCATGGCAGACATGGCCAGGAGAGTTTGGGGATGCGGAGAAAGTGGAGAGTTTTGAAGGATTATTTCTTTCACATCAAAGGAAACCTTCATGACTCACCTTTTTCTCCCAGCCATAGGCGGGAGAACTCTTTGCCAACTTCTGGCGCTCGGTCCTTCCCTCTTCTGTACTAAATAACATCTGTGATTATAACAACAGCTCACGCATCAAACCCCACTGGAAGCACCTAGTGCAGCAGAATTCCTTCTTCTCACCACGTAGAGGTGGGGAAACCGAGGCACAAGGAGGTGCAAACACTTGCCAAAAGCCACACAGCCGGGGAGTGGCAGAGGCAAGATTCGAACCCAGGCAGTCTGGATCAGGAGCCAGCAGAGTTACCCGCTGGGGATCCTAACTTTCTGGAAGAATGCCAACAACTTTCTCATTATTGAGTACAGAGCCCTCTACAGGGCTGCATTGAATCCTCACAACCCTGGGCGGCTGGGGACGGTTGGGATCCCCATTTTACAAGTGAGGGAACTGAGGCTCGCAGCAGTTGCGGGGACGACGGAATAAGGCAACCCAACTAGGAAGTAGCAGAGCCAGGCCGTGGGCTCTGGCTTGAGACAAAGACTTAGACAGACACAGAGAGGCTGCTCATGTCAGCGGCCTCCCCAGGGTGGCCATCCCTCCCCTTCTCCTGGCCTCGGTTTACCCATCTGCCCCGCTCAGAGAGACCTTTGTCCGCAGCTCCAGGTTCCCAGCCCCTCAGTCGCAAACCCAGACACGTGAGCTTCTTTCTTTAACACGGTTCTGCCCAAAGTCCCAGAGCCCAGTCTTATTGGATCATCCCAGGTCATGTGTCACACCGGAATCCATTCTTGAAGCTCCCATTGGCTGGACCTGATGGTCATGTGACCCTGTATAAAGACCAAAGATGGCGCCCGCCTGCGCCGTGCTGCGTCGTCCTTGCCGGCCCTGCCGCCCTGATGAGGGAGAGTCCGGCCCGCCCCGCGGACCGCGAGCCCTGACTGGCCACTCCTCTCCCCGCAGGCCCGAAGCAGGACGCGGAGGCAGCCAAGAGGTTCATCCTGGACATGTACACCGGCATGTACGCGGGCTGCGTGGACGGCGCGGACGGGAGCAGGAGGGGGCCGCGCTCCCGGCGCCTCTTCAGCCACTACACGTGCGCCACGGACACGCAGAACATCCGCAAGGTCTTCAAGGACGTGCGGGACTCGGTCCTGGCCCGCTACCTGGACGAGATCAACCTGCTGTGACCCCGGCGCCGCTGCCCCCGGGCTCGCCCCGCGCGTGGCGGGCGGGACCTGCGGGCGGCCCGGGGCTCGCGGAGCCCGGATGCCCCCGTCGCTCAGCCCCGGGTGCGGGCGGCGAGTGGGTCGCGGGTCGAAGGCCGGTCGCCGCCTGCTCCTTTCGCGGCCCTCCCCAGGCCCTCGCTGGGCTCCGTTTACCTCCCGGGAGAGGGAGCACACGGGCCGCCTGGGACGGCAGGGCGGAGGCAGAGTGAGGGGGCCCTGCCCTGGGTAGGGTCTCCCCGGGGCGGAGGCCGGGGACCCCACGGAGGCGACGCGCCGGCCCGGTGTTGGGGGCGGCGGCGGGGGGCGGGGCGGGGGGCGACTTCGGTCCCAGGGACGGACTCTGGCGCCCCCTGGCGGACGGGAGGCGGCGCCTGCCAGCCTGAGTCCGGGGAGCGCGGGGACTTCCCTGTCCCCGGCGGGAAAAGAGACCCCGAAAACGCTGTCCCTTCCAGAGTCTGTGCCTCCAAGCGTGTCTCGCCCTGTTTACAGACCAGGGAGGCCGAGGCCCACGCGCTTCCCCCACTTCCCAGGCTGGGGGCCCGGCGCTGCGTCTCACGACCTTTCTCTATTTATTCCCCCCCACCCCCCAGCGGGGCCCCTGCGAGACATTAAAAACAGGACAGGCCGGACACCTGTGATTTCTTGGGGGCGTCCTGGGTCTCACTGCGCGGCCCCTTCTCAGGGCGCCTGTCCCAGGTGGGGTAGCCGCGTGGAGAAGGTGGGCACAAGTCGCCGGGGTCCATCCACCCGTGCAGGGCACGTCCTTGGTGCGGGACCCACGCGCTTGGAGCGTGGAGGTGGCGTCGCATCTGTCCCCGGCCTGGGGCGGTAGGGCGGGTCTGATAGGGGCTGGCATTCGAGCCCAGCCGCGTTGCTGCTCACCCCGAATTCCAGGAGCCGCCGTCCACCTCTGATGAAGGTGGAGATGCGGGCGGAGATGGTCCCACTTCCCGCAGACCACGGTGCCCCAGAGGCCTCAGCCCACCTCTGTGGTCAGCAGGGAGACCCACACAGAGACATGCAGTCGTTTAACCGAGGCTCCCGCCTGTGGTTTGGTGACGTCAAGATACTGATTCTTTGCACGCTTTTTTTTTTTTTTTTAACTTTCATTTATTTATTTTTTTAAAAGACATTAGGTATTTATTTGACAGAGATCACAAGTAGGCAGAGAGGCAGGCAGGGAGCGGAGTGTGGTGGGGGGGAGCAGGCTCCCTGCTGAGCAGAGAGCCCGGGCTCTGATTCGGGGCTCAGTCCCAGGACCCTGAGACCATGACCTGAACCAAAGGCAGAGGCTTAACCCACTGAGTCACCCAGGCACCTCTTTTTTTTTTTTTATTTTTAAAAATATATACTATTTTTCAGAATAGTCCTATTTACAGAAAAAAATGTGAAACTAGAAGAGTCACCCCACGAAATGACGCGTTTCCCTATTACAAACATCCGACCTTCACGCGCGCCTTTTCTTGATCATCTATGACCCGACATTGACTCGCCATGAACTGAAGTCCCCCCGATATTCAGATTTCCTCAGTTTCCCCCTCGTGTCCTTTTCCTGTCCCAGGACCCCCGCCGGGACACCACGCAACCTGAGGCCATCACGCCTCCTGAGGCACCTCTGGGCCATGACAGTTTCTCAGACTTGCCTCGTTTGTGAGTTTTAGAGAAATTCCTGGCTTTTTCCCGGAGATTCATGAATCGGGGAGCAGCCAGTCTAGCGGGTAGACCAAAGCTCCCGGCTTCCTCTGTTTTTGCTGATCCTGGGCGTTCTGAAGCACGCTGGTCTGGGACTGCATTTGTTCCCCCAGCTTCTAGAACAAAGTAAACTGGGTGACTTACACAGCAGACATTTACTCTAGCTCTGGAGAGCAGAAGTAAAATGTGTGGCTGGGAGGGCCCCTCCCTGCTCCCGGGGAGCTCCAGGGACCCCTTGGCTTGTGGACTTGTCTCTCCATCACAGCCTCCATCTTCACGTGGACCCCTCTCTTGTGTGCGTCTGTATCTGTGTCCACATTCTCGTCCCTTACAGGGTCACCAGTCATACTGAATGGGCGCCCACCCCAATGACCTCATCTTAACTTGATGACGTCTGCAAACACCCTGTTTCCACAGAAGATCACATCCCCACATCCCGGGAGTTAGGACGTGACCATATCTCCTGGACAGTCCCGTGGTGAAGGTTTGCCTGGCATTCTCCTCATGATTGGGCTCAGGTTACGGGTTTTAGGACCACCGAAGCAGAAGGCCATTTCTGCCGCATCGTCAGCCTGCCACCTCTGTGCACCTCCGTCACCTGGCCAAGGAGTCATCCAACTCTTTTGAAAATCTTTTTTTTTAAATCATGGAAAATATCAAACCTACAAAAGCAGGGGGGAGAGTCAGGGCTGCATGTGGGCGTTTGTGGGCTCAACACCTGTTGGTAGAAAAGACCAATGAAATCCAGACTGGGCTCATTACGTATTCATGATTGCTGTATTAAGAAATTAAGAACATTTGCACAGATCCCTAAAGGGGAAGTTGGCCCCGAAGCCAGGACGGAGACTCAGCCCTCCTAGGCCAGTACTGACCCCTTCCTGGGTCCACGATGACAGGGTCCCTCGTCACTGATGGGCTCAAGTCCCAGACGTTTGCTCACAACCCAAGCCCGCACGTGGCACTAGCTGCTGTAACTCTCTTCCTCGGGAAGCAGCCCCCAACCTTTTCTTCTTGGTCATTTATCTGTTGAAGAACCCAGGCCATTTGTCCCGTAGAACTTCCCAGCCTCCGGACAGGGCAAGGGGCAGCCGCAGTGTCGACAGATGTGTTCCTCATTCCCCGTAACCCCTGCGAACTCACCTGTTTGGAAACGGGACTCCCGGGCGGCCTGTGAGCCTCCACACTGAACCTCTGCTTGGTTCTCTCCGCGCAGGTCCCTGCGTCTCTGCCCCTCTCCAGGAGACACACAGTGGAACATCCAGCTCATTCTCTCTGTCTTCTGTGTTTAAATTGATCCCTGGGTTTAGGGGGCATCAGTCTGATTCATCGATCACGAATTTGCCCACGAGCCTTTCTCCTGATGGTCTTCGCAGCCATTGGGGAATGTTCCTCAAGAGACATCATTTGGGACCGCAAAAATGGTGATATCCTAATGCTTTCCTTTTCTCTGCATCTTTTGCCTGGAACTGTTCTATTAAAACACACACACACACTTGAAAGGATTGAAAGCAGGGTCTTGAAGAGCTACTTGCACACCCACGTTGCACACCAAGAGGTTGGAGCAACTTGAGTGTCTACCTGGGGAGGAAGGATAAACACCGCGTAGTCCATCCCCACGCGGGAACACGATCCAGCCTCAGAAAGGAAGGGACCTGGGCTCCTGCCGTGATGCGGAGAGACTCCAAGGACACGGGGCTCAGCGAGAGCGGCCAGACCCAGAAGGACCCGTCCTGTAGGACCCCACTCCCGGGAGGGCCCCAGAGGAGTCCCCTCCGCACAGACAGAGAGGAGAGGGTGGGAGCCGGGGCTGGGGCAGGGGTGGGGAGTCCGTGCTTCGTGGGGACAGAGTCTCCGTGTGGGCGGATGGAAAGTTCTAGAGACGGAGGGTGGGGGTGTTGACAGTGCTTCACGCCACGGAGCCGTGCACTCCAAGACGGTTACGACGGTGACTGTCCTGCTCTATGACAGCAGGTGGGCCCTTCAGTCCTTCTGACATGCCCCCGCCAGATTTAAGAGGTCATGTTCTAGCCCCGAGGCATGCTGTGGGCTCACCCTGCCCTGGCCCCGGACCCCGCCATTTCTCCAAGGAGCCCTGCTTCTTGGGAGGTGATATTTAGGGACCACAATCTGATCACAAAGCTAGGAAGGAAGTTGCAAAACTATTACAATGAACTTCCGTGTGCCCCTCATCTAGGTCCGGGATGGACAAACCACCTGCGCCAAGCCTGTTTTTTTGCAAATAAAGTGTTATCGGCACAGCGCCAATTCGTTTACATATTGTCCCCGGCAGCTTCCGCTATGACAGCAGAGTTGAGTAATTGTGACAGAGACAGTCTGGCCCGCAAAGCACAAAATATTTACTATTTATCCCTTTGCGGAAAGAAAATCTAGATCCCAGAGCTGGATCCACCCGGGGTTCACCTTTTGCTTTGTCTCTGCCTGTAAGCATGATCTAAAAGCAAACACTGTGTTCTATAGACAACTTCTCCTCCTTTTTCTCCATTTTTCTAAGTGATTTGAGAGTGCGTTGGAGACATCACCAACCTTCACCGGAAAACACCGTGCATTTCCATGAACAAACACCTTCTGTTATGTAAGCAAAGGACGATGGTCAAGTTCAGGCAATCTCGCGTGTATATAACTTCGAGCCCGAGTGAAAATCCCATCAGTCGTCCTGACACCGTGTTTTCCGACACCTCCCCCACCACCCCCCCCACCCCCGCCCCAACGCTCGAGTCCCGTCCAGGTTCACTCCCGCACTTAACTCCGGGCCCCGTAGCGGCTGGGGGAGGGGCGAGGGGCCTCCTTCCGTCCCAGACTTGACACGCAGCCCTGCTCCTTTGTCTTTCTGGACTTTCCTTGACCTTGACCTTTGGAAGGGTGCAGGCCACTTATTCTGCGGGATGTGCCTCAGGGTGGGTCTGGGGGCTGATTTCCTGGGTCAGATGGGGGATACACACTTCCGGTGGGAACATCCCAGCAGCACCCCCCCCTTTCCCGCCCAGGATGCCCATTTATCACACTCCTAGTGATGTAAACACCATCTTCGCTGGGCTTCCCCCAAAAGACAGTTTCCTCTTTCTAACGCAAAGGTGATCTGTAGGGGGCGCCTGAGTGGTTTAGTGGGTGAAGGGACTGACTCTTGATCTCAGGGTCGTGGGTTCAAGCCCTGTGTTGGGTTCCACACTGAGCACAAAGCCTACTTAAAAAAAAAATTAAATATTGGGGCGCCTGGGTGGCTCAGTCGTTAAGCGTCTGCCTTCAGCTCGGGTCATGATCTCAGGGTCCTGGTATCCAGCCCAGCATCGGGCTCTCTGCTCGGCGGGAAGCCTGCTTCTCCCTCTCCCACTTCCCCTGCTTGTGTTCCCTCTCTCGCTGTGTCTCTCTCTGTCAAATAAATAAATAAAATATTTTTTAAAATATTAAGAATAGGGGTGCCTGGGTGGCTCAGTGGGTTAAAGCCTCTGCCTTCGGCTCGGGTCATGATCTCAGGGTCCTGGGATCGAGCCCCACATTGGGCTCTCTGCTCAGCGGGGAGCCTGCTTCCTCCTCTCTCTCTGCCTGCTTCTCACCTACTTGTGATTTCCTTCTGTCAAATAAATAAAATCTTTTAAAAAATTAAAATTAAAATTTAAAATTTAAAAAAAAAATAAAAGGAACCCATTGGAAGACACTTTGAGATTATCCAAAGACCATTCTCCCCAACCAACTTCTACCCGATAACTTAACCCCCAGCACTGACCGTTGCCTGGGCCGGTCACTCTGTCCTGGCCACAAAATGATGACCGTTGGCTTATTGGGGGTTGCCTCGGAGTGCAATTGCTGGGTCATACAGAAAGAATATTCTTTTTTTTGCCCCCTAATTTGTTTTATTGTGGTAAAATGCGCTTTACATAAAATGCACCATTTTAAGCATTTTCAGTCAGTGGCAGTAAACACGTCCATAATGTCATACACCATCCCCCTCCCGCCCCCCTCCAGGGCTGTTTTCATCTTGTAAACCTGACCTCTGTCCCCATCAAACACCGATGATTCCCCCCTGCCCCCCTGCAGCGCACAACCGCCACTTCCCGTCTCTCCAAAGTTACGGTCACTCAGTATTGATGCCCACAGGGCTCCAGGCTTAGCCAGCAGCTGCCCCGCCAGGCTGGCTCCTGTGTCTCTGACCAGTCCCTGTCCATCTCAGGGCACTTCCTGACTCTCTGGCACACCAAGATGTTCCAGGCCCATCAGGCCCCCTACCTGCCCCAGTCCTGGAATCATCCATTTCTCCCAGGAGCCCCAAAGGTGGTGTTTAGAACCTGAGATCTGGGTGCAGGAGAGCTATGCCTGTTGTTCCTGGCTTGTCTCAGCAGATAGAGTGATGCAACAGATTTTTGTTTCAATCATGGGCCCACGCTGATGATACTTTCCATGGGGTCGAGTGATGTGCGCTCGCTCCCATTCCGTATTTACATCATGTTTCCTGCCCAGCGTGGACCCAGATTTTTTTTTTTTTTTAAGATTTTATTTATTTGTTAGAGAGAGAGATACAGAGCGCAAGCACAGGCAGACAGAGTGGCAGGCTAGAGGCAGAGGGAGAAGCAGGCTCCCTGCCGAGCAAGGAGCCCGATGTGGGACTCGATCCCAGAACGCCGGGATCATGACCTGAGCCGAAGGCAGCTGCTTAACCAACTGAGCCACCCAGGCGTCCCGGACCCAGATATTTTTTTTAAAGATTTTATTTATTTATTTGACAGAGATCACAAGTAGGCAGAGAGACAGGCAGAGAGAGAGGGGGAAGCAGGCTCCCTGCTGAGCAGAGACCCCCCCCCCCCATGCGGGGCTTGATTCCAGAACCCTGGGATCATGACCCTAGCAGAAGGCAGAGGCTTTAACCCACTGAGCCACCCAGGCGCCGCCAATGGACCCGGTTCTTAGTAAGATCCGTACACTTGCTATTTTGCTCGTCCCATAATACACACGAGAGTTTCAGAATCACTACACCTCTACTCCTCCTGAAAACAAACCGACAACACAAAGTTCATATTTCTTTTTCTGTAGTTCCTTTTGTCTTTAGAACAAGCGCGTGTCCAAAGGCGCATGGGCTCCTTCTCCTCTATTCCTGTGTGGTCGTGGTTTTCATCTGAAGCACAGTTCGGTTCCTCTGTTTTCGGTTTATGACCCATTCTCGAGCTTTCCTCCCCGCACCTTGTGGATTTAATTTTATTGTAGAATACAGAGAGCAGACACAGAGTGTGAAAATCCGGCGAGCAGGAGTGTCCGGAGGCTGTCATCCCCTCTCCGCTCCACCCACCACCCCCAGAGGGAACCGAGCTCGTTGCGTCCCGGTTTATCTTTCCCGGGTTTCTCTCGAGAAAACAAGCAGCCGTGTATATGTTTCTTTCCCCCTTGTTTGTTTCACAGAAGGCAGCTTATCCCATATACCTTTTCGTATTTTTCCCCACTTAACAATACGACGTGGAGGGGGATCCGATCCACTCTTTTTCGTGGCTGTGTGGTAGTCCACGCTGTGGCGCGCGTGGCTGGTCGGTGTCTTCCCCTGTGTGTGGACGCTCGGGCTGCTTCTGATATTTTGCATTTACAAACAACAACGACTAACCTTTTGGAGGCGTACTTATGCATGGTCAGAGCTGTCCCGGGGCAGGCTTCTAGAGGGGGCATTTCTCTTCTGTAGCGTATGGTAATCGTGAGATTAAATAAAGTAAAATGCGCACAGGGCCTTCAGCCAGGCAGCAGGTAACTCGTGGCATCATTGCTGGATGACTTGGCCTTGCTAGTCACACTCTGTTCTCTCATTACATTTACTTTAGTCCTGAATTTGCTCTGAGCCTAGAGTCAGGGATGCAGCTGGAGTGGGGGTTGAGGCTCAGTTAGAACCGGGGCTCAGCCTGGGCTCAGGGGTCAGTCCAGGGCCAGGTCTCAGTCAGGGTCAGGGGTCAGAGTTGTGGCTGGTCTATAGTCACACACTCAGCCAAGGTCAAGGTTCAGCCAGGAATCAGGGCTCAGTCTAGGATCAGAGCTCAGCCTGGGCTCAGGGCTCAGTCAGTGATCAGGGCTCAGTCTGGGATCAGGGGTCAGTCTGGGATCAGGGCTCAGTCTGGGATCAAGGTTCAGTCAGGGATCAGGGCTCAGTCTGGGATCAGGGCTCAGTCAGGGATTAGGGCTCAGTCAGGGATCAGGGCTCAGTCTGGGATCAGGGTTCAGTCAGGGATCAGGGCTCAGTCTGGGATCAGGTACCATTTCAGGGTCCAGGCTCAGCCTCAGAACACACTGTGTCCCTCTTCGAATGCTCTGACTTGGGTGGTTCCTTGTGAAGTTGAGACCAAGGCACAGTTCTCAGCCCTGCCGGGTGGTACCTGAGAGAGACGTGGCTGCTTGTCCCCCTGCCGCAGCCTCACAGCCCCACTGCCTGGGTAGCCCTTGTCCGCACAGCCTCGTCTTCAGGTCCCTGCTTCTGCCTGGTCACCTCCAGTAACAAGACTCGATGGCTTCCGCCAGGCAGCACCTGTGTCGGTGGTTCCCTGTAACTGTGCTGTTCCCAGGGCTGACCAGTGAGCAAAGGGAGGGCCGCTGCTTGGCGGCCACAGGCAGCTGGGCTGCCCTCAGCCCCAGTCCCCTGACGGCCCTGCCCCTGATGGGGATCCTGGAGCCCCTCTTGGGACCCCTGTGCCTCCCCCACACAGACTCCGGAGCATGGGCTCTACTCTCACCCCTCCCCCACCAGGCACCCCGCCCCCCAGCTCCAGTCCTCAGCATCCCCAGATAGGCATAGGGGGAGTGAGTTCCCATTTTTTCTATGAGCCCCTCCCCCTCCAGAGGTGAGGGGTTGTCTTGAGGGGGGGGCCGGCAGGGGACTATGTGGGGCGGGGGTGTCCACAGCAGCTCTGCTCTAGCAGAACCAGCTCGGAGGCAGGGCAGGCCACCCCAGTAAAGAGGGTCCCGGCCGAGACCTACGTGGGTCCCTGTGCAGGTGTTTGCCTCCCGCTGGAGACCGCTGGTGCCAAGTCTCCAGGCCTCAGCCTCCTCTTCTGCGCACAGACACGCAGCTGGTCCGTCCTGGGAATGAAACGGGAGGCACCTGTGCTTCCAATGAGGTATCTGGGGGTGCTCACGTGTGTGCCGTCACTTAACACACTTATTAAGCACCTACTGTGTGCCAGGCAGGCTTGGAGCCGTCCAGGAGAGCAGCTGGGGCCTGGAGAGGGTGGCTTGTGGGGGCGAGGGAGCTGCCCAGCCCAGGGAACGGTGGCGAGCGCCCCGGGGAGGGGCGATCCATTTCCCATCCCCACTGGTGCCCCCACCCCTCCCTGGGCTTTCTAGGACCACAAGGAGGCAGAGACACGGTTCCTTGGTGGGAGCCGGGTGGAGCCCGGGTGGGAGCCACCGACCGTTGGGATGCCCCTCCCTGTCCACGGCCTCACCCCAGCCTGGGGGGTACCTTGAACATAACAGGAAATTCGAAACAACAGGAAACCAAGGCCGGGCAGGCAGCGGGCGGTGGCGGGCGGCTCCACCCTGCCCCGGGCCCCAGCCACCCCGGGGGCCTCAGTCTGCCCCAGGGGACCGCCATGAACAGCACGGGGTCCCCGCCAGGGGCCCCCGAGTCCTGCCAGCAGCTGGCGGCCAGCGGGCACAGCCGGCTCATCGTCCTGCACTACAACCACTCGGGCCGACTGGCCGGGCGGGGGGGCCCGGAGGAGGCGAGCCTGGGGGTCCTGCGGGGGGTCTTCGTAGCCGTGAGCTGCCTGGTGGTGCTGGAGAACCTCGTGGTGCTGGTGGCCATCGCGACGCACATGCGCTCGCGGCGCTGGGTCTACTACTGCCTGGTCAACATCACGCTCAGTGACCTGCTCGCCGGCGTCGCCTACCTGGCCAACGTGCTGCTGTCGGGCGCGCGCACCTTCCACCTGCGCCCGGCGCACTGGTTCCTGCGCGAGGGGCTGCTCTTCACGGCGCTGGCCGCGTCCACCTTCAGCCTCCTGTTCACGGCGGCCGAGCGCTTCGCCACCATGGTGCGGCCGGTGGCCGAGCGCGGGGCCAGCAAGCGCGGCCGCGTGTACGGCCTCATCGGGCTGTGCTGGCTGCTGGCCGGCCTGCTGGGGCTGCTGCCGCTGCTGGGCTGGAACTGCGTGTGCGCCTTCGCGCGCTGCTCCAGCCTCCTGCCGCTCTACTCCAAGGCCTACATCCTCTTCTGCGTGGGCGTCTTCGCCTGCATCCTGGCGGCCGTCACCGCGCTCTACGGGGCCATCTTCCGCGTGGTGCGCGCCAACGGCCAGAAGGCGCCGCGCTCGCCGGCCCGCCGCAAGGCCCGCCGGCTGCTCAAGACGGTGCTCATGATCCTGGTGGCCTTCGTGCTGTGCTGGGGCCCGCTCTTCGGCCTGCTGCTGGCCGACGTGTTCAGCTCCACCGACTGGGCGCAGCAGTACCTGCGCGGCATGGACTGGATCCTGGCGCTGGCCGTGCTCAACTCGGCCGTGAACCCGGTCATCTACTCCTTCCGCAGCAGGGAGGTGTGCCAGGCCGTGCTGGCCTTCCTCTGCTGCGGCTGCCTCCGGCTGGGCCTGCGCGGGCCCCAGGACTGCCTGGCCCAGGTGGGCGAGGCCCACTCCGCAGCCTCCACCACGGACAGCTCGCTCAGGCCCCGCGACAGCTTTCGGGGCTCGCGGTCGCTCAGCTTCCGGATGCGAGAGCCCCTGACCAGCATCTCCAGCGTGCGGAGCGTCTGAGGTGGAGCGTGGGGGGCTCCCCGGGGGAGGCAGGACAAAGGGCCCCCAGCTGGCGGTGGGTCCCGAGGCTCCACGGTCCCCCTCACAGCGCCTGGGCCCACGGAGGTCTCCCTGGAGGTCTCCCTGGAGGAGGCGGCTGCTCGAGGGAACGGGGAGGGGTCTGGAGTGGGCGTGAGTGGGTTTGCGATGAAGGCCCCCTCCCCCTACCCCAGCTCCCTTGTGATTCTGGGGAGTCTCAGTCCCTGCCCAGCCTTGGGGGCGGTGGGGCTGGACAGCCTGGCAACACGGAAGTTCAAAAACGGTTTGTCCCAGCTTCCTTCTTATTCACCTGTGGGCTTCAGGGGCGACAGCGTGGGGCGGTGGGTCGGCTGGACACGTGCAAGCACGGGGACCCTGGCGGGGGGCTGTGGGTCGGTGGGGATTGGGGGTGTGGTTGTGCGGGGCAGCGGCAGGGTGTGGGTGAGTGTGTGTGCAAGAGAGACAGAGAGAGAGAGAGAGAGAGAGAAGGAGGGAGGTGGGCACAGAGTGGGGTGCGGCTGTGTGTGCGCACGTGTGTGAGAGCGGCTGGGGGCTGCCAGGTGGGTCCCCGCCCCTCTCGCCACTTCCCCTTCCCCTCCCCCTCCCCCTCTGCTCATCTGGGGCCCCTGCGGCCTCTTCCCCATCTCTGGCCTCTGCCCTATCAGGGGCCCCATCTGGGGGTGACAGAGTCGCAGCCGCCTGGCCCCCTGGCCTCAGGGGATCTTGCCGCTCCTCTCCTGTTCCCTTTAGCACTAACTGCCTCGATCTCCCCTCCTGTGAAATGGGCAGATCGGGGATGGACCCCGTAGCCCGAGGCTGTGGGCACACACTCAGCGCTCGCCGGGGCACATGGCGTCCTACATGTCTGACCCACTTCTGACGATGGTAGAGGCTGTCCCCCTCGGGAGCCCCGGAGGCCGCGGTGTGCTTGACAAGTGGCCGGTGCGACTGTCGAGGTGAACTTTGAGTTTTGGTCACGCTTAAATGGCCCATGGCACTCGTGGTGACCATACCGGACGGCACAGGGATGTGCCCTGCGCGCACAGCCGCCTCTCCTGCTGGAAAGCTCGCTCCCGCTCCTTCCAGGCAAGCCAGTGCCTGTAAGTCTTGCCCGGGCTCAGGGGGCAGCACCTGGCCCGCCACTTTAGGCACAGAGCCACTCTTCTCTGAGCCTGGGCTTCTCTGCGTGATGAGAGACGCGGCGGCCCGGAGCTGCTCGCCATGCTGGCCGGTCCCGCAGCCACCAGCCACGTGTGGCTGCTCACGACGCTGGAAAATGAAATGAAATACAAAACACTCACCTTCTTGGTGCATTGGTCAGCTGGAGGTGCCACATCTCAGAGCCACAGAACAGGTGGCTGGGACAGAAAAGGGTCCTCTCACGGTCCTGGAGGCTGGACGTCTGAAACCGAGGTGCCCGCGGGGCTGGTGCACCTGAAGCTCCGAGGTAGAGCCTGTGCCCCCCATTCTCCTGGATTCTGCGGGCGTCCTCGGAGGCTTGTAGCCCCGGGAAGTGACATCCCAATTGCCGCCTTCATGCCTTCATGTGGCACCCTCCCTGGTTATCTGTGCCCGAATGCCACCATTCTAGAGGGATGCCAGGCCTACCCTAAGGAACCCCTTTTTAGCTTGATCACCTCGTAAAGACCCTGCCTCCAAACCCCGTCCCACGTGGAGGATTTCAACATGCGAACTCTGAGGGGACACGGTCCGGCCCATAATGTTTAGTGACCTGGGGCTTGCGACCACTGTCTCGGCTAGTGTAGACGCGGGACATGTCCCTCATCCGAGAAGTTTGGATAAAGCTCCAAGCACGTGTCCAGGTACACAATAAATTGGGATATTTTTATGTTTTCCTGATTCCTGTCATCATGTTTATCCGTGACAGCGCCAGGCAGGGCAGGGACTCGGTGGAATCGGGGGTCAGTAGAGCCTGGGCCACCCTGAAGCGCTCAGCCTGTGCTCTGGGCCTGTGTGCACGGGCCCGGCTGCCCCCCCCCCCCACAGGCTCTCTTCTGAGTGAGCTGAACCATTCGCGGGGCCTGCCCAGCTGGGGGCCTTTGCACGTGCTTTCTTGTCCCCACCATAGCGCCCTTGCCTGGCATGTCCCCACCCTCAGTCCTAACTTGCCTGCCCCCCGCCCTTCCTTCGGGTCTGGGCTTTGGCATCACCTCCTCCAGGAAGTCTTCCCTGATCTTCTCCTCCTGAGGTTTCTCCTCGGCTCGCACAGCTGCCTGCGCATCCCGCACTGATGGCCGCCGTGCTCACTTCCGGCCACTCCTCCCCCTCTTCCCCTGGACTAGATGCTCCACGAGGATGGACACCGTGGCAGTTTCTGGGTCAGGACTGCGGCCAGAGCTCTGGGAGCACTGGACCCCACAGCATGCCTCCCTCCAAGCCTTGGAAACCTCTTCCTCTCCTTTCAACACTCCCCTGCCCCCTCCCTGACAGCAGCACAACTGTCCCCAGAATCCTGACTCCTGCTGGTGGGACGGCTCCCATCGCTTCGGTGTTAACTCGTTTCCTCCTCTGTAATCCGCTAGGAGGAACATACCGCCATTAACTCCATTTTACAGATGGAGAGACTGAGGACCAGGGAGATTAGGTAACTGACCCAAGGTCACACAGCAAGGAAGGGGCAGCGCTGGGCTTCAAGGTGGCCACGGCAGGCTGGTGACTTCTTCATCCCTGCCGGTTAGGGATTCGTTGAATCTCTCCGCTCTCCAGACAGAAGAACTTGGACTCCGGGGAGGAGGAAGCACGCGCAGCTCTAGGGCCCGCACCCTGTGAGCTGAGCCAGATCAGGCTCCTTTCTCGGGCTGTCTCCGGGTGAGCGTGTGCAGCCCTTGTGCGCTCATAGCCCGGCCTGGAAGAACCAGTGCGCGGGCAGAAGGAACAGGTGTGAAGAGAACACGGGCCAGAATGAGTTCTGGTCCTCCCCCCACCCCCCACCTCCCCGGCTGGCCAGGCCACCCCGACTCCCCCGGGCCCAGGAGCTCCCTGGGCGAGACAGGACTCGGAGGGGTGGGCTCGCTCATTCACTGAACCACCGTCTGCCAGGCTCTCCTCCGTGCAGCGGTTGTGCCTGTCCGCAGCTTGCTACCTGCTCCCACAAAGGTCGCACTCTGCTGGGGGTGACAAGCAGCCAGAGGTCATTTCAGTAAGGGGTTACGGAGGGTGTGGGATTATTTGTCATCCTATGCACCAGCCGGGAAACGGAGCTCTGAGAGGTGCAGCCATCTGCCCAAGGTCACACAGCCGGGGAGGGGGGAGGCACAGGGACCTGAATCCAAAATGCTGCGAGTCAGCGCCACCTCGCACCGGGACAGAAGGGAGGCGGCCGTATTGGAGGCTGGACGTCAGCTCACCGGGGTTTTCGCGTTCTGCACGCCCTGGCCTCAGTCTTCCCATCGGGAGGAGGGGGTGCGTTACTGACGCTCCTTCCGACCCCTGGGCAGAACACAGCGGGTTCTCGGGTTGCCAGATTCGAAAATAGAAGTTTGGGACCCCCAGTTAAATGTGCATTTCTGATGAGCAGCGAAATTTATTTCCTCCTATGCCTACGCCCCAAATGCGAGTGAGCCTTAGGTATACACGGGTAGGAGGAAGCCGATCGATCACCAACCCCTTCCCCAACGCCACGCGCCAGACTACAAGTCCCATAACCCACCGCGCCATCCCTTTAGGAAACGTCTATCATGATTTCTTTATTCTTCTTTCATTCATTCTTCCAAAAACGCTACAACCCACTCACTGCGTGCCAGGCCTCGACTGGGTTCTGGGGGTACACGAACGCAGGAAGCCGACAAAAGTCTTTGCCCTCGTGGAGTTCAGCATCTACGTTCCTTGGGAGTTTTAAGGGATTTCTGACTTCGGCCAGGAAGACTACAGCTCCCAGGAGCCCCTGCGCCGCGTCCGCGGACTACAATTCCCAGGAGACTGCGCGCCCCAGGCTGGCCCCACTCGGCTCTCATTCCAACTTCCTTCCGGGTCGCCAGGTTACGTCCTGCCTCCACCTCTCGCGCACCACCACCCCTCCCCCGCCACAAAGACAGCTTTTGAGAAAGTCCCACTCCAAATAGTTGCCTTAAAGTCTCCGTATTTTTCTGACTCGCGTGTTACGTGAAACTTCATCCTCAGGTTTAAGCCATACGGTCCTTCACCGCGTCCTCCACAGGGAAGGAACCCAGCGGGCCTACCACTCCCAGGAGGCACCGCGCGCGCCCGGAGGACTACGACTCCCGGGTGGCAGCGCGGCGGGCGGGGCTGCCCGTGGCGGTGCCCGCAGGACCCCGGAGCAGGCGCGGGCTGCCCGGCGCGGCGCCCGCAGGACCCCGGCGGCTACCCATGCTGAGGTGAGTCCGCGGGAGCCGCCGCCGCCGCCGCCGCCGCCGCCGTCCCGTGCCCGCCGCCGCCCCGCGCGGCCCCGCCGCCGGCCAGGATGCTGGAAGAAGCGGGCGAGGTGCTGGAGAACATGCTGAAGGCGTCGTGCCTGCCGCTCGGCTTCATCGTCTTCCTGCCCGCCGTGCTGCTGCTCGTGGCGCCGCCGCTGCCCGCGGCCGACGCGGCGCACGAGTTCACCGTCTACCGCATGCAGCAGTACGACCTGCAGGGCCAGCCCTACGGTGCGTGCGGCCGGCCCCCGCGGGCCCCGGGACGCGCCGCGCCCGCCGGCCCGGCTGCAGCCCCGCCGCGCCCCGCCGGCTCACCTGCGTGCCTGCGCCCCGCCACGCGCCCGGCTCTCGGCGCCCCCGGCGCTGACCCGCAGCCCCCGCGCCGGACAGGGCAGCGCGCCCCGGATCCCCGCGCTCCGACCCCCAGGCCACGCTCCCGCTCTGCTCCGGGCCTCGTCCCCTCTGTCCGATGCGCAGCCGGGCCAGAGGCGCACTGCCCAGGCCCCCTTCCCGCGCGCCACCGGGGTCCGTCCTCGCCGGGTCGTGCCCCCGAGCCCCGAGCTCCCCCTCGGCGAGCCCGGCTGGAAGCAAGCCTCCTCGCTTAGCTCCTGCCAGGCGGAGGCAGCCGGTGGGCAGGTCCCGCCAGCCCTGACCGTCCTCGGCCCCCTGGGGCACCCCGGGCCGTTCTGTTCAGTGCCGGTGTTCCGCGGCCGGGGGCTCAGAGCTCTGATCGCTCACCGGGCCTGGTGCCGCCGAGGCCCACCTTTCCAGGCTCCCTGCCCTCCGGGCCCAGCTCACAAGCCAGGCACCCGTGGCCCATTTTAGTCCCCGTGCCTGTGGGCTCTTGGGGGTCCTCGGACCCTGCGTGTGGACCTTTCCTTCGGTGCACACCCACCCCCTGGTCTCGGCCTCCGGGTCCCCCCGTGCTCCCTCTCCCCGGGAGTCCTGGATCGTCTCTGGCCCTTCTGTCCTCTCCCTCAGCCCACCCCCACCCCGGGCCTGGATCCAGCACAGATGTCCCCTCCAGTCCCGTCTGCCGTCGAGGTCCTGATCCCAGCCCCTGCGCCTGGATTCTGAACGCCCGTAGCTGTATCTGGTGTTGGCGGACCTGCCGGCCTCCGGCTTTTCCAGCTTGCGGCCTCAGGTCCCTGCGAGAAGGGAGCCCCCTCCCCGGTCCCCGGTCTCCGCTCCGAGCCCATCTGCTCTCGGACGGCGCCCTCCTGTTAGAACTTCTCACGCTCAGCCTGAGCCCTGTGGACCCCCAGCCAAGTCCTTGGGGAGCCCCCGTCCCTGGAGGCAGGTCCAGACCGCCCCTCACATCGCTCCTCACCCCAAAGGCCGTGGCTGTTGAGAGCGTGGTTGTCAACCCCGTGGTCGGTCATCGGGTGACGACTTCGTGGTTGTCACAAGTCGGGGGGTGGGTCCTGGCGTTGAGTGGGTGGGAGCCGGGGATGCCGCAGCGCCCAGGACGCCCCCCACAGTGACCCACCCGGCCCTGCGTGGCCACAGCGCCCAACTGTGGGTGAGTGATGCCCTTGAACCTGAGGACGCAGGCTCTGGAGGGGTGGGAGGGAGGACCAGGAGCCCCTGATGTCGTGGGCCCGTTTTCACGGGGTGTTTCCCGTTCTCCTGGGTGAGGGTCTTTACCGGCGGCGTCTGGTGGAACTTTCTGGGGTGGTGGATGTGTGCTAATGTGGGAGCTGGCAGCCGCAGGGGGCCCTGGGCGCTTGAGCTGTGGCTCAGGCAAGGCGGGATGGGGGGAGTTTCGAGTGCTGGGTGGCTGCGACAAGCTGAAGTCGCCCGGTGTGGCCGGTGGCTGCCGTCCTGGTCTAGACCTTTGTGGGTTTCCCAGAGGAATCTCCCTCCCCAAGGCCCAGGTCCCGGGACTTGAGATAACCCATTTCTCGGGATCCGAGCTGGTTTCCGTGCTGCTTTCTCTTCCTTGTCCTCCCTTCCCTGGGTCCGTTGTTCCCAACCCTGGGGTGCCCTCCCATTCCTTTCTGTGACTTGACATGTTCGCCTGCGCGCCCCGGTCCCTTGCTCCGAGCGAGAAGCCCCGGGGCAGCCTGTCTCGCACGCTGCGTCTGTGAAGACCTTGGGCTCTGGGGGCGGAGGCCCACCTGCCCCAGCCAAGGGCTGCCGATGGCCCGGCTCTCCACGTGCAGCTCACACCTCCCGGCCCCCGGCCAGGCACAGCAGGCACGTTCACCTGGGGAGAAGCCCAGGGGGTGCCGTTGCCCATGGGGGAGGTGGGTGGTTGGAGGCAGGGCCCCTGGTAGGGCTCAGGGGAGCCCGGGCCTCTCCCGGACGGCGTTGTCCCCGAGAGCAGCTCTGCTGGGTCATCGTGATTGCGGGCTCCCCTCTCGGTGCCTGCAGGCTCCCCGCCCCCTGGTGCAACCCCTGCTCTGGGTCTCTCTTCTTTCCTAACTTCCTGTTCACTCCTCTTGAGAAATGCAGGCCGACTGGCTGCTGGGAAGGAGAGGGTGTGCTCTGTGCCGCGGGGTGAGCGGGGCCGAGGGTAATCCGCGGGTGCAAGGCCGTGGGGCGTGACCTCAGCGCTCCCGCCTCCGCCCGGCAGACTCTGGCCCTCCCAGGTGCCCGGGCTGCGCAGAGTGGCAGCTCCTCAAGGTCTCACCGGATCCCCTGGGCTAACGCAGGGGCCCCCAGCACCCGCTGCGCAGAGTGGCAGCTCCTCCAGGTCTCACCGGATCCCCTGGGCTAACGCAGGGGCCCCCAGCACCCGTGTCCGCCTCGTCCCCCCGTTGTTGTGAATAAAGCTTTGCTGGCACATGGCACTGGCTGGCCTGCGTCTCAGGCCGTTGAGACCAAGCCCGTGTGGGGTGAGAGCAAAGTGGTCCCCGGCGGAGCAGCGCGCCACCCTGCTCAGGTCTGGTCCTGTGGAGAGAAGGGGGCTAATGTCCGGGTGCCTGGTGCCCTGCCCTGTGGCGTCTGCCCAGCCTGCCTCTTCCTGTCCAGACGGGGCGCGGGCTGCAGCTCCCCAGCAGCACGAGAGGGTCTCGGCCCTGAGGGGACCCACGTCCACCCAGCTCTGCCCCCCCCTTGCCTCTCCCTGGCTTCCTCCCTCTGGACAGCAGAGGCGGCGCTCCGGCCCTGCAGGGGCACCCGGCGGAGGACGCGCACCGTAGGCCCTACGGGTGGCCCTCCCTGTCCACACCCCCCACTGATCGGGAGCGCCTCTGGGACCGGGAGCGGCGGGGCAGGTGGGGCCCGGGGAGCGGCCTTCCCGGCATTCCAGGAGCTTCAAGGACGGCCTGAAGGTCTGCTGCACTCTCCCTGGTCAGCCCTCCGGGGCTCTCACGGCCGAGGCCTCAGAGAAGAGGCCCCTGGAGGGCTGGGAGGGGAGAGGCAGGGACCACCCCCTCTAGCCCTGGGACCCGTGGCCCACCCTTGCTCCCCCGCTCCTGAGATGGCCTGCCCCTGCCCCTGCCCCTGCCCAACCCCACACCACGCTCCAGCCTGCCCGGCACCTTCCTGGAAAGCAGAGGCGGGGACCTGAGGGGGCCCCTGGTGACCTTGTGTAGGTCCTCATCTGTGTGGATGGGCGATGCCTCCCCCCTACAGCCTTGACCTTCAGGACCGCCGGCCGGAGCTCCTCTCAGGGAGCGGGACCGCTTCTCTGCGTCTTTCTTTTGAGGGCTTGTTGTCCGCATCCCAAACTGCAGACCCCATGGCAGGGGGCGGGGGGGCGGGCTGCGGGGGCCGTGTCCGCCCGACGGGCCTCGTGGTTCGCTTGTTTCGTGCGTCCCGGGTCGGCCTGCAGCTTTTGAGGCATTTGGAGTCGTGGCTTACCTTTTCCATTTGGGTGACTGGATGTCAAAGCTGGGATTTCTGGCAGCTGAGCGCCGGGACCCTGGGAGCTGGCTGGGCCCCCTTTCCCGGCAGCGACCGGGGACAGATGGCCCTGAGGGTCAGCCACGTGCCAGCGCCGGTGGGAAGCGATCGATGGCGCGGCTCCTCCGTCGCGCGTCTGACGTCCACGCTGGGGTGCCCTGTGTCGGGGGGGAGGTCCCCGCTGGCCTTCAGAAAGTCTGCACCGCCCTGGTTCTGAGTCCCCACTTCTCTTCGGGTGGGGGCGGGGTCCGGTTCCCCAGGAACTCGGGCTGGAGCTCTCTTCCTGATTTTCTGGAGCTTTCTTCAGCCGTGGGAATGTGGAGCAGGGGCTCCCGCCCGGGGTGATACTATCCCAGGGGACCCGGGGTGACGTCTGGGGACATCTGTGGTAGTCGCGCCAGGGAGAGCTGCCAGCGGGACCAAGCACGTGGGGGATGCTGCCCGGACCCCCACAGTGCCCGGGGAGGGGGTCGCGACTCACCGGGGTTGGAGTGGACCCTGCACCGCTAGGCAGTGAGGGGCTGGCCGTGGTGGACGTGGTGGTCTTCGGCTGGGGGTCCCGGTGCCCCACTGAGGGAGGCCCTCCCTGCCCTCCCGCAGGCACGCGGAACGCGGTGCTCAACACGGAGGCCCGCACCATCGACGCGGACGTGCTGAGCCGCCGCTGCGTGCTCATGCGGCTGCTGGACTTCTCCTATGGGCGGTACCAGAAGGCCCTGCGGCAGTCGGCCGGCGCCGTGGTCATCATCCTGCCGCGGGCCATGGCCGCCGTGCCGCAGGACGTCATCCGGGTGAGTGTCCGCCCCACCTGCGGCCGGAGGAAGGGCGCTGGGCTGGGGGTGGGTGGAGGCCCCGGGCGCGGCCCTGCACCTCCTCTGCCCTTCAGGAGGCGGGATGGCGCCGGCTCGCCTCTAGTCATCACCCCCTCCCGTCCAGACGGATCCTGTCCCCGAGGGTCACCGGCCGTGTCTGTGCCCATCTGTGCACACAGGGGTTGGGGAGCTCCTGGCATCCAGTGGGTGGGGCTGGGGGCGCTGCTCAGTTCCCCCAGCACCCAGGACACCCCACAGAGTGACCTGCCCGATGGCCACAGTGCCCGGGGCAGAGGGTATCCTGACAGGACCCGAGAGTCAGCTCGGATGAAGACGCTGTGGCCGACGAGCAGGTGGCGGGTGGTGGAGGGGCCTTCATGCTCACCGACGTCCTGTTCGGTGCCGGGCACCGTGTGCCCATCGCTGGTGGGGGTCCCTGCCATCAGACCAGGGTGCCGGCATCTGTCATCTGCCCACAGCGACGGGTGTGACAGGCGGTGGGGCTGGGAGCAGCCCACGGGGACACCAGATCTGACCCCAACCTGGCTGGGCCCTCGCCCAATCTCCCGACCTGCTTGTTCCCTAATGGGTCCCGCCCAGGGCGGTGGGCGTGCTGCCTCACCCGTCCCTCCTGTCCTGTTTTCCAGCACAATCCTGGCCCTGTTGGCCATCTGCGGAGGAGGTGTGCCCGCACCCTGGGGACAGGCCCCTGGGCAGCCTCTTGCCCAGCCTCGGAGCCCCCTAAACGGGTATCTCTTCCACAGCAATTCATGGAGACCGAGCCGGAGATGTTGGCCATGGAGACTGTGGTTCCTGTCTACTTCGCTGTGGAGGACGAGGCCTTGCTGTCCATCTACGAGCAGACGCAGGCCGCGTCCGCCGCCCAGGGCTCTGCCTCCGCCGCCGAAGGTAGGCCCGGGCTGCAGGAGCGGGCGGGCTGTGGCCACACCAGGCCGCTTCTGGGGTCCCCTCTCCCGGCGAGCACGTGGCGCGGTACCCAGCCATGCGGGTCAGCGGGCCCGACCCTGGCCTGCCACGCCCCTGTCTCAGGGCTGCAGCCAAGGCTGTGCAGTTCCCGGCCCCCAGTCCCCCACCGCTGCTGATTCCATGCGAACAGCAGCTTGAGAAATGCTCCTTTGAAGGGAGGGCTGTCCCCGCCGGCCTCTGGCTTGTCGAACCTGTGGGCGTCCGGTGGGTTTTGTTTGTTCTACCTGCTGAGGACAGGGCGACCCCGTCATGCTGGAGCCCGTCGGGACAGCCGTGTCCTCGGGGAGAGGAGGACACAGGTTTCTTCTGCTCCGGGGACCGGGGACGTCCAGGAGCTTGGCGCAGGGGTGGGTGGCTGTGGGGAATGCGCTAGCAGAAGCAGTCGAAGAAACGCCCCAGAGCGGCGGGCGGCACAGGAGGGCGGCGCTCGGAGTCCCCCCTGCCGGCCGGCCTGGGGCTGCACGGTGGGCTCAGCAGCTCTGGCGCCGGACGCCGGGCCCTTCCCCGGGCGCGGTCTCAAGTTGTGCCCCAGGTCACGGGGTCGGTTCTGCATACAGCCGGGCTTAGACCGGACCCCTACCGTCCGAGGCGTGGGGGCCGCGGGGAGGCCGGCTCGGGCCCCGGAAGCCCCAGCGCGGGCTGACCTCCCCCGCCTGTCCTCAGTGCTTCTCCACACCGCCACGGCCAACGGCTTCCAGATGGTCACTAGCGGGGTGCAGAGCAAGGCCGTGAGTGACTGGCTCATCACCAGTGTGGAGGTGAGTGCCGGCCCTGCCTGCCACACGGAGACCTGGGGAGGGGGGCACCGGGCTCCCTGAGTTGACCCCCGCGCCTCCCCCCGGGGGGAACCTCTGATCGGGACGTTGGCTCAGTCTCCCACCAGCCCCGCCGCACATCAGGCCTCCTCGTCCTGCCTCAGGGGCCTTTGCGCCGGTGGTCCGTGCCTTGCAGAGAGGTCTCCCTCGCACGGGGGCTGCCCCTTCTCGTCACCCGGCGGTGGGGTGCTCCCTGGGCGGGGGAGGGCGAGGAGCAGAACACCGTGGGGTGGGCAGTGTCTGCTCCGAGCTGTCCTCGCGTCTGTCATGTCCGCACACCGGTGAGGGGGTCTCCCCGGCCACGGAGGCGCAGGGCTAGGGGGCGAGGGACGAGTACTCGGTGGCAGCCCGCCAGCCTGCTCGTGCCCGTGTGCCCGAGTCTGGAGCGGGGGCGGCCTGCCCTGTGGGAGCCCTCCAGGCAAGGCCTTTGTATACGCCTGGGGCCGGAGCCCTGCGCTGGACCTGCTGTGGCTTCACTTTCTCGAGGGATGGTCCCACCTGACGCGTCGGGAAGCCGCGTGTCGTCTGTTTCTTTCCCGTCAGCCCGAGTGCCAGAGGCGCTGAGACCGCACATCGCGGCCTCTGTCGTGTCCTTGGAGCCTAACCAGGGTTCTGGAGCACAGGGACCCTCCGCGAGCGCGCGTCAGGGAGTGTGCAGGACCCCGGCCCGGTGGCTCACGCCTGATGGTGCCGGCTGCTCTGCTCCCACCTAGTGTCGGCGCAGGTGGGACTTGGGCAGACCCAGGCTCGCAGCCTCCCTGTCCAGGACTGAGTCCGCCTCTCCGTGAGCGCCTTCTGAGCTGCCCCGTGTGCCAGCGGCGGGAGCGGGCAAGGTGCCCCTCCTTCCGTGAAGGCCTCACTGGCAGGTGCGGAGGTCTGAGGGCAGCAAACGGGCACTTAGACACAGTGGAGAAGGGCTCTGGCAGGACAGTAGGTGCCGTCCGCTAGCAGCCCCGTCCCCTAGTGGCCCCATCTGGCATGTGCAGGGGCCCTCGGGGACGTCCAGGTTGCAGGCCTATAGCAGTGAGGACCGTGCCCGGCCCAGGGTTTCCTGGGCTGCCCTGCACAGACCGGGTGCAGGAGGAGGGCGGGCAGGTCGGTGCAGCTGGACGGGCCCATCCAGGATGTGGGGAGGCCACCGCAGCGTCTATGCCGTCAGTTAAATTAGGAGGAATCCTTCTTTTCCCGCTGTGTGAGGGACTGTGGCGGTCTGGGCAGGGAAGGCCCCAGGGACCAGAGGCCTCGTAGTCAGGCTCCCGAAGGTCGGGTCGGGCCAAGCCGCAGCTGGCCTGGTCGGCTGGAGTCAGTAGCAGCTGGAGCCGGCCTGGCTCCAGAGGACCCTGCTCGCCACGAGAGGGTCTGTGTCAGCCGCCAGCCTGGCTGCCTTGGCGTTTACTTCTGGAAACCCCTGCACCTCCTTGAGCCCTCTGCCGTCCCTGCTGTTGGTGCGCAGGTGGGGGTGCTGGGCTGGCCCCTGCTCCTCTGCGCCACGTCGGGCCACGTCTGGCCACCCGGCCAGCCCTAGCCTTGGCCCATCTGTTGGGAAAGGGGCCCCGAGCCCCTAGAGGCAGAGGTGTGGCCCCGGTCTCGCGCGTCCACAGTCTCGCGCTAGGATCCGCAGCCAGCATGTGGCCCCCGGTCTCCGGCGGCAGCGGGGAGAGCTCGCACCTTCCCTCCGACACGGCCAAGGCCTTCGCAGAGCTCGCCCTCCGATGGGAGGCAGGAAGATGGCCTCAGCCGTGCGCCGGCACAGACCCCTGGGCCGTGCTGTGGGACCCCCTCTCTGTGCCCCGCGATAGCTCTCAGACGGGGGGAGGCGTGGAGGCCGAGGCATTGCTGACGGGGGGTCGTTTTCGCTTGTCCCACACGTGACTTTAGCGAGGGCCAGTCCCTGTGTGAAGAGACTCCAGCTGGGCCGTGGGCGCCGGGACCTGGACTGTGGCCACGTCCCGTCCTGGCAGCTGGCCTCACCTGCAGAGCTCTCCTGCCAGCACCCTCGGGGGCCTGGGGCTCCGTCCTGAAGGACGGGCTGGGCTCCGGGTGGGGCAGCAGGCCATGGTCCTCTAGACCATTTCTGCAAGTAAAGTTTTATGGACACGTGGGCACAGCCATTCGTTCACGTATTGTCCATGACAGTCCGCAAAGTCGGGAGCACTGCCCTACCTGTGAGCGTGGCCCGGGCTGCTTCTGGCCTCCGGGGCCCCGGCCGGCAGCCCCTTCACAGACTGTGTCTCCGCAGGGGCGGCTGACTGGGCTGGGCGGAGAAGACCTTCCGACCATCGTCATCGTGGCCCACTACGATGCCTTCGGAGTGGCCCCTGTACGTATGCGTGCGCTCGCGCTCCCCGTGCTGCTCTGGCTGAACCTCGGAGGGCCCTGGGGCCGGGTGTTCTCCTGAAGCAGAAACAGGCTAATCTGCGGCAGCTCCCGTGGCCAGAGTCCCACGGCAGATAGGAGGCCGGGCCGCGGATCGAGACCAGGTGTCCCTGTCCGTCCCCAGGCCCAGGTGCGGGGATGTACCGGGAGGACCCCAGGGCCCAGCAGATGGTCGTCCCCACGGCCCTTGTTTGTACGGACGGAGGACAGAGGACAGGAAGCAAAATGAGCTCACCTTGGGTGTGGGAGGGGGACGGGGGGGGGACACAGGCCGGAGCTCCCAGAGCTCTCCCTCGGGGTGTCCCACCGGACACGCTTAGTTCCCTCCAAACGAGACAGCACCGTGCGTGTGTGGTTATGGTCTCCAGGGGCTGGCAGAGACCCAGTGCCAGGTTCTCTGCAGGGTCGGTCTCGCGGCCCGTCAGCCCGACGTGGGGACGTGGGGAAGGGGCGGGTGCTCAGCCCGAACCTCGCGTCTGCACAGACGGTCCAGGGACCCAAGCCCCCTGGCAGCGAGGCTGGCCGGAGCCCGCAGTCCGGTCCAGACGCTGCGGAGGGCCAGACTCGCGAACCCGCCTCCTCCGGGCATGCTCTCCGAGCCCCGCCACGGCGAGGTCAGGGCTCACGCCAGAGCGTGAACGGTGTCCGCTCTTCCTCAGGGAGGTCTTGTTTCGGAAGGAAAACCACCCTCAGGCCAATAGCGGCCTGAGGTCCTGACCAGGGGACCCACAGTGCGGCTGTCCCAAGCGCTACCCCGCCTGGGAGGCCAGGGCCTCAGCGGTCCGCGCAGAAGGCTCAGCCTGGTCCTCCTCTCCTGTCCGCCCGACTGGCAGCCCTTCGAGATGATTCGTCCCAATCTCTACCTCCTACCACAGAGGGTTTTTTTTTTTTTAAGATTTTATTTATTTATTTGACAGACAGAGATCACAAGCAGGCAGAGAGGCAGGCAGAGAGAGGGGGGGAAGTAGGCTCCCCGCTGAGCAGAGAGCCCGATGCGGGGCTCGATCCCAGGACCCTGAGATCATGACCTGAGCCGAAGGCAGAGGCTTAACCCACCGAGCCACCCAGGCGCCCTGTAACATCTAAATTGTTCCTTTAAACCGCGTAGTTTAGTGGGACACTCAGATTTGTGCAACCATGGTCACTGACTTCCCGAAGGTTCCGTCTCCCCTGCACGAAGCCCTGTCCCCATCAGAAGTCACACCGTATCCACGGTCCCCTTCCCGTCCCTGGAGGAGCCTGGTCAGGGCATGTCATGCGTGGACTCACACCCGTGTGCCCTGCTGTCTGGACCCCCCGTGCACGACCCTGAATTTTAATACGTCGATGTGTGATATGTCGGCGTGTGGACCCTGACCTTGGGAGGGTTGCAAAGTCCCCTTACCACGTGGTTGGGCACGTTTGGATCGTAGGAGCTGGATGGGTTGGGGTCTGTCCCAGTGGAGGGAACCCGCTCCGAACCCCTCGCGGTGATATGGGCGTGCTGCGCTCCTGGGGCAGGTGCTGACTCCAGACGGAGGCAGCCCCGCTGGGCTCCAGGGCCCCGGGGCAGAGTGCTGGGGAGCAAGCAGGAGAGCTGGAAGGGCCTGGGCCCTGGGTCTCAGCCCTGCAGACACGGGGTGCCGGGAGCCGTCTGGTGGCGAGGCGGGGCTGTCCGGGCCCTCTCTGGCTGCCGCGATGGGGACCACGAGGTGCCGGGCGGGACCTGGGGCTCATCACTGGCCTTGTCTCCCGCAGTGGCTGTCACATGGTGCGGACTCGAACGGGAGTGGCATCTCTGTGCTGCTGGAGCTCGCCCGCCTCTTCTCCAGGCTCTACACCTACAAGCGCACGCACGCGGCGTACGGCCGGCGGGAGGGGCTGCCGGGAGGGCGGGCTGCTGCCTGTCGGGGTCGCGCACCCCGGAGTAACAGGGTCCGGTCTGCTCCCAGGACCTCCCCCATGGGCCTGGAGCTGAGCCCTGCCCAGATCCTGTCCTGCAGGCCCACAGGGTCCTGTCTGGGGGCATTCGTGGTTGCCACCCTGGGGGTGCTCCTGGCTCCGAGGGAGTGGGGGGCAGGGGTGCGGCCCCACCATGCTGGGACGGGGAGACCCTGCTCTGGGGGCTGGTCGGGATTCAGTACCGGCGGGGGGACCGCCTGCTCGCCGGGGTCCTGGTCCCTCTCCTTCACCGCCGACCCCCTGCTGCCCCCACGCCAGGTACAACCTTCTCTTCTTTGCTTCTGGAGGGGGCAAGTTCAACTACCAGGGCACGAAGCGGTGGCTGGAGGACAACCTGGACCACACAGGTGAGCGGCCCCTGGGGGAGCTGGGGGGGAAGGGGTGCCGGGGTACTTGCTCCCCGCCCGTCCCGACCATCGCTGCCGCCCTGCAGACTCCAGTCTGCTCCAGGACAACGTGGCCTTCGTGCTGTGCCTGGACACCGTGGGCCGCGGAGACCGGCTGCACCTGCACGTGTCCAAGCCGCCGCGGGAGGGGACGCTGCAGCACGCCTTCCTGCGCGAGCTGGAGGCGGTAGGTGCCTTCCCGCCGCAGCTTGGCCCGGGGCCGCGGTGGGGTCCAGGGCTCGGACGCTACCGGCTATCAGGGCCCCGTGAGCATCCGAGAGCCGAGCCGGGGCGGGACCGCGGGGCTGAGCGCCAGCCTGACCGCCCCCGCACGCAGGTGGCTGCCCACCAGTTCCCGGAGGTCCGGTTCTCCATGGTGCACAAGAAAATCAACCTGGCGGAGGACATCCTGGCCTGGGAGCACGAGCGCTTCGCCATCCGCCGGCTGCCCGCCTTCACCCTGTCCCACCTGGAGAGCCACCGCGACGGCCAGCGCAGCAGCATCATGGACGTGAGGTGAGCGCGGCCCCAGGGCCTCCCCTCTGTCTGCCACCACGGGGGATCTCTGCGGGGCCGCGGCGTGGACAGACACTGGAAGGAGCAGACGCGGAACGTGGGTGGTGGGGAGGGCGGCGGGCCTGAGCCCAGTGACGGGGCAGCTGGCGGCGGGTGACTGAGCCCCCCCTTACTAGGCACAGGGGGGCACATGGGAGAGGTTTGGGGTCTTCTGGCCCCCACACGTGATATCCAGACCCCACCTGTGACCCTCAGATGCCAAGCACTGCGGTCTGCCCTGTGGCTCAGAGGCTGTGGTTCCTGCCCCTGGGCCTTCGCACGGCCACGCGGAGGCCTGGAGAGGTGCCCCGTCTCCTCACACCTCCTCGGAGCCCTCCCCACCTCTCCTTCCTCGGGTTAGCTCTCGTCAAGATGCCGGGCTCCTCTGGCTTGTGCCAGTGGAGGATTTCATTTCCCGTCCGTGTCTCCCAGTGGTGTGTCAGCGCTCCGCAGGGCCAGGGTTTATGGTGGCCGTGGGGCTGGGTCTGGGCCGGTCTGGCCATGTGCACTCTCTGGCCCCCCTTGGGCCTGGCCCAGCTGCTGGCATGTGTCTGCTGCGGGGTGAGCAGCTGGGCCTGGAGGAGGCGCTGCCTGGCTCCAGGCGAGGCCCAGAGAGAGAGCAGCTGCGGGCAGGGCTGTGGACCGTTCCTGGGGCATCAGGGAGGCTTCCTGGAGGAGGTGATGCTGGAGCTGAGGGGCATGGGCCGGAGGAGGGCGCTCCAGGGTGGAGGGAGTGAGAGCCGAGGAGAGCGCTGCCCCGGCTCCCCCCGGCGGCCCAGCCCCCCTCACGTGCTCCCGGCAGCAACCAGTGGCCGGCTCTGTTCTGCACCCAAGCCCCTTTCCCGGGTCTGCGTGTCGCCAGCTATACTGGGTGTCCCCTGGCCTGTGGTCCCCCAGTCTTTGCTCCCGTGGTCACAGATGGTCTCCACCTTTCGCATGAGGACATCTGCTGTCCCATGTGGAGCTGTGCTCTGGCACTCACCACGTCCGCGGACGCCTGGCTTCCAAATCAGGCCCCGTTCCTGGGTTCTGGGTCGGGGTGAGCGTGGGTAGTGCCGTTCGCCCCTTGGCATCATCTCAGCGCTGCCTGCGACCACAGTGGATGGAGGTCCCCCAGCACCCCACATCCGCAGCGAGGAAGCAGGCCCAGGGCCGCGGTCCTTCCGGCAGACGCGGCGGGCGCCCCCCCAGCAGGCCGCGGCCCGTCTCCTGTTGTCGTTGGAGACACGGCTGTGCTCTGCCGGTGAGCTTGGCGGCCGCGGGTTCCAGATGCCCACGCACGTTTTTCCCACCCCTGTGCTAAGGTCCCGGGTCGACTCCAAGACGCTGACCCGCAACACCAGGCTCATCGCGGAGGCCCTGACCCGCGTCATCTACAACCTGACGGAGAAGGTGAGGCGCCCCCCGCGCCCCCCGGCTCCGGCGCCCCCCAGCCCATGGGTCGGACTCAGGGCCGCCCCTTCTCTCTCCACAGGGGACCCCCCCAGACATGCCGGTCTTCACGGAGCAGATGGTAACGGCGGGGCCGGGCGGGGCGGGGCGGCAGGGGCGGCGGGGGCGGCGGGGGGTGGTTCCCGTGACCTCGGCCCCCCCCCGCAGCAGATCCAGCAGGAGCAGCTGGACTCGGTGATGGACTGGCTCACCAACCAGCCGCGGGCCGCGCAGCTCGTGGACAAGGACGGCACGTTCCTCAGCACGCTCGAGCACTACCTGAGCCGCTACCTGAAGGAGGTCAAGCCGCACCACATCAAGGCCGACAAGCGGTGAGTCCGCCGCTGCCCTGGCCAGCACCCTGTGGCCGCGCGGCCGGCCCCCCAAGGGGCAAGGTCGAGCTGGTGAAAGCAGAGGACGAAGAGTAAAATGGGAAGTACAGGGATCCAATTAAACAGGAGTTCCACGGAAATGAGTGTGTTTTAGTGTAAGTATATCTCATGTAGCATTTGGGATATACTTACGCCAGGAGCCAGTTGTCTTTCATCTGAAATCCGCACATAACCAACGTCCTGCGTTTCATCGGGCAGCCCTAAACCACCCGCTCTCTGGTCCTTCTGTGCCCGGGTCCCCCATCTGGCCTATGCCCCTCCCACCACGGGCCGAGCCAGCACTGCAGGGCCTCGTGGTAGGGCGGGAACCTGCAGGTGTGCACAGGTGGGAGATAGCCCACAGTGCTTGGGGCACCTCGCTGGCCCTCTGCCTTCTCCCTACTCGTGGTGTGCCTGGGAGTCCGGACTCTCGGACGGAAGAAGAAACTGAGGTTCAGAGTGGACCCCCAGCTGTGGAGCCAGGGTCTCTCAATACCCAGACGCCGACCATCTCCCCTCGGTAGTAATGTTCTGTGGACCACTAGACTCACACAATGACACTAGTCCTTTTTTTAAAAGATTTTATTTGTCTCGAGAGGAGAGTGTACATGCACACGGTGGGGGAGGGGCAAGGCAGAGGGAGAGAGAATCTCAAGCAGACGCCACACTGAGCACAAAGCCCGATGGAGGGGTCGATCTCGCAACCCTGAGATCGTGACCTGAGCAGAAACCAAGAGTCAGACACGCAACTGACTGAGCCACCCCGGCAACCCCTATTCCATTTTTAACGAGTACCATTTGACACCCCAAAAAAACAACAGGGAGTAGAGGCCAGTCCTTGCCCCAGGAGGGTCCGCGTAGCCTCGTGCGTGCGCACAGATGGGCACACGCGCGGCCTCCCACTCCTGAGCTGGTGGGACATCTGGGGGCCGCGGCGGGCCGCGGGGCAGCCGGGTGAGCGCGCTGTCTCCACAGGGACCCCGAGTTCGTCTTCTATGACCAGCTGAAGCAGGTGATGAACGCCTACAGGTGAGTGGTGCCCCCGGTCACGGCCCAGGGCGCGTGGTCCAGCGGCAGACCCTCCCCCGACTCTCTGGTGCCCCGCTTCCCCCAGGGTCAAGCCCGCCATCTTCGACCTGCTCCTGGCCGTCTGCATCGGCGCCTACCTCGGGATGGCCTACACGGCGGTCCAGGTGAGCACTGCTGAGTAGAGGCTCAGGTGGGAGGCGGGGCCCCTGCGGGGGTCGACCAGGCCAGGCAAGTCCTCGGCCCTAACCCTGCCTAGAAGCAGATGACCCCCCGGTGGCACTCAGGCCTTCCTCGCGGTGGCGGGGCCCCGGCCTCACAGGAGCCTCCCCGCTGCCCCCAGCACTTCGACCTCCTGTACAAAACAGTTCAGAGACTGCTCGTGAAGGCCAAGACGCAGTGACGTGGCCCCTCGCCGGCGCCGAGCCCCTGCCTGCCGCCCCTCCCCGCTCCCGGCCGGCAGGAGGGCAGGGCTGCACCCCGGGCTCCGCGGCCGAGGCCCTGAATTACAGAGCTTTTCTGTGTTGCTCTTGAGGACCTGGGGGTTCTTTCTCTTTTTTGTCCTCGAACTCCCTCAGAGGAGCTTTTGTTGGAGGGCCCGGGCCCCGGCCTTGGACTTGGGGGCAAGTATGCGGATGAGCTCCCGGCCCCGCTGCCCCGATCAGGGCTCGCTGGCCGCGGAATGGCCGAGGAGACGCCCCCGCACACCCTCCACGTCCCTCCTCTTGGCCATGATGCTGAGCGGGAACCGCAGGCTGCGGGGCAGGGGCCGCCTTCGCTGGCCCCCCCCCCCGCCCCCCCGCCCCGCCCCTGCTCTGGTGACGCGGGTGCTCATCCTGTCTGAAGAAGGACCCCCAGGTTCCGGCCCCTTCCTCGGAAGCATCGCGTTCCGCCACACTGGCCTGGGCCGAGGGCAGCCGCCTCAGGGTGTGGCCTTGGAACGTGGCTCCCTTGAGCCCCAGTGGACGCTGGTGCCCTGAAGACCCGCGGCCTCCCGGTCCGGCTCCCGCTCCGTTCACCTTCGTGTGTGCTTCTCGCCGCCTGCTGTCCCCGCCCCGCAGGGCCCCGGGGAGCTGGGGCCTGTCCTCCAGGAACCTGGGTACCTTCGGAGCCCCTGGGGCAGGAGGCGGCCCTGGAGGAGAGAGAAGGCCCCTCCCCCTCTGCCCCTTACCTCGGGCTCGCTGGGCCTCCGCCGCCTCATTCACAGAAAGGAGGGTGTGTTCTGGGCCCCCAGGAGGGTGTCCAGGCTTGGGGTCAAGGGAGAGCCTGTGCCGGAGAAGGTGCAGCTGCGGGCCCCACAGGGCTGCCCTTCCCGGGGCCTGGGACCTGGGGAGGAAGGTCCAGGCGTGAACCCCACAAGTCAGGCTCCTTGGAAGGGAAGGGGTGCGGAGGGGCCGTCGAGCGCTGCTGAGACTGATCTCAGGGAGACCCAGGCGAACGGATTCATTAGCAATATAATCAATTAGGTGTTCTGTGCCCGGGGGTTCAGGGTGAGGGAGAAGGGGGTTGGGCCCCGCCTGAGCCTCCAGGGAGGCCTTGTCGGAGGCTGTGGAGGAGCAGGGGACTAGATCCCCCCGTGCGTCCCCAGCCAGCCCTCAGAAGCCAGCTCGCTGCGGGGGACAGGCTCCTGGGGGCTGCATCTCCGCCTCCTGCCTTCGGCAAGCCCCGTCCTCCCTGGTAGGGCTGCGTCCTGGCCCCCCAGGCCCCCCAGGCCAGGGGAGCGGCCGGCACGGGAGCCACAGCCTTTCCTGCCTGTGTCGCTTTCTCTGCCCTGCTGGGTGGCCTGTCTTCCCCCAGACTGTTTACTGAGTGCCCAGCCAGCCCGGCCACCTCTAGGGGGCAGGACACGAGGACTGGTGTAGGCTCGTCGCCCCCCGTGCGGGCTGCTGGCGAGTGGGTGTCCTTCGGCTCCGGCTGGGTGTGGGACGCACTTGGACGATCAGAAAATAAAGCCATATCGAACGATGAGCCTCGCGTGTCCTGTCCGGGGCTGGCATTCAGGGTCTGGCAGTTCCTACCCCCTCCTGGCCCCCGGCTGCCAGGTCAGGGTGCAGACCAGCTCGTCGTCCCCTGGGACCGCGCCGGGCCACAGACGTTGCTGCTCCCAGTGTGGGAGGCCAGAAGTCGGGGGGTCAGGGAGCGGGCAGGCCTGCTTCCTTCCGAGGCCGTGGGGCTTCTCGGCGCACTGGGCTCCCGCCTCCGCGTCCACGCTCTGCGAGGCAGCCTCTGTCTCGCTGGTAGGGACCCGTGCATGGTGTCGGGCCCACCTGCGGGCAGCACCGCGTCCTCTGCACTCATCGCACCTGCGACCCTCCTTCCTGGTCAGGTCACGCACTGATGTTCGGGCGGAGATGGTCTTGGGGGAACACTTTCCGCCCGGGACGGGGTCAGCAGGCTGTGCAAAGGCCCGCCCCAGCCGCAAACCAGGCTCCAGGGAGGTCGTGGCCAGGGCGCGGTCACTCAAGGTTGGTGGAGGGGGTGTCCGGGGCCCGGCGCTCTGCTCCAGGCCTGGGAGCCCCCACTGCCTGCCCGCTGCTGGGGGAGGACCCCCATCTGGGGCTTACCCCTCTCGGGGTCACCCTGATCTGTCAGTCCTCCGGCAGTGACCGTGTGTCCAGCTCTGTGACACTCAGAACAAGGAAAGGTCTGTCCTCGGTGCTTACGTTCTGGGTGCGGGGGAGGACAGACCACGCGTGGTCTCGGGGTTTGCTGGGGTTTCCGGGGGGCGGTGGGGAGACCCCGGAGGTGAGCTGTGCGACGCTCCCCCTGCGGGGTGCTCACGGGCGCCCTCCGGTGGCCGCCGCGGGGAGGACGCCAGTGACCGCGCTGCAGGCTGAGGGCCGGGCAGGCCGCTGGCGCTGGGGGAGGTGGGCAGCCTCTGCATTCCCGGAGCGCGCTGGGTGACCAAGGTGCGCGGGCTGGGGGCCTGGGGCGGGGCGGCTTGGGTCCCCCGCCCCCGGGGTCACAGCCACCTCTACTCAGGCCATCTCCCTTCTGACCCCCTGGGCTGGAAGGCGGCGTCGGCCCCCTGCGTCGAACTCCCCAAGTTCGGAGGGAAAACCAGCCAAGACCTGCTCGTGTTAACATACACACAGGTTTCCTTTTTACCCAGAAAGTTCCCCTGACTGACTGACGCCAGGAAAACAAGCCACCAGTGACCCCGGCTGGGCTTTTTCCGTCCAGCTGCTCAGCGCCGGTGGGTGTGCGGGATCTCATCTGGAGAGCAGGGCTCCCGCGTGGTTCTGGGTACGGCTGAGCCTTAGCACTGGCTGTCGAGAGCCAGAGTCCGCCTTCGCCCTGGCACGAGCCGTCGGTCGGCCCGTGCGTGACCTGCCGGGTCCCGGAAGCAGCTAGAGAGAGTTACCAAACCGGTCAGGAGGAGGAAACCATCCCCGGGCCGTCCTGTAAAAGGTCCAGGACAGGCGGCCCCACGCCGTCCAAACCCACGTTTGGATCGAGACGGCGTTTTGCAGGCGAGGCGGGCGTGTCGCGAGAGGCATGCGTGTGGGGGTGTCGTGTCCTGCGAGCACACGTGGTCCTGTCAGCACCCCGGGGCGGGGAACGGCCCAGTCACGCTCGAACAGTTGTCGCCTCGTTGCCCTTGGCCACCCCTGCCCCATGCCACAGGCCATGCTGGGCCTGGGGATACGCGAGGGGCCCCGCTGTCCACTGGAGAAGATGGCGAACAAGTGAAAACAGATGGGGTGTGGACAGTGAGACTCCTGCAGGAGGCTTTTGAGTGAAATTGGAATGACAGGGATTAAGCCATGTGGAAATTAGGGATAGCGGTCTAGGCATTGGGCATAGCCTGTGCAAAGGCCCCGGGGCAGGACTGTGCCTCGTGGGTGTCGCTGGAGCCAAGTGAGCCGTGGGGAGAGAGGGAGTCGGGGAGAGGGGAGGGCCACGCAGAGGCTGGCGGGAACTGGTAGGGCGTTTGCCACTCACGCAGTGTGATGGGGAACCGTGGGGAGGAGGTAGGCCACGGGGAGGAGCCGTGCGGCCTGACCTGCATTTGGAAAGGTCAGTGGCTCCTGGACGGTTAGGAAGATGAGGGTCGATGAGCTTCAACTTCAATGTCATCAGCCCTGGGCAGCGGCAGCAAATGACTTGGGCCAAGGTGTGCTCCAGCAAGGGCCCCGTGGCCTCCATGAGGACCCCAAGGGGGTGGCTTTGACCTCTCCCCGGGGGTCTGTGTTTTAAGGCGTTAAAACAAAGTGAGCTTCCTTCCAAACCCCTCTGTCTCTCCCCAGAGACACTGTTCTCCATCTCTGTCTTTTCTGTTCCTTTTTCCCCCCCATACTCTCCAGTGTGGGGCTTGAACTCATGACCTTAAGATCAAGACCTGAGCTGAGATCAAGAATCAGACACTGAACCGACTGAGCCCCTCAGGTGCCCCTTTTTTATTCTTTAAAAACACTTTTAGGGGTGTCTGGCTGGCTCAGCTGGTGAGGCGTGGGTCTCTTGATCTCAGGGTTGTGAGCTTGAGGCCCATGTTGCGGGTCGAGAGGACTTAACATGTTTTTAAGAAATAAAAATTTAGGGGTGCCTGGGTGGCTCAGTGGGTTAAAACCTCTGCCTTCAGCTCAGATCATGATCCCAGGGTCCTGGGATCGAGCCCTGCATCGGGCTCTCTGCTCAGCAGGGAGCCTGCTTCCTCCTCTCTCTCTGTCTGCCTCTCTGCCTGCTTGTGATCTCTCTCTGTCAAATAAATAAATAAAATATTTTTTAAAATTTAAAAAAATAAAATAAAATAAAAATTTAAAAGACCGTTTTTACATACATCCTTAGGAACACACGGACCGTATTCAGGACTATTCTGTGTACGGTTTAAACGTTTTGCATAAATATCATACTGTCCGTGGTTTGTATTAACTTGGCTTTTATAGTTTTCCTTATATACACCACCCTTTCTGCCACCGAATGGTATTCTGTCCCCAGAAGGTGCCTGGAGTTACGCACCCAATTTCCTGCTGATGGACACACAGCTTTCCCCAACTTCCACCACACAGTCCTTCACAGGGGCCTTTCGGAGCACCGGGAGGGCCCCGGACCCGGTCCAGCCTGCTGCTTGTGGTTCTAAATAAAGTTTTATTGGCACGTGGCCCGCCCACCTGGTTATGTCTCCCCTGCAGCTGCTGGTGAGCTGAGCAGTAGGGACCCTGTGCCCTGCCAAACCCAAAATGTTTGCCACCCAGCTCTTTCCAGGAACAGCCTGTGATCCCCCATCTGCGCTCTGGTTTTCCTCTCTTTCATTGTGGAGGGACCGGCCACTGCCAGAGAGCAGAGTGGACCTCTGGTCCTTTGGCAAGAACACACACTCCTGGCTTCCGAGAGCCGCTCTGACCCCTCCAGGAGGGGTGGCAGGGGTCGCTCAAGGACGCGTGGCTCCAAGGGGGCGCAGAAATGTCTCCACCGGTGGCCCAGGACACAAGGGGCATCCTGCGTCCACGCCTGGCACCTGCCCCCAGACCGGAGACCTCTGGGAGGAGCAGGGAGAGGGGCTCAAACCAGATGGGCTCTCGAGGGACAGATGGGGACGCCGCCCGGGGCTTTAAGAAAAAACCCTGTTTCCTAACTTGTTATTTGGCCATAATTTCAGATTCAGGAAACGTTCCAGGAATGCCACGAAGAACTCTTTAATCTCTTCGTGTGCTCTGGGAACGCGAGCGTGTCACATCTGTGTCATCGCTTTTTCCCTTTCCCTGTCTGTCCCCACCGGGTTCACTCCTAAATTTGTCCCGGGGCATTTCCTAAACTGCAGGGCACCCCTCCCTCCTCACAGAGCACTCGCCCCGCTCAAGAAGTGGACACAGATTAATGACAGACAAGCATTGGTCGTTGTCCCCAACAGCGTCCTCCGTGGGAAAGAACATTCCAGATCACGTCTGCACTCTGGGTCCTGTCTCTTTAGCCTCCTCTACCCTGGAATGTTCCCCCGTCTTTGTGTCTTATGATGGGGACCCTTTTAGGGGTCCTGGTCAGGTGTCTGTACAATGGCCACAGGCTGAGTGTCCCGGTGTGCCCACACGATCGGGGTCAGCTTCTGTGTCGGGGGTCACAGCTCAGATGCCGTGTCATTCCCAGGGCATGAACCCCGACGGCGGGGATGATGTGGCATCTGGGGTTTCCCCACCGGGGAGTAACCGTCGTCCCCTTTGTGGCCAGGCAATGGTCGGGGTGGGGGGGGCGTGACCCTCCAAGGACCCAGCTGCTGGGGATGCCCGCCCGAAACCGAGAAGCTCTGACGGCCGACAAGCCGGGGCGCTTCTCCCTCTGTCCCTCCTACGCTTACCTGCCGGATTAAAAGACCACTTGTGTCTCCAGTTTACAGAGGACAAAAGAGAAATTCAAGCCCGGGAAGTGTCTTGCCCTGAGGTCGAACGGCAAATGGGAGACAGGGCTGGCTTTTAGGTTAAATTCAAAACAAAACAGCGTCATAAAGACCGAATCACTGACCGTAAAATTCACCCATGTCAAGGGTACATCGCAGTGGTGTGTAGTATACTCAGAGTCGCGCCTCCCTCAGCCCTAATTCCAGAATCTTCCATCACCCCAAGGGACGCCCTGCCCCCACCCCCACCCCCCAGCAGCCGCAGGTTCCCCTTCTGTGTCGGATTTGCCGTCGCGGACACTTGCAGGCACAGGATCCTACGGCTCCGAGCCCGCGTGGTTCCGATGACCAGTCCACGAACACACGGGGGCAGGCTCATTCAGAAAAGAGAATTTATTATCCATCTTCCTCATTCTGACTTGGAAAAAAAAAAAAAAACACAACAAATCCAACATCAATGACTCCCAGGTTCAGCCCGGCGCGCACCCGGCCCCGTAAAGGGCTCCTCTTGCTCACACTCAGATTCCCAGCGGGAGAATTCAGCGGCCGGTGGGGCAAGTGGCCACCCCCGGACCCAGGGTCTGTGGCCCACTGCGGGGGAGGGGGTTGGGGGTGCTGGGGGTGTGGAGGGGGCGGGACCGAAGGGCATTGGGGTCCAACGGGACGAGGTGAGGCTGCCCGTCACCCGCCCGCCGTGCCCCTGCCCGCGGACGGGCCATTTCCCCACCAGCAGAAAGCCGGGATGTTGGCAGCAGGGGACGGGGGACGGGGCTGGGCAGGTACCCAGAAAGGACAAGGAGCCATGTCTCATTCCTCCTCCTGGGGCTCAGCCCTCTTCATGCCCACATGCAGTGAAAAGTCCAGTCGGGAACAGCGCAGACATCGCCCCAGGCCTGAGGCCCCTCCCCGGAGGCTCGTTGGGAATGCAGAGTCCCAGGCCTCGGAAGGCGCGGGCTCCACACTGCCGGCAGGATGCGCAGATGGGCACATGGACATTCTCTGCGCGTCGCCTGCTGCCCCCGGCGCGGCCCGGGGAGGGGGCCGCGTGGTGAGGACGCAGCTGGGCGACTCCGTGGGAACGGCAGCCCCAGAGCTTGGTCGAGGGTCTCGCGTTCCGAACGCCGCCCGGCCCACCCACTCGACTGCAGCTTCGTGAGACTCGGAAGAGAGCCCAGGGGCTCGCTGTGCTCCAGGGACTGGCCCAGGGAAGCCGTGAGACTGTGAACGTGTTTCCGGCCACTGAGTCTGCTGTAGGCGGTCACGCGGCCCTGGCCAGCTGATGCGAGACGAGCAGGTGTCCCCCTCACGCCTGGCATCGGGGTTTTCCTGTGGGCTTTGCTCTCCGCCCCTTAGAAAGCTACTGCGGTGCCTTCCAGCCCCCTCTTGACGTGTCCTTACGGTTTGCAAAGTGCACGCTGCTGGGTGCTCGAGGGACAGGTCCCCAATCAGACGTGGGGGAGTTCTCAGGGTCCACGCAGGGGCCGGAGGCAGTGCTCAGGGCCACCTCCTGCATGTTTGGGGACGAGGAGGTTTTTTTTTTTTTTAAGATTTTATTTATTTATTTGTCAGAGAGAGAGAGAGAGAGAGCGCACAAGTAGGCAGAGGCAGAGAGGGAAGCAGGCTCCCCGCTGAGCAAGGAGCCGGATGCGGGGCTCAATCCCAGGACTCTGGGATCATGACCCGAGCCGAAGGCTGTGGCTTAACTCACTGAGCCACCCGGGCGTCCCGACGAGGAGGTCTTGACACAAGGATGTCCGTCCCCAGGGTTTCCCGCCAGCCAGGGGAAGGACTGGGGGCAAGAACAGGGATTTAAGTGAGTTTGTAGAGAGTCTAAAAACTCGGTGTTTCTTGGTTATTTCAAGGTTGAGGGTCATTTTGGGGCTGGGGCTTAGCCCGCTGCCCGTCCCGGGTATCACGGGAGCCTCACAGCTCCGCTGGGCAGGACCGTCCCTGCCCCTCCCCACCGCGTGCGGATGATGCCCCAGGGCCCAGAGAGCACAGGGCGTCACCCAGGGCCACACAGCACAGAGCACCTTCTGCTAGGCTTAGAGCACAGTCCGCTCAGCCGCGGTTTCCCAAAAGGTGGGACTCCAACCGTGATTGGGGGGGGCGGCGCTGATGGAAAGACTCTCGCGTGAGAACCGCCCACTTCTTCCAGCTCACGGCCGTCCCGCTGAAGTCAGGAGAAAGTCTCTCGGGAGCCAGGGGGTCTTCCGCGCCTCTGATGCCTGCCGGTCGCCCTTCTGAACCGAGAGCGAGAGCGTCCGCGTCCTGTTTAAACCCACGGATGAGTATAGTTTTCTAATATCTCATAGATCTGATCAACCTCATTCCCTTTTAAGGCAGCAACGTAGTTTTGCCTTTAAGATGAATTTGGTAAAGCTTTGATTATTTGTCGGAAGAGAGAGCGAGCACAAGCAGGGGGAGGGGCAGAGGGAGAAGCAGGCTCCCCGCTGCACAGGGAGCCCGCTGCGGGGCTCGAACCCAGCACCCTGAGATCATGGCCTGAGGCGAAGGCAGCGGCTCAACCCACTGAGCCACCCAGGCGCCCCAGCCTTTAAGATCAATTTATGTAAGTTTGCTTTGTTTTGTTTTGTATTTAAAGAGCTGGTGGGGGCCACTGGGTGGCTCTTTTGGTTGGGCTGTCCAGCGCTTGGTTTCGATTCAGATCACGATCTCGGGGTCGTGAGATCGCGCCCGGCATCGGGCTCCACGCTCTGCGGGGCGTCTGCTTGAGATGCTCTCCCTCCCTCCCCCTGCCCTCCCCGTGCTCACTCCTCCGCTCGCTCTCTAAACAAACAAACAAACAGAATCTTCTAAAAAAGCTGATTGCAGGGACTTGAACAGATACCCACGCTCCCAGCAGCCCAGGCGTCCTCATGGTGGAAGAGACACCGGCCGCGGCGTGGACGGGCCCTGAAGACGCACGAGCCCAGTGATTTGCTGGGAGCCCCCCCCCCGCCCCCTGCGGCAGGCTGTGCTCACACCCTCTGCTTCCCCAGTGATGTCCCCGCCGGCGGGACCCCGGCCGTGATGCCGATGCGACCACGTCCCCCTGCACCGCGGCTGGAAGCAAGTCAGAGAAGCGGCCGTGGGGACTGCAGACGCACCGGCTGCTCTTCCCGCCCTGCCCTGGGCTGAGCTGCGTCCGCCCGGGGAAGCGAATGAACTCTGGGGGCGAGCGGGGCTCGGAAGGTGGGTGGCTGAGTTTAAGCTCCCCAGGGCCGGCCGGGAGCTGGACTGGGCTCTCTCCAGCCCCTTCCCTCCCCACGCCAGTTCATTGTAGGTAGAAGCAAGAGGAAAATGCATCTTTAGCTCACAGGGTGCCTGCTGGGTTTAATTTTTGTCCTTTTTACCAACTCTCCTGGCACATCAGAGGCCCACAGGGCTTCGGGCGCCGTGCTCTGGTCTCCATGGAGACGGAACCTGTCTCCAGCCCTGCTCACCAGCCGGTCCTGGGGCTGAGCCGAGAACCAGGGGCTGGGCAGGGCCGAGGGGTGGGATGCGGTAGGAGGAGACCCCTGACTCACCGCCACCCCACCCCACCCCACCTCTGCCTCTCAGCCAACCCTGATGTCCTGCCCCGTCCGTGACGTCCTGCTTCTGTCTGCGGTTGAACAGGGGCTACTGGCGATGATCATGAAAACAGCGGTTCCCTGAGTGCTAAGAATGTCCCAGGCACTACACGAAGCCTCACCAGTTAGCTCACGGGATCCATGCAGGGACAGCCCCCTGTTCACTCCTTGGTGTCACTTGGCAGATAAGGAAAGCAAGGCTTAGCCACCCTTAGGGTAAGGGAGACAGTGTGGGATCGTGGGAAGCGGGTGGGCTCCAGAGTCAGCCGGCTGCGCTCAAATCCCAGCCCTCTGTGTGTGACTGGACCTTTCTGAGCCTCAGTTTCCCCCTCTGCAGAGCGGGTATAGAAACAGTACTCCCCTCCTACGTTTGGTTGCTCTGAGGATTGTGCTGGAGGGACCAGGGTGAGCTCACGTGGGGAGAAAGCTTAAGCGTGGGGGCGGGGGGGGGGCTCCAAAAAACCCAGTCATCAAGATAAAGATTATTTTAATGCAATTTTAAAAAGTCTACACGGATGACCAGCAAATCCATAATTGAACAAAATGTCAACCCTTTAAATAGAACCAGTGATCCTGAGTTTCCGTTTTGGCTCACCTTGGCATTGTGACGGGTCCTGTCTTTGTTTTAAAACAGAATTTTTAATTTAAAATAAAAATTAAAAAAATTAAAAATTAAAACCAGGACAAGTAACCGTGCCGTGCTGAGCAATGAGAAAACTCAGTAATACTAATTCTGTGTTTATTTAAAATTATGGCATCCTGGGGGCGCCTGGGTGGCTCAGTGTGTTAAAGCCTCTGCCTTCGGCTCAGGTCATGATCCCAGGGTCCTGGGATCGAGGCCTGCATCGGGCTCTCTGCTCAGCGGGGAGCCTGCTTCCCCCCCCCCCCGCCTGCCTCTCTGCCTACTTGTGATCTCTATCAAAAAAATAAATAAAATCTTTTAAAAAATTATGGTACCCTGTTCATTGTAATTTTTTGCATTTTGATCTTTTAAATAGCACATTAAGTGCTTTTTATTTATTTTTTTTAGAAAGGCTTTTAAAGAAGATTTATGTATTCACTCTAGAGAGAGAGACCTCGCAAGCAGGAGGAGGGGCAAAGGGAGAGAGAATTTCAAGCAGGGTACAGAGCCCGACGTGGGTCTCTATCCCAGGACCCTAAGATCATGACCTGAGCCAAGACCAAGAGTCAGATGCTTAACCAACTGAGCCACCCAGGATCCCCTGCATTAAGTGTTTTTTAAAGATTTTTTTTTTTTTAAGTAATCTCTACCCCCAACATGGGACTTGAACTTGTGATCCCAAGATCAAGTATCCCACGCTTCACCGACCAAACACGTCTGTAAGCGTCTGTCTATTTGCACCCACCCAGGGGGTTGTGTGGACTGGATGAGTCCCTACGTGTTGGGCACCTAGCATAAAGCCTGACACCTGGAAAGAGCTATATGGTTAATTAGTAAATAAGTATGTAGCACATTAGAATTAAGTTAAAAGGGTATGCATGCCATGGAGGAAAAAGCAAGCCAGAGAAAGGAGATGATGATGGCTGAGTGATTTTAGATAAGACGGACAGGGAAAGTGGTGAGGATCCAACGAGTGAGCCCCCCCGTGCACCATGCCACGAGAGATGGCATTCCAGGAAAATGGCACAGTCCATGCAAAGGCCCTGGGGCAGAACGTACATGGTGTGCTGGAGGAGGAGAGGAGACCCGTGTGACTGGGGCAGAGTAAGCGAGGGGAGAGAGGGAGGTGAGAGAGCAGGGAGTGGGGGGGTCAGGCCCTACAGGGGCTTTGGGGAGGATTCGGGCTCTAATTTGGGGACATCTTTGGAGAGTTTTAAGGTAGGATAACGTGATAGTCTCCGAGCGGTTGGACCCGATGGGTCAACATCCTTTCATATATTTTGAGTGGTACCTGCACATAGCCAGTGTGAGAAAGACCGTTAGTTCTGGTTGCTGTTGGTGGGGACACAGGGTTGCAGTCTCTTTTCGTTTGTTTGTTTTCTGTTTTGGTGTTGAGTGTCTGCGCGCGCACGGGTTTTGGGCGAGGATGGCTGTTTCTGCCCAGTGAGTTATAAACCTGAAGGTGCTGAGCACCGTGCCCGGCACACGGTGTGCGCAGAGGCTTCCTTCTGGGTTTTGTCGCTGGTGCTGTCAGGACCTCCTGTACTGCTACAGGCTCAGGAGGGCCAAGGACGGCCGGTCAAGGCCAGGCAGGCACCCTGGAGAGCCGCGCGCCACGCTGGGTGGTTTTTCCTGTGCTCGGCGGCGGGAGGAGCGGCGCCCTGGAAGCCAGGTCCGCCCTGCCCTCGGTGTCCCCGCCCGCGCGGGGCGCCCGGCACGCGGGGGGCGGGGGGCGGGGGGCGGGGGGCGCCGCCGCGGCGAGGCGCGCTCCGGCCGCCAGGGGCCGCTGCGGAGCCGCCCTTTTGTGGTCCTGATGCTGGAGCGAGCGGGCGCGCGGAGGAGGGAGGAGGGCGCGGGGACGGGGCGGGAGGGAGGCGGGAGGCGGCGTCCGTCGCTCCAGCTGCGAGTCCGCCCGCCGCCCGCCGCCGCCGCCGCCGCCGCCGCCGCCGCCGCCGCCGCCGCCGCCGCCGCCGCCGCCGGCTCGGTCCCGCGCCCGCCGCCCGCCTGCGCCCGCCATGGCCCGCCTGACGGAGAGCGAGGCGCGCCGGCAGCAGCAGCAGCTCCTGCAGACGCGGCCCTCGCCCGTGGGCAGCAGCGGGCCCGAGCCCCCCGGGGGGCAGCCCGACGGCATGAAGGACCTGGACGCCATCAAGCTCTTCGTGGGCCAGATCCCGCGCAACCTGGACGAGAAGGACCTCAAGCCGCTCTTCGAGCAGTTCGGCCGCATCTACGAGCTCACGGTGCTCAAAGACCCCTACACGGGCATGCACAAAGGTGGGCGCCCCGGCCCCCTCCCGCCCCTCCCCTCCCGCCCCTCCCCTCCGTCGGCCTCCCCACCCCACCTTCCGGCATCTTCCCCCCCCAGCCCTCCCCTCCTCACCTCCTCCCTCTGCTCGCCTCTGCCACGGCATCATTTCTCCCCCCCCCTTCCACCCACCCCTCCTCCCCCCTCTGGGGGTGCAGCTGACAGATTCGAGCTGGCCCCCTCCCCTCCTCCGCCCCCTCTCGCTCCCTCCCCCCCTTCCGGCATCCTCTCTCGCCCGCTCCCTCTGTCTTTCCTTTTCTCTCCTCTCCATCTCCCTCTACCTCCCGTCCTCCCCCCCCCCAGCATCCTTCTCTCTCTCTCTCTCTCTCTGCCTCTCCCTCCCATTCCCCCTGGACCCCCACCCCTTCCTCCCTCCCTCACCCACTCTTTCCTGCCCCTTTGCTGGGGGCGCTGCCTGCACATCGCCCCCCCTCCCCGCCCCCCCACCCCATTCATTGGGCCTCCCCAGGCCCCGTCGGGAAAGTTTGCACCTCTGGACTCCATTGCTTTGGTCATTTTCACAAAGCCAGGCCAGTGGGGCAGGTCCGGCCAGCCGCAGGGAACACGGATGCCCAGGACCCCGGGCTAATCGGTAACTACAAAGAAAGCGGGGTGGGGGTATCAGGGAGCTGAGCGAGGCGGGGGTGGCGGCGGCGGCGGCGCCAGCCTCCCCAGCCTTGGGTGGTTAAAACGCTGTGGTGTGCCCTCGCCTGCCCATCCTCTCTGTTTGGATCAGTGCCCCCCTCCGTTTCTCTGCCCTCCCCTCCCTGCCTCCACCTTTGGCTCAAGTTAAAACTGGCCTAGCCTGTTAGCAATGTGTTGAGGTCTGAGGCCAAAGACGATGAGCCCGGACCGTCCATCTGGCAGAGCCCAGATCCCAGGGTGGACGGGGAGGCGTGGGGAGGCGTGGGCGACCTGGGAGCCCAGTGGGGGAGGCAGGAGGGGTGGGGAGGCCTGCCCGCCTCCTTCCCACCTGACTCTCTCTCCGACGGGGTGCTAGGGGGAGGGGCCGGGGACTGGGGCCCCAGCCCTGGGCTCCAATCATGGGCCCGCTGTCTGAATTACGGTAGCTTTGACGGCTGTCTTTGGCGACTGAGGGTGGGGACGGTGTAGGCTTTGTGCTGCACACCCTCGACAAGACCCTGGAGGTGCCTTGGGGATGGACCAGGACCCATGACCTATTTCCGACCCTGCTTGTCTCCGTCCTGCTCTCTGTCGCAGGCATGGGAAGCGTGAATGCGTGTTTGTTGGATGGATGGATGGATGGATGGACCGGGCAGGCCATGGGGAGAGTCTGGGGGGATGGAGCGAGGGCCTGACACTGTAGCTAGACCCTCCAGCTGGTACCTTAGGGGAGAAAAGAGACCCCTCCCATCCCCCACCTTTTTTCAAATCCAACCATCACCAAAAAAAAAAAAAAAAAAAAAAAAAAAGAAAGCCAAGCAAAGAAAAGAAAAAAAAAATCGGGCTTGGAAAATCCAATTCTTCTATGTGAACTAGCAGGGTGGGGGGTTCCATTCATCCATGAGTCACGCTCAGGGGTCCCCGGCTGCGTGAGGGCTCTTTCCTCAAGCCCCTACCCTGAGTATGCCTGGAGGGCCCATTTCTAGAAAGATTCTGATGGAGGCTGGAGGGGGTGTCCGCACGGCCCCCGAATGTTGGCCTGAAAGGCCGTCGGTGAGCTCTGGATCCAGGAAGCCTACAGAGGGCTGGAGACGGCCGCGCGGGGTGGTCCTTCCTTTCTTTCCTCTTGCCTCATTTTTTAAGTCTCCCCTGGTGCCCCCCCCCGCCCCCTGGCCAGGAAGAAAAGAGCGACTGTGGCCAGAGCCTCGGTTTCCCCCACTGTCACAGAGCAAGGCCCCTTGAATGTGCGGTTATGTTTTTCTGACTGGAAATTCTTGGATTAGGGACACCTCAGGGGCCTTCTCAGGTGGGGATAAATTAGGCAACAGTGTGTCACCTGACAGACACCTGCCTGTCACCCTCCACGTCCCAGGGGTCCTGGATGGAGGGCCTGTGGCTAGGGCAGGGGACCTGTCCTCACATCCACGCCCGCGGGTCAAGGATGAATCTCTTTCCTGATCCCACCTGTGCTGGGCCTGGCTGGGCCTCGCCTGTGGGAAGGGGCTGGGGCGGGGGCCAGCTGGAGGTGAGGGGGTCTCGAGGACCCACAGCGTTTGGGGCTCTGCTGTGGGACCTGAGGCCCGTGGCTGCCCCTCTCTGGGTCTCAGCCAAAGGGAGGCGGAATGATGAATGGGAAATGGGGGTGATCTGGTTTCGCTCCTGGGGAGCCAACAGGGCACAGGACACCTGCTGTCGGTGCTGAGAGTAGTGGGGTGGGGGGTGTGGTCCTGGCAGGGGGCGAAGGGAGGGGAATCCCCCCCCCCAGAGCCTTCTGGGCTCCTGAATGCTAGGGGATCCCATGACGAGGGGCAGCAGGGGCGCGGGAGGGCCAGAGAGGGTGAAGTGGGTCACCGTGCCACCGCTCCCCATGCAGCAAGGGCCACCCAGCGTCGTCCTCGTCACCCTCGTTCTAAGGGTCATCTCATCCGTAACTGTCATACCCGGGCCGGTTCAGCACCCGCGGAAGGGGTCACCCCTGAGGTGGGCTGTGAGCATCAGCGCCTTTCACGGAAGGGAAACTGAGGCTCGGAGGGGCCCGGGGCTGGGTCCCCTGCTGTCCACCCCACCCCCCCCGTCTCCCTCCAGCCCAGGGACTACAAAAGTCTGTCTGTGTGATGGAGGGGTGACAGGTTCCCCCAAGCCAAGTCAGGGCCCTCCAAGATGGTGTTGGGGAGGGAAGGGGCTGTGGCCTCAGGGACGGTGTGCTGGGTCCCCTGCTGAGACCAAGGGATGCTCCAGCCCGGCCCCGGGGCTCTGGGAATGTGGCGAGGTAGGGGGTCAGGGGAGGATGGGAAGGATCCAGTCCTCGGGAGGGCAGGCCCTTGGGCGCTGGCTTGTTTTGTTTTTAAGAGAGAAAGGAATGGAGACAGAGACACGGAAAAACAGAGATTCAGAGACAGAAGGAGAGACAGAGAGAGACTCAGAGCAGAGGGAGAGAAGGAGACACAGAGACTGAGGAGCAGGGGCAGGGGAGGACCCCCCCCCCCCAGCCAGGGAGAGGCAGGGAGAACCAGGGAGAAGGGGCAGCGTGGAGGGAGCAAGGCCGCTTCTCCACTCAGACCTGTGCCTCACCAAGAGCTCAGGCCAGGAGCGGGGTGGGTGGGTGGGTGGGTGTCTCCCACGGGCCAGTGTCCCATGACACCCCACCAGGTCCCAGCCAGGGGACGGCGCCCTCAGAGGGGGCTCACGGAGGTGCCTGGTGTGGCCACGGGGTCCCTCTCTCCCGAGGGGGGCCAAGCATCAGTGCCTACCCTGGCCCCAGCCCGCCATAGGGGCTCGGCCGCCTCGGGCCCCCCATTTATGGTAATCGTGTATGCATTTGCATTTTAATGACAATATTTGTCTTAAAGCGGAGGTTGCGAGGGGGGCCGCTGCAGGTGGGGGGGCCGGGTGGAGGCCTGTGGTTTCCATGGGAGCACCAGCTGCTGGGCTGGCGGCAGGAGGGGCGGCTGGAGCACGCCGAGCTCTGAGGCGTGAGAGCCCAGCCCCGGGAGACGGGAGACGGAGGGCTGCCTGGCGGGGGTGCCGAGGGAGGAGATGGTGGGGTGAGAGCGGCGCCTGGGGCTTGCTGGGGGCCCGAGTCCGAGCTAGGCACGCCCCGCCTCTGTGCCTCAGTTTCCCCAGCCGCCCATCCTTCCCTGATTTAACAGGCTTTTAGGAGGCCCTGGGGGCCTTCCAGGCTATGACTGTGGCATCACTTCTGCCCTCCTTTAGGCGGAGAGCCTTGACTGAGCACCTACTGTGTGCCGCGTTTGTGGGGACGTGGGAATCTGGGAGAACCGGATTCACGATGGAGTGAATGAGACCCACGTCTCCATCGACCCATATAACCAACATTTACTGAGCACCAGGCCCCGTTCTAGACCCAGGATACGATGTCGAACAACACAGACAAAAATGTCCCCCAAGACCTGACCTGCCTTCAGATCCCAGCCTGGCAGGAGGACACAGTGAGGACCGAGGAGGTCAAAGGCATTGCTGTTAGGGCTGTGATGGTGGAAACACACGCCTCCAGGGAGAACCCAGAGGAGCCCTGGTTCCTGCAGGTGTGGAGACCAGGAGGGCTTCCTGGAGGAGGTGGTCAGTGTGAAAGAGCCGTTCCAAGCTTGGCATCGAGATGAGTCTGGTTTCCGTGCATCTGACCGTCAGACCGTGTTGCCCCTACAGGAATGGGAGAGCCGTGGGGCTTCCCACCTCAGAGGGCGGGGATGGTGAGGACCAGAATGGTAGGCAGTTAAGGCTTTTGGCACCGGGCTGGGCTCATCATGTGACCGAGCTGACACCTGTAGGGTGAGAAGGATCTGTTGAAGGGGACAGGTGTTCCTGGCACAGAGAACAGCATGTGCAAAGGCCCAGAAGCAGTGTTAACTCTGGAAACTTCTGGTGGGGGAGGGGCCGAGGTTTTGCCCTGGCGGGGAACGCAGGAAGGGGCCCTCGGAGTCCCAGCTTCCCCTTCTGACATGGGACTTACCTGGCAGGGCTCTTCTGAGAGGCTCTGGCCTTGGGGGTGGGCCCAGGAGCTGTGTCTGGCACGGGCTCATGTCTCTCTCTCTCACCCCTGACCCTGGCAGATGAGAACGTGGCCGCCAGGGACGCTCAGGAAGGCCGCACGCACTCAGGAGCCCGTTCATTCATTCGTTCATTCATTTGTTGGTTCATGCAGCCAACACTTCCTGAAAACCTCCGGGACCTCGTCTCGTCCTCGGTGAGGCCGGGTGAAGGCCCTCTGGCCCCAGGACAGAGCTGGCCGTGAGCGTCTAGAGCCGATGGTCAGGGCCGGGGCAGAGACAGGGAGGCGGCGCGGGGGGAACGGGACAGGGAATCGGGGGCTCTGCTGTGGGCTTTAGGGCCTTTGAAAGACGAGTAGGAGTTGGCGCGGTGGGGAAACATCTCATTTGTCCATTCACAGAAGCGCTTACTGTGTCCCGGGCCCAGCGATGCGCGTGAGACACACAGAGAGTGCGCTGGGCAGCCGTCCCTGCGCTCGTGCCTGCGGGCAGAGGCAGCGGGTTTACCGAGGCCGGGGCGCGTGGAGCACAGAAAGCATAAGGTGAGGCGTGGGAGATGAGGCCAGGGAGTAGCAAGGGCCTGCAGGGCCTGTGAGCCCAGACGGAGGGCACTGGGGAGCCACGGACAAACGTAGAGCAGGGGAGGAAGTCGGACTTGTGTGGAAAGGGCGCTTCGTGTGTCTTTACCTGCCAGAGCCGGCCTCTTCCTGGCCTCACACACAGCCTCGTTCAGGATATGCCGACTTCCCGCGCACCTGGATGGAAAGAGAGGAAGCTTCCCGTGGGGCGTGGGGTGGGCCCACACTGTGGGGAAGAGGAGTGAGCGTCCTCAGAAAAAGCAAGCTCCCCTCCCCACCACGGGTCGCGTGAGGCACGGGGCTCGGAGAGCAGTAGCACTCAGCCCCGAGTCACGCAGCAATGTATCGCGGCATCGCCGCCTCCCGGACCGAGGCCTGACCCTCTGGCAGCGGGGACAGAGGTGTGACTGCGGAGACCAAGACTCAGGGTAAAGGTCGTCGAGGGAGGCTGGCGGTCCTTGGGCCAAAGGCGACCAGTGCCAGAGGAAGGGGCTACTAGGTTTGGAAGACACTGACCCGGCAACGTCCTGTCGGCCTGGGGTCCTGGGGGTCGTCACTGATACATACGCTCTAGGAGGGCAAGGACTGTGTCTTATTCGCCGTTTGGAAGTGAGCATGCGGATGGCTGAGGGCGCGGGGGCGTGAGCGGATGGGCCGGTGGGGAGCGGGCGGCCCGGGCGGGCAGGCCGGCTGCGATCCGGATAGACGGACGGGCCAGCGGGTGGACCGGCCCCGGCGTGGGCGGACCGGAGCGTGGATGGGGGGCAGTGTGCTGGCGGGTGTATGAGCGGATCGGTAGGCGCACGAACAGGTGGGTGAGTGGAAGCCGGAATGGACGGATGGATGGGCGTGGGGGCGGATGGACGGACGGACGGATGGGTGGACGGATGGACAGATGATGGACGGATGGACGGACAGATGATGGATGGATGGATGATGGATGGACGGATGGACGGACAGATAGATGGATGGACGGAGGGATGGATGGGCGGGCAGATGATGGACAGATGATGGATGGATGGATGATGGATGGACAGACGGACGGACAGATAGATGGATGGACGGAGGGATGGATGGGCGGGCAGATGATGGATGGACGGGCAGATGATGGACGGACGGATGGATGCGTGTGTGGACGATGGATACCTGATACCCACCTTCCTCCTCACATGATGGGTGGGGACAACCCGTCAGGTCTGCAGTCGGACAGGCTTGGTTTCTGTTCCTGCCTCTGCTTTGTTGCTTCTGGGGGGTCTTAGACAAGCCACCTCGCCTTTTCTGAGCCGCAGCTTCCTCGTTTGTAAAAGAGAAGGAATGTTGACAGCTGTCTTCCAGACTAGGTTGTAGAAACTGGAGCTCGCCTGTATCGTGTGATTAGTATAATGACTCTGAGTAATGTCCTTCGCATCGTAGGGGTCCTCGACACAGGGCCAGGCGGTCGTAGGGTCAACGATTGTCTGCCAAGTCTCTGTTGTGCGTCAGGCACTGCGCTGGGCTCTGGGGATGCAAAGCAATCCCGGGCAGAGGAGGGACTGATAACAAATGGGGAAGCAAATCAGTGAGGTTTCGATTGGCCTGCGCTGCCGCGAAGGGCATCGAGTAGGATGTGTGTTGGAGGGGACAGCGAACTGAATGACAGATGAGGAAGCTGTGGTTCTGAAGCCAAGGGAAAGGCATTCCAGGACCAGAAACAGCACATGCAAAGGCCCTGAGGTCAGAATGAGTGTGCCCTGTCGGAGGAGAAGCGAGAAAGCCCATGTGGCTGGAGCAGAGCCTGAGGGGAGGGAGGGAGGAGGGGTCGGGGCCAGTTGCGCTGGGAGGGACTGTGGGCCTGTGGACGCTCGGATGGTGGGTTTTACCCTGAGTGAGGTGGGAGCCCCTGAAGGCGGTGAGCAGGGAAAAGACGGGGCCCCTTAGGGAGCTCAGAATCTGCATTTTCCAGATGGGGTAGCTAAGGCACAGAGGGTCTTGGCGAGCAGAGAGAGCTTTCCGCCAGCCTTGTCATGTTGCCCCAGCCCCGCTGAGGGCCTCCTGAGGATGGTGGATTGCCCGGCGGCGCGGTCAGGGTAAACGTGGGAAAGCTGGGAGACGGCGTCCTTGTCCCTGGCCCTCTGCTCGGGGGAAGGATCGGGTGAGGGACCCCCATGGCGGCTGGGGGGGGGCCCAGAGCAAGCTCACCACAGGGGGAGATGGAGGCCCAGGGAGGGGAGGAGACCGCCCTGAGGCCACGCACGGTCGCACGGTCAGGGCTGCGGGCTCCTCTCTCCACCCCGACCTCCCCGCTCTGTGTCCACGGGGCGCCCACGGCTCCGGGAGTTGGACAGACGCCTGCGCGGGCCCTAAGCGGTGGTGGTGTGTGCGGGGTGCGGGCGGAGCGGACGAGCTGGGGTTGAAGGTGCTGCGGGAACGCGTGCCAGCCGCCCAAGGAGGCAGCAGCCCGCCCCCCGGGACAGCTGTCCGAAAACAGAGCAGACAGGGGTGACCGCCAGGGTGTGGAGAGACCAGAGCCCTCACGCACGGCTGGGGACGCGCGCTGGGGTGGTGCTGGGGAAGACGGTCTGGCAGTTCCTCAAAACACGGACACCCGGGAGGACTGAAGGTCTCCGAGAGCTGTTTGCCACGGGTGTTCCCAGCACAGCTCACGGCGGCCGAACGTGCAGAACAGCCCGTGTCCGCCGATGGACGAACCGATACACGTGGCGCGGTCGTCCCCACGCTTGAACACGGTCAGCCTTAGGAGGGGGGGGACCCTCACCCCTGCCATGACACGGAGGGACCCCGAGGACACGGGACTCAACGAAAGGAAGCAGACCCAGAAGGACCCGTCCCGCAGGACCCCGCTCCCAGGAGGGCCCCAGAGGAGTCCCGTCCACAGGGACAGAGAGGAGGGGGTGGGGGCCGGGACTGGGGCAGGGGTGGTGCGCCCGTGCTTGTGGGGACAGAGTCTCCGTGGGGGGAGATGGAAGGGTCTGGAGCTGGAGGGTGGGGGTGGTCGCAGGACCAGGGGAGCGTGCGCTTAGACATGGTTAAGACGGTGAAGTTATGCTGTGTGTATTCTACAGTGATGTGGGGAGAGCAGGGCTATGGGGGAGGGGCTGGGATTCCAGGGTCGGGCACCTGAGACCTGGAGGCTGCGTGTCTGGGGAGTTACAAGTGGATCTGGGGGGGAAGGGCTGCAGAGGCCGGCAATCTTGGCTTTGACCTGAAGGTCCCGGGGAGACATAGTTAAAGGGTCAAATCATCAGCTCTTGGTGGGGGAGGTGAGGAAGAGGAAGGAACTGGCAAAGTGGTTCTCACCTGAGACAGGGGTGCCCCCGGGGGACACTGGGTGATGCTCGGGACGCCTGTGGTTGTCACAACTGGTGGTGCTCCCGGCGTCCAGTGGGTGGGGACCAGGGATGCTGCTCAGTGCCCCCACAGTGTCAGGGATGGCCCTGTTCCAGAGTGACCAGAGTCCTCTCTGCAGCCCCCAAGACCCTGCATGGCCTGCCCTGCCCCTCCCTGCCCTCCCCGCCTCCCTCTCTCCCACTCTGCTCCAGACACACAGGCCTCCTTGCCTTTTGTCCAACGCACCAAGCCAGTCCTGCCCCAGGGCCTTTGCATGAGCCATCCCTGTCACCCGGAGGCTGTCCTCCCAAAGCTCAGCAGGGCTCCTCTGTCTCTTCCTCTAGGTCGGGGCTCAGAGATCACCTCCTCGACGAAGCCTCCTCCCCCCAGATACTCACATCCGCCTTCCTCTCGCCCTTCAACCCTCACCTTCTGGGGGCCGCCTCCCTGCAGACGTGATTTATAAGCACAGCCACCGTCCCCACTCCAAGCCCTGCCTCCCTGCCTTCCTCTTTTCCCTGTGAAAATGGAGGCTTCTGACATAACGCAGATCATAGGTTTTGCTTCTTACGTGATTTTGTCTTTCTCCACCCCACCCCCACCCCGAGAGTCCATTAGGGGACTTTTTTTGCAAACTCCATTAGCACGGAGGTTTTTTGCCTTTTGTGTTCACCGCTATGTCCCCCGGGCCTAGAACTGTGCCTGGAACATAGCAGGTGGGAAAATGGATGGCTGGCGGACGGATGCACAGACAGGTGGGGGGGTGGGTGTACAGACGGAGGGCCCCGTGGCGGAGCAGTGGGGACAGCCTGTGAGAGAAATCAAGACGGCTGCGGGCAGGAGGCTGGGGGTGCGTGTCCTGTCGAGGCCTGGGAAGCCCCACTGCGTAAGTCTGGGGCACAGGAGGAGTCAGCAGTGGCAGCTAAGGAGTCCAGGCAGGGAGCGGGGAGGTGCCCCCTGAGCTGGTGCACTGGCCGGAGGGGTCCAGGAGACTGAGCCCCTGAGTTTGTACTGAGGGGTGCGGGAGGGAGGGAGCCTGCCAGCCCCGCTCCTCAGCGAGTGGGGACAGCCCAGGGCTGAGAGGGTGGAGGGGAGCAGAGAGGGCGTCCAGGGGCAGGTGGCTGGTGGCGGGCGGCCCCACAGCACAGGGGAGTGTCTTCTGTAGCTCTTAGTGGAGCCTCAGAGAAGTGACCCAAGAGCACACGGCGGAAAGCGGCCCTGGGCCGGGCTAGATCACAGAGCCAAGGTTAAAGACCAAGAACATGGGGCACTTGGGGGGCAGGGGCTTGGGGGTCCAAGGGATTTGGGAGGAGGGTTCGCACAACTAGCTGTGGTCGCGTCCTTGCTGGCGAGGGAAGCAGGAGATGCTGGTGATCAGCAGCGAACTAGGGAGTCTCCGCCGTCTGTTTCCGCTGTACAGCTGGTGCATCATAGGTGCTCAGGAAATGTGGAATAAGTCCGTGCCACGCATGTTAAGAGAGGGGAGGGATGAAAGCAATCAAATGTCCCTGCCCTCGAAGAGGTGCCTTGATATCAGCAGGTCAGCTTGAAAATGCAAGCATTCAGCCAACAAGTGTCCATTGAGCACCTACTGTGTGCCGGGTGATATCTAAGTACCCCCCCCCACCAGCCCCCGAATCAAACATGTAAAAACCTACAAAAGACCTCTGTGAGTACCTCTTTTTGGTAACTGAAGGAAACCTGAAGGGGATTTTTGGTTTTATGCACTGGTTTTGCAGGGAGCTGTCCCAGAGGCTAGGCTCCCCTCTCCCCTACCCCGGCAGCGGACTCCGCCCCACCGGGCTCCTTCCCCAGGACCACGCTGGGCATCCATGCATCAGGCTCCAGGGCTCCGAATTGTGTGAGCATCTGTGCGTTGTCTCGTCATTCTGTGCATCCATTAGCGAGATGTGTCCTGAAGTATCTGAAAAGCCTAAGAGGTTATTTTTTGAGTCTGGGAATGTTCAAGAAATTTTCCGTGTAAATTAATGGTGGTTGCTTCCTTGCTGTATGCCATTTAGGCTGTCGGAGGTTTTGCAGGAACGCTCAACTTCTGGAGCATGAGGGACACCTGCGTGCGTCGTGCAGATGGTGATGAGGGCACCGGAAAAATAGAGCTGGGGAGGGGGCGACGGAGGGCCGTAACCTTACACAGGGTGCTCAAAGGAGGCCTCACTAAGGAGCTGACATTTGAGGCAAGATCTGAAGGAAGGGAATGAACTGTGCAGAGATCTGGCAGAGTGCGTTCTGGAATAGCCCGTGCAAAGGTCCTGGGGCAGGAGGGCCTGGCGTGTAGGAGGAGCAGAGGCGGTGTGTGTGTCTGGGGCAGAGCGGGCTAGGGGGAGAGAGGGAGGAGGGGAGGACAGGGAGGGGACAAAGCAGGTCATGTGGGGCCTTAGGGACTGTGTGGGGAGTACTTGGGCTTGTACCCCAGGAAGGTAGGAGCCCTGGAGGGCTGTGGGCCGAGGAGGTGCTCACAGGCGCCCTCTGGTGGCCCCCGGGAGGAGGGCCGGTTGTGGGGCCGAGGGCGGCAGCGGTGCCCTCAGGGAGACGGGGGTGGGGGGGCAGGTCCAGGAGGGCGTGGATGGGTGCTCGATCAGCGTGGAGGCCGTGAGCTGTGGCCAAATTCTGCTGAGCACACAGCATGCTGGGCCCAGGGCTGGGCCCTGGGGACACGTCGGTGGCGGCTCACCTGGTTCCCACGCTCAGCTCAGGGACTCCGAATCCAGTGGGACAGTAACTCCTGATGGGCAGTTAGAGACGCACACAGGCTGGGGAGAGCTGCAGGGGTGCCTGACCCCCACCTCTGGAAGGGACCCTGCGGCTGCGGGGCTGAAGGAGGAAGAATGGAGACAGAGATGAAGGTGGGGGTGCGCGAACCGGGGCGTGGCCAGCTCCAGGGTGGTGGCGGAGAGCCGCGCGCGGGGCGCCGGGGGACGCGGCCAGTTCCCAGACCTGCCCGGCTCCCCAGAAGTGACAAAAATCCTACACTTAGGCATGAAAATAACCACCGTGACTACTAAGAAGGGAAAAACTTTAAAAAACAGTTTTTGTTGAGGCCACTCAAGTAGTCCCCCTCACTCTGGGATTTTCTGAGACCTCAGAAGCCCTTTGCCTGCCCCCAGGTTGGATTCAGTTCTAAGCCTAGTGTGTGACTTGCTGTGTGACCTCAGGAAGATTGCTAAGCCTCTCTGATCTGGGTTTGCTGCATCTGTAACGCGGGATAGAGACACCCACCAGTTTAGAAGGGGGGTTTCACCTGAGGCCGTGGCGTCTGACCCAGGGCTTGGCTCTGCTCTGTGGGTACTGCCTTGCTGGGCCATTTGGGGGACTTTTAGCCAGTCCTGGGGGGGGCGGTCCTTTCCCTGATGTCCCCCAAGCCCCCAGTTGGGTCTGAGGACCCAAACCAGATTCGGCATCTTTCTTCCAAACTGCTCTCTCTTCCTACTGGGTCTCCATCTCTGTGAGCCTCCTGGGGCGTCGGTCACAAATGACCACAAACTTGGCTTGAAACAGCGGACTTCTCGCCCAGTCCTCGAGCCCAGGAGTCCGAGATCAAGGGGCTGCGCTCCCTCCTGAGGCTCCGGGGGACAGCTCTTCCTGCCTCCTTCAGCTCCCAGGGGCTCCAGGCTCCCCTTGGCTTGTGGCCGCGTCCCTCCCTCTGTGCCTCCGTCTTCACGTGGTGTCTCCTCTCTCTGTGTCTCCTCTTGTCTCTTACAAGGACATTTGTCATCGGATCTGGGGTCCACCTTGTTATCCAGGATGGATCTCATCTCGGGATCTCTAATTACATGGACTCAGTCCCTTTTTCCAAATGAGGTCCCACGCACAGGGTCTGGGACGTACGCTGTCTTTCCTGGAGGGCCACCACACAATCTGCTGCACCCTCCCAGCGATGGCCCTGGCCTTCCGCCTTACCGCCACCCCCAGCCCCTCGCCCCCCGGAGACCCCCTCGGAGTGTCCCACCCATCTTTCCTCTCTGCCTCCAAGGCCTCCAAGGCCGCTCAGTCTTCGCCTCCCCTGACCTCTAGCCTCTGGCCTGTGCTCCAGTCCCTCCCCCAGGCTGGTCCCAGATCTTCCCAGCACACAGCCCTGTGCCCTCCCCTGCCCGCACATCTTCTGGGGCTCCCCACTGCCTTCAACTCTGTTCATTCTCCTCACCTGCTGCTCAAAGTCCTTGGGGCCCTGTTTATGCTCCCCGCCCCCCAGCACCTGCCGCACTCCCCAGCCTGCTCCCTACACCCTCAACGCCAGACAGAGCCATTCCCAGTCCTCTGGGCTTCCCCGAGCCCTTTGTCCCACCGTCTGCTGCCCCAGGCTGACCACACATGCCTCTTCCCAACCTCCGAGTCTTAGGATTGCCCGTTAATGAGGACATTGTCCCCAGAGCCCAGGGTGCTACAGAGGGACCATGGCCACCTTTGCCCCCCGGCCCCAGAGGCAGCATCTCGGGCTGAAGAGAGGAGTGTCCTTGTGGGCTGGCGGGAGAGCCCTGGGCAACGGGGTCCTGCAGATCCGGCTGTTATCTTTTCATCGATGCTCTTAAGGCCACGTTTGTCTTAACGTATCCAAGGTTTTGAGTGAATTTCAGGGAAGATGGCAGAATTGGGAGCCCCTGCCACTCCACATGCACACCCTGGAGATCAAAGCCTCTCAGTGCAGTGGATGGGAGTGAAACCCGTGGTGTCCGATGCCCCGGCTCCAACTCCCCCTCTGCCCTTTCCTGCTGTGCGTCTTAGGCAAGGCTCCCCCCGCCCCCCCCACTACTGTGTGTTACCCGCCCTGCCGGGTTCCTGCAAGGAGGGGCGGGGGCGAGGGGGGTGGAGCCCAGCCCCAGGAGAGTGGCCACCCTGTCCCGGTGCTCTGTGAAGCAGCCATTGTCACCACTACTACTGTCTTTATAAGAGGGAGACGCTAGAGGTCGAGGAGGAACAGACTGGAGTTGGTCCTCTGGGTTTCTGATCTGGCCTCTGGCCCCGTCACTGTGTTACCCTGGTGGCTGCTGTCTGAGTTTCCTTACCTGTAAAACGGAAATAATCATAAACAAAATACCGGGTCCCCTGGGTGGCTCAGTCGGTTGAGCGTCTGACTCTTGGTTTCAGCTCAGGTAGTGATCTCAGGGTCGTGGGATGGAGCCCCGTGCCCGGCTCCATGCTCAGCAGGAAGTCTGCTTGGGATTCTCTCTCCCTCTGCCCCTCCCCCACCCCGTGCTCACTCTCTCTAAATAAATAAACCTTTAAAATAATAATAATAATAATAATGAACACAACAATGCAGTTCTCTTGGGCTAGTCTGAGGACTGAGGGTTGATAGCGGTGACGTGCCCCGTAGGATGTGGTGCTCCGTGGACACTGACTATTACTGTCATTCCAACTTTGAGTCATGAAATCCCAAAAGCTCAGATCTCAGACCAGAGAGCAGAGGATCTTAGCATGAGGAAGGTCTCTCAGGATTCTCTGGCAAAGAAGTTTCCTCTCTGGGGAGCCCCTGCTGCTTACCTCTAGAGACGGGGAGCTCCCTGCCTCCCAAGGGAGCTGTGATGACACAGATGTAGTTATTAGGAAACTTTCATACATACATACTCTTGTTCCCCAATGATTCTCCCATCTTGGTCCCTGCTCTGTCTTTGGGCCTAGAGAGATCTGTGGGCAATGACAGCCCCCCACCCCAGGTCCGTCCTGGTCCAGGCTTAGAAAATGGGTGTGGGTGTGAAGGGACGGTCAGGGGCTGAGCATTCTGGGAAGGACCCCAGGGCTTGGCCAGCAGGGGCAAGGGCTACTGGACACCAAGCCTGGTCGCCTTGTCATTGGGGAGGCTGATGTGTGGGTAGAGGTGGCCAGGACTGAAACTGAGTTGAGAGGGTCACCCAGTGTAGGCTTTGGTTGGGTTGTGGCTTCCCTCCAAAGGTCTCTCTGGGACTAGGATGCCGCAAACAGACCTTGAACAATTAAAATGGCGTCCATGGCCCTCGACCCAGCATTTGATCCTGGCACTATTTTAAAACTCCTTTTGGGGAGGGGTGAGTCAGGGACCTGAGATCTTCCCCTAGGCCCTGGGTAAATTTTTAAAAAGATGCAAGCTCCAGGCAGTGTACCCCAGTGTGGAGCCTGAGTGAGCACACGCTTACCACCTGTGTGACCCTGGGCAAGTCACTTGTCCACTCCGTGCCCCAGACCCTCATCTGTAAAATGAAGTCAATACTAGCAGCTACTCTGTGGGGTTGTTATAAGGACTGAGTGAGTCATTACTGAGTACAAGTTTATTAGTATTAGAAGCCCGGGAACTTTATTAACACCAGTAAAAGTCTGTACTGGTTGGGGACGGTATTTGTTGGCTAGGGCTGCTGAGAAAATGTACCACAAACCAGGGGGCTTCAAAAACAGAACCATGTTTGCTCACCGTCCGGGGAGCCAGAAGTCTGAGATGAAAGTGTGGCTTGAGCTGGTTCCTTCTGAGATAGAGGGAGAACCTGGCTCCGGTGTCTCCCAGCCTCTAGTGGTTTGTTGGAAGTCCCTACTGTCCCTGGAGGTCCTTACTGTCCCTGGGCTTGTGAATACATTACCCGGATTTCTGCCTTCATAATCCCATGGGCTTCCCCCTGAATGTGTGTCTCGGTGCCCAGATGTCCTCCTTTTTAAAGGACACTAGTCCTACGGCGCTGGGGCTGGTCCTCCTAACCTACGACCTCACCTTAACTCTTTACATCTGCAATGGCTCGTTTTCCAAATAAGGTCCCATTCTGAGGTCCTGAGGGGTTAGGAGAGCAACAGATGAATTTGGGGGAGGGAGATCCAATTCAGCCCTAACAGAAACTGAGAATCAAGGCTGTGTTTCCCCAGAAAGTGGTGAACATCACACATTTTCCCCAATTAGAAAGGAGGAACGGAGACATGGGGAAGAGAGCGGGTCAGGAGAACGAGCGAGCGTTTCAGCACCGGGGACAGCGGCACACAGTTGCGTCTTTGCGTCTCTCTGGCTGAGGCCTAGAAGGTGGCTTGGGGGTCCTGTCCTAGCCTCCCAGGACCAGTGCACTCCATGTTCTGCAAATGAGGCCTCGCAGGCAAGAATGGGCCCAAGGAGAAGGGTTTTGTCTCTATCTCACATCTCCCCGCAGTCCAATTTCTCGGCACTGCCTAATTTCTCTCCGGCCCTAGATTAGTTGTCTTAGCACCTCTCCTTTCCCTGAAGACCTTGGTGGATTAAATTCAGACAATAGAGACACACACACACAAAAAAAAAAGAGTAGACAGACCAGCCATAGATTGGGGGAAGATGTATGCATCAGATAGAGCCATAAAAGAATACGAAGTATTCTTGATTTACACAGCACATAAAGAATTCCTACAGTGCACCAAGGTGCCCGGCTTTGTTAATAACTATGGAAATGTATGTTACGTCTCAATGAAATACAGTGATACACCCACCGTAATGACTAACATTTAAAAGCGTTGGTGAAAATGAGCATTAATATTGTCAGACCCGTTGATTGGAGAATTCTTTGGTACAACCCACTTTGGAAAACTGTTCGAAGGAATCCTTTAAAGCTAAACATAAGCCTACCTTATAACCTGCAGTCCCGTTCCCAGATATGTCTTTGTGCATCAAAGCACTCGTATAAGAGTGTCCCAAAGCAGCTTTGTTCATGATAGCCTCTAACGGTGGACAGCCCGCAAGAGTACAGATGGCCAACTTGCAGTATATTCACAGAAGAAAATATTACACAGCTACGAAAAGGAATTAACCCCTGATTCCCACAGCCACCTGTTGTGGAGTAGCAGAAGCCAGGCACAAAGTATATATACGCTCTGATTCCGTTTACGTAAGTTCGAAAGCAGGAAATACTCAGCTACACTGAGTAGTGACCCACATGGGGCGGGAGCCGTAATGAAAAGCAATGGCTTGGCTATTACAAAAGCCAGTCTAGCAGTCACCTCTAGGGGATGGAGGGGTCTGTCACGGGATGCGAGGCACTGGGGTTTCTGGTGGCTGCCATGTTCTATTCCTTGACCTGGGAGATGGTTACATGATTTTATAATTACTTGCTACATTGTACACTTAACGTATTCTGCAATTTTGGGGGGGGGTATGTTTTTAATATATCCCAGTGATGATTTTTTATTGCGGTAAAACACACATAACACTAAATTCACCATCTTAACCATTTTTTAAAGATTTATTGGTTTTTAGAGAGAGAGAGAGAGTGGGGTGGGGTGGGGGAGGGACAGAGGGAGAGAGAGAATCTCAAGCAGACTCCCCGCCCCCCCCCCTGTATGGGGGGCGGCTCTGTCTCACGACCCTGAGATCATGACCTGAGCCAAGATGAGTCGGACATTTAACTGACTGAGCCACCCAGGCGCCTCCGCCCTCCCCCCATCCGAACTATTTTGAACTGCATACCTCAGTGGCATTAAACACACTCCCCCGTCCTGCAGCCACCCCCACCCTCTGTCTCTAGAACTTTCCATCTCCCCAGACGGACACTCCGTCCCCACGAATCATGGACTCCCCACCCCCTAAACCCAGCCCCAGGTTCCACCATCTCCTCTGTGTCTGCGTGCACAGAACTCCTCTGGGGGACCTCCTGGGAGTGGGGTCCTGCGGGACGTGTCCTTGTGGGTCTGGCTTATTACACCGAACACAACACCCTCAAGGTTCATCCACGTGGTGACACGGGTCAGAATTCCCCGCTTTTTTTTTTTTTTAAAGATTTTATTTATTTATTTGACAGAGAGAGATCACAAGTAGGCAGAGAGAGGAAGGGAAGCAGGCTCCCCGCTGAGCAGAGAGCCCGATGCGGGACTCGATCCCAGGACCCTGAGATCATGACCTGAGCCGAAGGCAGCGGCTTAACCCACTGAGCCACCCAGGCGCCCCAGAATTCCCCGCCTTTTAAGGCAGAATAATATTCCAGTGTGTGAGTGGACCCCATCTTGCCATCGGTGCATGCATCGATGGACCCTGTGTTGTTCCACGTCCGGCCGTTGTGAACAACGCCGCCGTGAGTGTGTGCAGTGTCTGTTCAAGATATCTCTCCGAGTCCCTGGTTTCAGTCCTTTCGGGGACAGACCCGGAAGTGGAATTGCTGGATCCTATGGTAATTCTGTTTAACTTTTTTTGAGGAGCCGCCAAACAGCCCCACAGGGGCTGCACCATTTTACATTCTCACAACAAATGTCTTTTAAATGCTAGAAACCATCCTCCGCTAGGCGCGGTGCCCTCGTCCCCAGGGCTCCCAGCGAGCCTGTCAGGCCTGCGGCAGACCCCTCCCCAGCAACCGGCCGGCCTGTGGGCGATCGGTGAGCGCATCCCAGAAGGAAGGAAACGCTTTAATTAGCTCCTGTCTGGAGCGAGAATGGGCACCACAAAGCTGTTCCCAGGGCTTCTGCGCAGGGGGTCCGCAGGGGGTCCTGGCGGGGGGGGGGGGGGGGAGGCAGAGGGAGGGAGGTGGGCGGCGGGGTGGACACAGGGTCCCACAGCATCCGAACAGCCAACGACGGTCTCATTCCACACGCGGTGAAAACGAGGCCCCCAGAGGTTAGAGGCAAAGCCCAGGGCTGAGGCCTGGTCCCCTGCGCCCATGCAAGGGGACCTGACTCCCGCCTGCATCCCACCCACACCCCCCCAACCCCCCCACCGGCCTCCGGCAATGTCTTTCCGACACCTTTGATCTCATTGGCCTGTCTCTGGAGACTTCTCACTCCTGGCTTCTGTCTCTCTCCATGTCTCTCGTCTCTGCGGGCCTCACGCTTCGCAACCCACCCCCCAACTCACCCCCACCCCAAGACGCGGTCCAGTCAAACACAGCCTGGCTCTGGACCACTTCACGGCGGGCCTGCCCTCCCCGCCCTCTCCTGACTGGCTCTGCGCTTGGCCACTGGGCCGCACTCCCGCTAGACCCCTCGCCGCCCCTTGGCCCCCCTGCACTCGGACCACCCTCGCTGATGGCGGCAACGCAGGCCCAGAGAAGAGAGGCGCCGTCCGAGGCCACGAGACAGGTCTCGGCAGAGCCACGGTGCCCCTCATCTGCAGCTTTGGGGCGGCTGGTGCCCTGCCCACCCCCTCCCTGCGGCAGCAGCTGTCCCACTGCCCCCGCCACACCTCACCCAGCCTTCCCAGTAGCTCTTCATCTAGCCTCAGCCACGATTTAATTAACAGCTGGGGCTCGTCTCTCCCCTTCCCTATCTTACCGGTTTGGGGGGGTGGGAGACTGCACGTCTGCTGCCGGCCCCCCCAAAAAAGTAGGCTGCTCTCTTTTTTATTTTTAACCTCTAGTAAAAAGAACATAAAATCCACCATCCTAACCAATTTTTCCTTCTTTTCCAATTTTTTTTTATTGTGGTGAGATACACATAACATTAAATTTATCATATTAACCATCTCTGCACAGCTCAGTGGCATTTTTTTTTAGATTTTTTTTTTTTAAGATTTTATTTATTTATTTATTTGAGACAGAGAGTGTGAGTGGGGGTGGGGGTGGAGGGGAGAGGGAGAGGGAGAAGCAGGCTCCCCGCTGAGCAGAGAGCCGGATGTGAGGCTCCATCCCTGGTCCCTGAGACCATGACCTAAGCCGAAGGCAGACGCTTAACCCACTGAGCCACCCAGGCGTCCCACAGCTCGGTGGCATGAAGCACACTCACACTGTCCTGCAACACCCCCCCCCCCCCGTCTCCAGAACTTTCCATGTCCCCACACGGAGACTCTGTCCCCGCGAAGCACAGACTCCCCAGCCCCGGCTCCCACCCTCTCCTCTCTGTGCGGACGGGACTCCTCTGGGGCCCTCCCGGGAGTGGGGTCCTGCGGGACGGGTCCTTCTGGGTCTGGCTGCGCTCGCTGAGCCCCGTGTCCTCGAGGTCCTCTGTGTTGTGGCAGGGGTCAGGGTCCCTTCTTTCCTGAGGCTGGACCGTGTTCCTGCGTGGGGACAGAAGGACAGGTTGTGTTTATCCTTCCTCCACTGAAGGACATTTGGGGTGTTTCCACCTTCTGGCCTTTGGGGTCAATGTGACTGTGAACACGGGTCTACACATCCCCTTCTCGTAACACCCATGTTTCTTTCCTTTCCAGGCTGTGCCTTTCTCACCTATTGTGCCAGGGACTCCGCCATCAAAGCTCAGACTGCCCTGCACGAACAGAAGACCTTGCCCGGGGTGAGTCCGGGGTGCTGTCTGGGAGGGGGGCTGCTCTCAGCCTGGGGAAGGCTGAGGCCCTTCCTGGGATCAGCGGCGGAGCCCACTTGCCTCTGGACTCAGAAAGAGGTACAAGGTGCAGACAGACAGAAGCGATCATCAGAGAGAGCATTTACTGAGTGCCTACTGCATGCTATGCTCGGTACTCCCCACCAGAGTGGTTGTGTGGGGTCGTGTAGGTTGTACACGGCACAAGGGCACCTGGCCCTGCACGTTAGTGTTGTTGTGCTGAGACCTGAAGGATGAAGAAGCATTAGCAGGCAAATGGAGTAGCCGTGCAAAGGCCCTGAGGCAGGACTGTGCCTGGAGTGTTGGAGGAGCTGCAAGGAGGCCTGTGTGGTTAGAGCAGAGGGAGCAAGAGGGAGCAAGAGAGTAGGGGAGTGTAGGGAGGGGACCGGCAGGTCATACAGGGCTGGCCCAGGCTCTGTCCCTGCTGGCTGTCCTTGTCAGCCCTGCCTTCCTGCGGAGGGCCGGAGGTCCCTGTCCCCAGTGAAGGGAAGGTGGTCCCCCTGAACCAACTGAGCCCAGGCAGTGCCTCAAGATGGAAATTGAAGGAACCACAGTGAGATCCATGGCACCCCGTGACCTCCGGGGGTGCCCACCCTTCCCTCTGGGATTCTCGGGGACTCTTCAGCATCAAAGGCTTTTGGGGGCGGCTTGGGTGGCATCTGCAGCCACAAATGCTGAGAATACGTGTGCAGTTTGGTTAGCTGGGTAATCGGGGTACACCTGCCGGCAACATGAGAGGTCATGGCAGGGGTTGGCTCGATGCTGAAAGCACCGAAAATGGTCCTGGGGTTGGCCTCAGCCTCATAGTGAAGACTAAGGTGCCCCTCTCTGGGCGAGGGGGACGTGGAGTGGAGACAAGAAGGGTAGAGTGGCGTGGCGGCCACATCCGTGGACTCCTTGCTTAGTCCCCAGCAATCCTTGCTGTGTGTCCATGAGCCAGTGACTCAACCTCTCTGATCTTCGGCACTGGAAGAGTATAACAGGGGGGAGTGGAGAGAGGAAACTGTAGAGAACACGGTCAAGGAAGTCCTCACTGAGGCGGTGACATCTGAGAATTCACAGCTCTCCCTCCCGTGGACGTGGTGCCAGCATCTCCCCACACCAAGCCGGAACTGGGGGACAGGTTAGCACTTGGGGGGCAGGGGGGACAGTGGAGTTCTGTGGATCTTCTTAGTTATCTCCTGCTGCCGAACAATGATCCCACATCCGGCATGAGTTATCTCAGGGGCCCCGGGGCAGGAATTAGGGAGTGGGTTGGCAGCACCGTCCTGGCTCAGAGTCTCTCCTGACGTCACCGTCGAGAGGTCAGTCGGGTCCCCCCAGGACACAAGGAGGATGCTCAGCAGGCCTGGGTCTCCAGGCGCCAGGGCCCCGGGGGCATTGGGCACTCAGAGGAACAAACCAGTGCTGTAGTGGGTGCTGTCCCAGGTCGGCGGCTGGCAAACAGCGGAACGGGGATCTGACCGCGGACCCTGTGCAGGCACCCAGTCCTTCTGCGTCCACTGGACCTGTGTGTGCGTGTGTGTGCGTGCGTGCGTGTGTGTGAGATCAGATTTGGGCTGGAAGCTCTGACCCTTCTGTCCAGAACAATCCCTACCCTCACAGAGATGTGCTAACAGCTCTAACATGATTTTCCTGAAGGAGTCTCTGAGACCCAAAACCAGCCTCCCTTGCCCTGACCTGAGCCCCGGCTCCCTCCGTGTTGGGGACAAAGATGGGCTCTGGGTTCCATCAGCAGCCGGGATCGGGGGCCCCTCCAGGGCAGACGCTGGGCTGAGTCGTCAGCACCCAGTGGTGCGTCCAGCAGACACGCACAGAGCACCTGCTCTTTGGCCGGCGCGGGGCCCAGCGAGAGGGCATCCAGTGATGGGAACTACAGGGAACCGAGGAGCAGGGGGACGCTCAGAGGGATTTTCAGACTCTGGATGCAGGTTCTGTTCAGACAGCATGCTTGGGGACATGGCTCCGTGCAGGGAGCGAGGCTCAGAGGGGCAGCAGGGCGATGTGGTTGCCTGGGAAGCGACTGGGGCAGGGATCGTGGAGGTAGAGGTCTGGGGTTTGCGATGCCTTGGGAGCAAGGGTTCCTGGGCAGGAGTGAATGGGGGGCTGCACACTAGGGGGCTTAGCGCGATGGAGACTTACGCTCTCTCAATTCCGGGACCCGAGGTCTGAAATCAAGGTGTCAGCAGGGCCGTGCTCCCTCTAGAGTTTCTGGGGGGGACTCTGCTCCGCGTCTCTCCAGCTTCCAGGAGCTCCCGTAATCCTTGTTCTCCAGCTCGTAGAGGCATCAGCCTCTGTCATCGTGGGTCTATACGTCTCCGCTCTCCCTCTGCCTTTCTCCTGTAAGGACAACTGTCCCTGGGTTTAGGGCTCACCCGAAATCCAAGATGACCCCATCTCGAGATCCATGACTTACTGACATCTGTAAGGACATCTGTTCCAAATATAGTCCCATTCACAGGTTCTGGGGCATTAGGACTTGGACATGTTTTAGGGGGCTCCCCATTCAAGCCACAGAATGAACAGCGGGTATGAGGCAGCTGGGGGGAACATCTCGGGGAGGGGACCCAGGGGAAGCAGGGGGCCCGGCCCACTGCCGAGGACTTGGTGACGGGCAAACAAGGCTCCTTCTTGCAGGACGGAGCGTTTGCGCCATGTCTGGAGAGATGGGGAAGCTGTGGCAGATGGAGGTGGGGGCAGCGTGGGGACCGCGTGTGCCGGCACTGGGAGGCTGCCAGTCACATTTTTGAGTGCAGGAACGCACGAGAGCCTCCATTGTCTCACGGAGGAGTTCACATCAGGTCACAAGGGGGTCCCAACCCCGGGGGGTGATTCTGCACCCCACATGACCCTGGGCGACATCTGGGGACATTTGTGATTGTCTTGACTGGGAGAGATGCCTGGCGTCCAATGGTCAGGAGAATAGGGAGCTGGTGAATGTTCTAGAGCAAATGCTAAGGGACATAGAACGCAAGCCACAAGTGGCATTCCCACTTTTCTAGGAGCAACAGCGAAAAATTAAAAAGAAACAGGTGAAATTGTCATGCTAGATTTCCCCTTAACCCAACACCTCTCCAAGATATCATCAGTGCAGCAGGTAGTCGGCGTAGTTAAGGAGCGCTCACAGCCCTTTGTCCCTCGGAGGTGGGCCCACCCCTCGGTCCATCTCAATTCAGACAGTCAGTTGTGATCAGAAATGCTCGATCTGCCTTTGCTGTTTACGTTCTATAAAACGGAGAGTTGGAGAAGCAGGTCCACACACCTGCTTGCTCTAAAATACTTAAGAGATTTTCCAAGAATGGAGTCAGAAATCAGTTTTTACATGTAAGTTTATATTTACATTAATTATAATTAAACAAAAAAAAATTTTGGGGGCGCCTGGGTGGCTCAGTGGGTTAAGCCGCTGCCTTCGGCTCAGGTCATGATCCCAGGGTCCTGGGATCGAGCCCCGCACCGGGCTCTCTGCTCAGCAGGGAGCCTGCTTCCTCCCCTCTCTCTGCCTGCCTCTCTGCCTGCTTGTCATCTCTCTCTGTCAAATAAATAAATAAATAAACTTTAAAAAAAAAATTTTTTTAAAGATTTTATTTATTTATTTGACAGACAGAGATCACAAGTAGGCAGAGAGAGAGAGAGAAGCAGGCTCCCTGTCGAGCAGAGAGCCCGATGCGGGGCTCGATCCCAACACCCTGGGATCATGACCCGAGCCGAAGGCAGAGGCTCTAACCCACTGAGCCACCCAGGCGCCCCTAAACAAAATTTAAAATTCTGTTCCTCGGTCACACAATCCACATTTCAAGGGTCTGATGTCCACATGCGCTGGTGGCCACCATGTTGGACAGTATCCCGCAAAAACGTTCGAGGCCGAGAGTCGGCAAACTTCTTCTGTAAAGGGTCAGAGAGGGACCATTTTTGGCCTCATGGGCTCTAGGCCCTCTGTGGCATCACATAAAAGAAACCACAAACAATGCAGAAATGGGTAAGTGTGGCTGTGTGTCAGTAATGGAATTGGCAGATCCCCATTCTAGGCCATTGCTGTCCGATAGAATTTTCCAGAGTGATGGAATGTTCTGTCTCTGCTGTCCAACTTGGTGGCCGCTAGGTTAGTGTGGCTACTGAGCCTTTGAAATGTGGCAAGTGTGATTCAGGAAAAACTTGAGCAGAGGGAGGGTCAGAGGGACAAGCAGACTCCCCACTGAGCAGGGAGCCAGACATGGGGCTCGATCCCAGGACCTCAGGATCATGACCTGAGCTGAAGGCAAGCACTTCATGGACTGAGCCCCCCAGGTGTCCCCTCAGGAACAATTTCTAATGCTGTTTGAGTTAAATTTAAACTTAAACCGCCACATGTGGCTCGTGGCTATCACACTGGACACCTCAAATCTAGAATGTTCTAGATCAGGGGTCAGCTACTGGGTTAGACCGCGGATATCAAATGTTCTAGACTGGGGGGTCACCTACTGTATTGGTAAGTTCAGACCTAGAATGTCCTAAACTAGGAGTCAGCCACTGTCTTGGATACCACAGATGTAGAATGTTCTAGACCACGGATCCACTACCATCTTGGTGCAGACCTAGAATGTTCTAGGCTCTGGAACACGATTCAGTGTCATCTTATTATGTCTAGATTGTGGGTCTCAGTTTGATACCAGCTCATGGCTGGAGAGACGGAGGGGAGGAATGAATTGTCAACAATACCCAGAAACCGTCCCTGCCACGTCCCCAAGCCTGTGCTGTCACCGTCCTGACCTCTGTGGTAACTGACCCCCGATTTTCACATTCTCTGCACTTACGACCAGATCTCTGAAACCCTGGGCTGCTTTTCCCCACTCGCTCTTTCCCCACGGTGGACGGACCCGCAGTACGCGGACCGTCCCGCAGTACACGGACCGTCCCGCAGTACACGGACGGAGTCTTTACCGTCTGCATTTTTCTTTCACTTAGCGCGATGCTGTAGAGGGTCGGCATCCCCTGTCGTGCCGCGCCCCAGCCGCGGGTGCCTTCTCGCGGCTGGCTGGCATTTCACCGCACGAAGCCACAGTTGACTTGTCCATCCTCCCGTTGGTGGACACCCGCGTCCTTTCCAGCTTTTGCCGTGACAGAGACCCTCGTCTGCGCTTTGTGTCTGGTGGGCACGTGCCATGCTTCCTCCGGCCGCAGCCGGGAGCTCCCACCCCGAGTACACGTGCCTTCGGCTTCTGGAGCTGACGGCCCCCTGCCTAGTGAAGGGGTCGGACTTGCGGGGGAGCCTCCTCTCCCCCCCCCCGACCCCGAGGGGACCCACAGATCTGCCATCAGCACACTCAGAGCCTCGTTCGTGGCTGGCGGCAAGAGTGCGGGCAGGGGCTGCTGGGGGGGGGGAGTCCCCCGTGCATGTCAGCCGCATCGGAGCAGGGATGTCTGAGCGCACCCCCCCCCCAGGCATCTCCGCCAGAAGACGGAGCAGCAGCCACATGAGGGGAGCCCCGTGTGGGAAGAGCCCCCACCCCGGGCGGCTCACGTGCCCCCACACACCCGCACAGGGACCCCGGGGAGTTAGGGGGCCACAGTGGGGTCATGCGAGAGACCAAGGCAGCCACCATCCTTCCTGTCCCCTGCCTCCCCTCAAAAACCCACGTGCATGTGTGTGTGTTGTGGGGGGGGACGGGGTGGAGTGGACACCTGCGTCTTTTTATCTCTAAACCAGGAGGGGAGGGTGAGCTGGGTCATCTGCTGGCTCCTTGCTCCCCCCACAGTGCAGGGAACAGGCAAGCCCCCTCCACAAATGCTGCTTCTGAAGCGAGTTCCAGCTCCCATGTCTGAGTGTGACAGCGGCGTCCGTGGGGGATGTGGTTTAATCAAATCTCGGCATTCTGGAATAGGATCCTAAATTGAATAACAGAATCCCAGAATAGAACCCAGAACGGACCGCAGGCCCCTGGAATCCACGCTGGGCAGAGGACTCAGATTGCAGCAGAGGCTTTTTGTGGGGGTGTCAGACCCCAGGATGAGGTTCCTGGAGATGGCACAGGCCCGTGGGGACAGTGAGGCGGGGGGCAGGTGGCCGGTCCAGCCCTGTCTCTGAGGGGCTGTGCCACTAGCGCGGGTACTGTCTCTTTCTTCGGGAGGGTCTTGAGGGGCAAAGGACATCCTGGATCTGGCATCTGCCCTGCACCCCAGAAAGGGCTAAGTTTGTCTGTCTGGGGGTCCCCCCACAGACCCCTCCTGAAAACCCTTTCTATGTGCACAGGGATTTCTGAAGTGGCCCCCTTGCAAGACCCCGTCCCACATCCCATGACCTGACTCCGGTGCCAAATGTCCAGGGCTCTGACCCTCCCCGGCCTCAGTTTCTTCGTCTGTGAAATGGGGTTGCAGAGGGGCTTTGAGGCTCCTGTGAGGGCACAAGGCGCGTTGCTGAGCTCGCTGTGGGAGCTTGGAAAATCCATGCTGAACGAAGGAAGGAATGAGTGAATGAAGGAACTGTCCCAGACACGCGGAGCCTGCAGGACTCGGGGCCAGTGGGGAGGAAGGCCGGGGTGCCAGCCCCAGGCCAGGAGGAGCCACAACAGCACCTAGAGCCGGACAGCGGCGTGGTCTGTTTGGCAGGGAGGCTGGGTTGGCGCTGGGGCTGCGGGCGAAGGGGAGGCAGCGCCAGTGGCCGGCATCACCTTGCTTTCTCCCCCCTTCCGCCCGGAAACGACCTAGCGGGGGCCTCTGCTGGGCCCCCACGTCCTCTAAAGGCACAACTTTGCATCTTCTAAAGGACCATCTTTGGGACCCCAGCCTGACCGCCGGAGACACCTCCTGCCATCCCTCCCCTAGCGGCCTCGGTTTCCCCATCTGTAATAATACATAGTTCAGACATGAGGGACCCTGGTTTCTCGATGGTGCGTGGCTTGGTTGAAGTCACCCAGCAAAGGTTGGGAGGCAGAGCAAGGACTGGGTCTCATCTACCTAACATGCCCACCCCAAAGACACAGATGCTCCCCCAGAGCCCCGGCCCACAGGCCCCTTGGCTGGAGGGTTGGCTGGACCCGGAGGAAACCAGGAGATTCGGCCTCTGCTTTGATTTTCTCCGTTCCCTTTCTGATTTGCCCATCTGTAGAGTAAGAAGGCTTCCATCTCATGACGTTGTTTAGAGATTAAATGAGTCGGTGGAGGTAGGTATTCCTCCAACGTGAGAAACTACCCCCCCCCACCAAACTCTTACTCATACTTCAAAACCCCCTACAGACTTTCCATCTTCACTGAAGCCCAGGATAGCCTTTGGCTCTCCACTGCTCTATGCTCTCTGGTTTCCCAGGGGCTTGTCCCCACCTCTGCCTCCATCCTGACTGCTTGGGTCTGGGAGTGTCTGTATCTGCCTCTGTCTCCCCTGGTTCCAGATGAGAGGGTCCTCCTTAGGGCTGCAAAATTACTCAGCACGGGGCACACCAGGAATGTTCTTGACTAAATGAAAGGAGGAAGGGGGGGCAGGGAAGGAATGCAGCCATGGGGAGCCAGAGAAGGTGGAGCAGGGAGGGAGGCACCAGGCAGAGACCTCGGTGGGACAGATGGAGAGAGGGAGCCGGAAGGAGGTGGGCAGAGCCAGATGGGCGGGCAGGGGCGACAGGAGGGGTGGGTGTGGGGAGACCCAGCTTCCCTCCCCCCCACTAGCCCCCCCCCCACCGCGCCCCGCGCCGCACGCCTCCTCCCGGCCTCTGGCGGGCGGATCGACTGCGCCCGCCTGGGCGTCGGGCTCGGGCGCGGGGAGCGAGGCGCGGGGCCGGTGCGTGCGTGCGGCGTGTGCGCGCCTGTGCGCCCAGGGCCGGCCGGGCGGGCGGCGGCACGTGGAGGCCAGCCTGGCGCGCGTCTCCAGGCCGGTGGGTAAGGCGGGCCGCGGGGTGCGGATGGCCAGGCCTCCGAGCCTCGGCTTTGGAGCGGGAGACTGGGGAGGTGGGGACTGCCCGCCTGGCTTCTCGGGACCGCACCGGGACTCTCCGGCCCGAGCCCGAGCTGACCCGGGAGGGGGAAGGGGTCTCCCAGGAGGCAGCGGAAGGTCCCAGGCTCGGCAGCGGGCGGGGGAGATGGGGCGCAGGGACCCAGGCCGCGAGAGTGGGGCGGGGGTGGAGGGTGCGGTGATGGGGACAGGTTCCCTCCCCGTGGCCCCCTCCCTCGCTCCCTCCTCAGCTCATCCATCTCCAGAAGATTATATTTAAATATCTCTTTTGTGCAAGGCAGGAGCTGGGCTCGCCCCTAAGAGGCGGTTTCCATGGCAACAACAATTGCCAGCTTCCGTGTGGTGAATCAGCGTTGCCATGGCAACCCCATCCTCATCTGCCCAAGGTGCTGGGAGGAGGGAGGAGGTGAGGGCCAGCGGAGGCGGGGCGGGCGGGGAGGGGGCGAACCGGAGGCCGGAGCTCAGGTGCCCCCGCTCCTCCCAGCTCCCTTCACAACCTCAGTCTGCCCCCCGCCCAGAAACGGGTCCGTCTGGTTAAAATAATCCCCGCTCGTGCCTCCAGCTAGCTGGGTGTGGTACCCAGGTGGAGAGGGGGTGTGTGCGTGTGCGTGTGCGTGCACACGTGGTGGGGGAAGGGAGACGTGGTTTGGTCTTTCGCAGGTGGTCTGGGTCCCTCTGAAGGTGTGGCTGGGTGGCAGGCATCGGGGACGCCCGAAGGCCTCTCTGCTTCTGGGGCTCCCAAGGCTGAGTTCAGATTGAGGCAGCCCATTAGGAGCTGGGGAACAAACACTCAGAATGGGAGGGGCGCAGGTGGGGTAGGGAAGCTGGGGGGGCGGGGGCTCAGGGAAAGGGGGCTCAGGGAAAGAGGGCGCAGAGTGAGGGAGGGGCCTCCGATGGCGTGGGGAGGCTCAGAACTGAGATAGGGTCAAAGACAAGGGGAAGGAGATTTGGGGGTTCAGAGTCGGAGAGGGGTCTCTACTCATAGGACTGGGTAGAAAGATCCTTAAATTTTAAGTCTAGGAAGGCTTAGTGCCTTGACTCGCCCACCATGACCTTGGACAAAGAGTCTGGGCCTTGATGTTGACATCTGTAAAGCCGGGTGAAAACTGAGCCTCTCTCCGGAGCTTGCTGGGTGTCTGTACAGCGTCTAGAAAGCTGACACCCCTCAAGCACCTTTTCTGAATGGCCATGGGGATGGTCTGACCTGGGAGGGGGTCTGAGGTGGGCCCTCGTTCCAACCTCAGGTCGGGCACAGACATCCCAGCCACCCTTCCATGCTGGCGTGTGCCGGACACTTCTTTCTGGTCAATTCAATTTGGCAAGCCTCTAGGATTCTCCCTGCCTGGTGTGAAGAGAACTGCCTGCTCGGAGAAAGCAAGATGTAGACACTTCCTGCCCTGAGGCAGAGGGAGGAAGGAACCCAGCGGGGTGGAAAGATGGCCTGCTTGGGGACATTTGAGCTGGGTTTTGAAGGATGAATAGGAGTTCACCAGGAGCCACAAGGCTTGGAGAGAGATTCTGTTCTCAAACCAGTGGAGAAGCAATGTCACGCATTTCCCACATCCCTTGAGTTTTTCTCAAATACCCACGTTAGCTCACCCCTATGGCTGGGTCAGTTTGGGGGTGGGGATTAGAGGAGGATTTCTTCCATTAAACATCATTTTCAGTGCTGGGGGAGCAGGGGGTTGGAGAACAGAAGCGTCCAGAACAAGTCCAGATTGAAAGCTGGTCCACTCAGGTATGACAGTCCTCGCACCCAGGGCTCAGAAAACGGACTGAGAGTACCTGCCCTCGTATCAGTTACTGCTGGGTGACAAACACCTCAACCATTTTATTTGTTGATTCTGCAGGTTAGTAAGCTCAGCCTGGGCTCAGCTGGGTGGCTCTTCTGCTGGTTTCCCCTGGGGTCATTCATGCAGTGGTGGACAGGGCTTGCCGGGATGAGCTAGGACTGGCCAGCCTCACTCCCATGCGCTGTTTGGCAGTGGGACCTCTCAGGGCATGAGGTCTGTCTTCCTGTTCTGCTTGGGCTTGTCACCTGGGCTTGTCCCAATGTCAGCTTTCCAAAAGAGGAAGCTGCAAAGTCTCTCAAGGCCAGAGCCTGGAACTCCCACCACTTCCCTTCCATGACCTTCCACGGGTCAGAGCAAGTCACATAGCCAAGTCCAGATACAGAAAGGTGGGGAAACAGGCTCCAGTTTTTGATGAGAAAAACTGCAAAGTCAAATATGCAGAGACTAGAGGTGTTGGACAACTTTGCAAAGAGCCTACTACACCTGGGAATGCAAGGGGGCTTCCTACAGCAGGAAATATTGTGAACGGGTTTTGAATGTAAAGTAAGAGTTTTCCAGACAGCAATGAGCAAAGCCCCGTCGGTGGGACCATGTGTCACTTGTTTGACTGGTTTGCTGCTGGAAGTTGGTGGGATGCTGTGCCTCAGGGAGGTGGACAGGGTGCCTGGCAGAGCTCAGGTGAAGCCCTCACCCCTGATGTCCCCACTGTCAGCCTCGACCTCCTCCTCCCCTCTCTCTCCACAGATGGCGCGGCCAATCCAGGTGAAGCCGGCGGACAGCGAAAGCCGCGGAGGTAGTTGTCATCTCTCCGTGGCCACCAGGCTGGGGGGTGGCAGAAGAATGGGGGAAGGGGGGGACCCCTGATCAGAAGGCTGTAGCTGTCCCCTCTAGACTCACATACCTCATTGTGGTGGGAGAGGCAGAGTCTCCTGGCTAGGGTAGGCACAGGAGAGCGGGGGGCGGGGGTGTCCCCTCTTCCAAACCACAGTGCCACAGGCCTAGGAGTGAAGGAGTTGGGGGGCAGGTGGCTAGGTCCAGTTGCTTGTCCCTAGATCTTAAAATGCCCCACTCCCCGTGGGGTGCAATACTGGAGGGTCTTCTGAGGCAGAGGGGCTGGGATCCCTGAAGGGACCCCTCAGGGGGATTTCTGTGTGTGTGTGCACGTGCGTGTTTGTGTATATGTGAGCATGCGTACCTTGGCACGCCTGTATGCAGATGTGTGTGAGCAGGGTGCATGTGCACGTGTGTTTCTGTAGCTTATGTGGTGGGGCTTCCTGCTGGCCTGTGTGCACGTGTGCACGTGTGCACGCCTGGCCTGGGCGTGGGCGTGTGTGTAGGATTGTGAGTGCCTGACTGTTCCGGACTGGGCGTGTGGGTATGTGGGCTGGAGGCCTGGCGTCTGCGTACGTCTGGACTGTGTTGGGGATGTGACCATAGGAGTATGCTTGGCTGTCCCCAGTGGCACCCAAGTCTAGCCCTCTTGGAGATTTTCCTACCCCCTCCCCACTTCAGGTGGATTGGGGGCTGAGGCGGAGCATCCAGCCTTGGGGGTGGTGTGTGGGGCAGGGCGGTTAGGACTCCTGTGTATGTGTAGGAGCCTGGTACAGCCCATCTGGGCTGGGACCTGTTTTCACAGTCTCGGAGCAGGCTGCTCGTGTAGGTCAGGGATTGGGACGGGGGGGGGGGGTCTGCATGTCTCCGTCTCTTCTCGTCTCTCTCTCACTCTTACTAATTCCTCTTCTCCTCCTCCTCCTCCTCCTTCTGTCTGTCTTTCTGTCTCTCTCTGTCTCAACTTCTCTTTCTCCCTCTCCATACCTCTTTCTCGCCCATCTTTTCTCCTTCTGTCTCTCTGGTTCTCTCTCTACTCTTTATGTCTCTCTTTGTCTCTTACTCTCTGTCTCTGTCTCTGTGTTTCTCCCTGTCTCTCTCTGTCTCTGTCTCTTTCCCGGACTCTCAGTCTCTCTGCGTCTATGCCTCTCTCTTCCGTCCCCATGAGTGACAGCTGCCAGAGAACAGGTTTCCATAGTAACCCAGCTCACCATCCCTGGGAGATGAAGCTGCCATGTTCCTGATTACAGGGGAGCAGCCCAGTTACCAGAGGGAGAGGACTCTCGGGCCTCACACGGGAGAGGCTGGCCAGCCAGGCCTCCAGCCAGACCCCCACCCCCACCCCAGCAGATGGGGGCTCCAGGCTTCCCGCACCTGCTCCTGTGCGCACAGGTGCCTTCACTCATTCAGCAGACATGGACTGCCTGGCCCCTGCTGAGGGGAAAGGGGCCATCAGCGCTCACCCCGACTGGGAAATCTAGATGGCAGACAGACAGACAGGGACCCAGGCCAGGCCAGGCAGTTCGTACACTAGTACTGTGTGGGCTCTCCGCGAGCGAGGAGAGAGACATCTCCGCCCGGAGGGTGGGAGCCGGGAAGCGGTCGGAGGCCCTGAAGGGTTGAAGGGAGGGCGTCCAGGAGGGGGTGCCGCGTGAGCCGAGGCCTGGAGATGAGCCGAGCATGGCACGTGGGAGGATGGAGAGGCCCAGAGCAGGGAAGCGCGCGCCTGTGTCCTCCCCCACGCAGGCAGAGCAGGGGCCAGCCGTGCTCCCCCCACGCCCTGCTGCCTCCATTCTGCCGGAGGGACCGAGAAATTCCCGGAGGCCAGGACGCGGCTGAGGGGGTGTCTCCGCCCACAGGAGACCGGAAGCTGTTCGTGGGGATGCTGAACAAGCAGCAGTCGGAGGAGGACGTGCTGCGGCTGTTCCAGCCCTTTGGGGTCATCGACGAATGCACCGTGCTGCGCGGGCCTGACGGCAGCAGCAAAGGTGACCGGCCGGGGGCGGGGCTGGCCCGGGGGCGGGGCTGGGCGCGCGGGAGGAGGGGTTCGGCTCCTGGGGGCGGGGCCTGGCACGGGGCGGGGCGGGGTTGGTTCCCGGAGCGAGGCCCGGCGCTTGAGAAGGCGGGATTGCCTCCTGGGGTGGGGCCAGACCCTTGAGAAGGCGGGGTTGCCTTCCGGGGCGGGGCGGGGCACCTGGGACGGGGGTGGGGGTTCGGCTTTTGGGGGCGGGGCCGAGCCCTCGAGAAGGTGGGGTTGGCTTCTGGGGCGGCCTGGGGATGTGGGAGGGCGGGTTTGTCTCTTGAGAAAACCAGATGGGCTTCTGGGGCGGGGCGGGGCACGTGGGCCGGCGGGGTTGGCTCCTGGGGGAGGGGCCTGTCACGTGGGTGGGCGGAGCTGACTCCTGGGGGTGGGGCCAGACACTTGAGAAGGTGAGGTTGGCTTCTGGGGCGGGGCGGGCCACGTGGGAGGGTGGGTTTGGCTCCTGGGCGTGGGGCCGAGCACTTTAGAAAGTGGGTTTGGGGGGCACCTGGTGGCTCAGTTGGTTGGCCGCCTGCCTTGGCTCAGGTCATGATCCCGGAGTCCTGGGATCTAGTCCCGCATCGGGCTCCCAGCTCCATGGGGAGAGTCTGCTTCTCCCTCTGACCTCCCCTCTCATGGTCTTTCTCACTCTGTCTCTCTCAAACAAATAAATAAAATATTTTTTTTAAAAAAGCAAGCAAGCAAGCAAGCAAGCAAGCGGGTTTGGCTCCTGCGGTCCCGGCAGGGCTCGTGAGAGGTGGGGTTTGCTTCTGGGGCAGGGCGGGTACGGGGGGGGGGGTTGGCTCCCGGGGCGGGGCCAGGCGCTTGAGAAGGCGGGACTAGCTTCTGGGGAGGGGCGGGGCACGTGGGGGCGGGGTTTGGCTTCCGGGGACGGGCGGGGGCGCTTGAGAAGGCGGGGTTGGCTCCAGGAGGCGTGGGCTGTGTGGGCGGAGACCGTCCTTTCCCGCCGGGTCCGGCCCGCGCGCCGCCTGTGCCCACCTAACTGTGGGACAGTTTCCCGTGGACTGTCTTCTATGATCCTGGCTGAGCATCTGGAAAAGACTTTCGTGGTCCACAGAGACCTGTTTCCCTGTCTGCCCACGTGACTGTGCCTGCGAAGGGCATCTCTCCACCTGCGTCTTTAGTCTCTGACTTTTTCTGCCTTAGTGTCTAAATGACTATTTCTGCCTAGCTCTTCGTGTGTCTGGAGCTCTTTGTCTGTCTACCTGTCCTACCTTTTGGGGTTCACCTGTCAGGCACCAACTGTTGCCTTGCCTGTCTCTGGCCCTGGAAACTTTTTATCTTCTAAGGACAGAATGTATCCCGTGGTCCCTAGTTGCTTGTCTCTCTCTCTCTCTCTTTAATTATTTTTATTTCTAAATGTTTTTTAAAGTTTATTTAATCATCTCTACACCAAATGTGGGGCTCAAACTCACGACTCTAAGATCAAGAGTAGCATACTCTACTGACTGAGCCAGCCAGGAACCCTTCTTTTCTTTTTTAATTGATATTTACATACTGAAAAATCTACCTTTGGAAAGCGTACAGCTAAGTGCTTTCCAGTATGTTTAAGAAATTGTGCAACCATTGCCACTCTCTAATTCTAGAACATTCCATTGTCCTACCCCACCCCCAGTCGGCCTGGCTCTTCCACAATATGCCCGTCTGGAACTACACCTAGTAGCCTCTCTTATGACTCTGTCTCCGAATTTGCCTGTGTCTCATGGTCCCTGGCTGCCTTGGCTGCGTGATTTCTGATTTCTTCCTGTGTGGCCAGCCGCTGGGTCTGACATGTCTGGTATTTATTTATTTATTTTCTGTCCCCATCTTTCCAACTCTGGTCACATGGGCCTACGTGTCTAGGTCTGAATGTATCTGTGCCTGAGTGTGCCCACAGGACTGTATCCCAGTGCCTCTGTCTGAACGTTTGTCACCTTCTCTCTGCATATCTGATTACAACTCGGTCTCACCGTGTCAGCGGCTGGTGGCTGGGGGGTGTTCCCTAAGCCCGTGCCCTTCACTTGTTCCAGCGGGCAGGACCTGCCCCTCCCCCGGACTGCGCACTGCCTCACAGTGCCTGTCCGGCCATGCGAGCCCCACCACCTGTGAAGCTGGTGGCTTTCTGAGCGAATGAGAGGCCACCGGGCTGACATCATACTCTGTGTGCTCTTCTTACTGCCTTTATTGTCCAGCTGCCTGGCTGGCTGTCTGTTCTGACCGTCTGACCCGCCGCGCGGGGCTCCCAGTGCCCTAACCTGTGGCCCCTCCCCACCCAGAAAGACCCTATTACCCCTCACGCGTGCTCCTTGTCTTGGGCCAGGCTGTGCCTTTGTGAAGTTCTCCTCCCACACCGAGGCCCAGGCAGCCATCCACGCCCTGCACGGCAGCCAGACCATGCCGGTGAGTGGGGACCGCCCTGGGCCACGGAGCTGGGCGTGCGGAAGGGGGGAGGGGACAGGGACAAAACCTCTCTCTACCATTCCCGCCATCCCGTAGCCACTTGCTGTTCATCAGTAAGGCACAGGCGGAGAGAGAGGCGGAGTCCCTGATGGTGGTGTGGGCACAGGTATGCAGGTGAGTGTGCGATTGTGCGTGTGTGGAGCATACGCGTGTGTGAGCAAGTCCGTGTGGGAGTGTGCCTGGAGGTACTGCCAGTATGTGGCTGCGTGTGTGTGTAAGAGAGGATATGTGAGTGTGTGTGGTTGTTAGTAGGTGACTTAACGTGCAAATGAGGTGTGTATATGTGGGAATATGGATACGTGTGTGCTGCTGCACGTGTAAGTGTGTCGAATGGGTGTGTTTGTGTGAGTGGCTTGTGCAGCGTGCATGTAGGTGTGTGCACATGTGTGTTTCTACATGTGTGTACTGACTGCACGTGAGTGTGTGGATCTGCCTGGCTGATGTGGCGGGAACGAGCGCAGCAGGCTTCTGTGGGCATCTGTGAGGGCACGTATGTGACTGTGTGTGGATGGGCGGGGGTGTGTGTGAATATGCGTGTATGTGATTGCATGTGTACACGTGTGATATGGGCCCCTGAACGCACCGTGTGAGTGCGTGTGTGCAACTCTGTGTGACGTGCATGGTGCGTGCAAATGTGTGCACACATTTCGGACTCTTCGTGTCTGAGTGAGTTTGTGTGAGTGTGTGTGCATGTGTGTATGAGTGTACAAGAGGGTGTCCTGGATGGCGGGACCTGAGGGGTGTGGCTTTGTGAAGGCCAGCAGGGGAACGTGGGGCGCGGGGCTGTGACAACAAGGATGGGGGTGGGGCGCGCAGAGGAGCGGGGGAGAGGGCGGGAGGGGCTGCAGCCTTCGGCCGAGGAGCACGGGGTTCTCGGGGTCATGAGGAGCCATGGAAGGTTTTGACAGCGCAGGGAAGGGGCCAGGTCGGTTGGAAATGTCCCCTGGGCCAGAACGCGGATGGGTAGGGGGCAGGCCTGCGGCGCGGAGAGGCGGGGAGAGGCGGAGGAGGACAGGCTCAGCGCTGGGAGTAGCCCCGCCCCCTGGGGGAGGGGCCAGGAGCCACAGTCGCGGTACAGAAAAGGCCGGATCTGCCACAGTGGGTACAGGCGCTAGAGAACCATCCCCCTTCTGAGCTGCACTCAAATGGGAGTGAGGAGCAGGGCAGCGTCAGAGCCTCCAGGCCTCGCACGCTGGGCACTCGGGCCTCAGTCGTAGCCCCTGGAGGCAAGATTCGGGCTCACCAGGAGGTCAGGCTTTCTCCCACGCTCGCAGCTGACCAGTGATGGGGCGCATCGGGGAGCGAGCTCTCCAGCAAAGGGGGCATGTCCCCTCTCCGGTTGGGGTCTCACCTGTCCTCAGGTGTGAGTGACAGCTCTAGGGTCCTTCACCCGGGTCCCACCAGTTGGACTCTCCATTTTTGAGAGCGTGGCTGATAGTCAGGGTCCTCTGCTGGGTCCCAGACGCGGCCCCCTGGGCGGGGAGGCCCCACCTGTGCCCACAGGCAGCTGTACACGGTCAAGTGCGAGACCCAGGATGCTGATCTCTGAGCTGTTCTCGCTGTGAGGTCCGTGTCCTGCAGCTCGGCGCCCACGGGCAGGACTGGCCGCTGTGCTCCCCCAAGGGCCAGAGCTGGCGTGGTTCCATGAACCCCAAAGTCCTGGCTACCTCCCTCCTTCTTTCCCTCCTTGCTTGCCGCTGCCCCTGCAGGGTGCCTCCTCCAGCCTGGTGGTCAAGTTCGCCGACACGGACAAGGAGCGGACCCTGCGGCGCATGCAGCAGATGGTGGGGCAGCTGGGCATCCTGACGCCGTCCCTCACCCTGCCCTTCAGCCCCTACAGTGCCTACGCCCAGGCTGTGAGTGACCGCAGCGGCTGCACTTCCGTCTCCAGCAGGGCTCCCCACACCACTCGGGGGGGTCCGGCTCAGTCTCTCTCTCTCCATGCATGCTCTGTTGGGGGTTCTGCCTCTCTGCTCATCTTTCTGTCTCTTCCTACTTTCTGACTCATGGTCCTATCCTGGTCATGGTTGAGTCCCCAGATCCAGGCTGATTCCTGAGCCCCCCCCACCCCAGCTGAGCCCCCAGCCATGAACTGAGGCCCGAGCTGAACCCCAACTCTGGGCTGACACGACTCCATGCTTAGGCCCTAAGTCTAGGCGGGGCCTCCAAGACAAAAGGAGCCTCTAAATCGAGGCTGACTTCACACTGAGACCCAGCCCTGGCTGAGCTCAGTGTTGGCTGATCCCCAATCCCAGAGGAGTCCAAATTCCTGACTCAGCCCTGATCCTAGACAGACCCTTGATCCCACACTGAGCCCCAATTCCTAGCTAAGCCCTGACCCCAGCCTGAGCCAAGAGAGCCAGGCTGACCCCCTCCCCTACTCAAGTCACTTGAGGACCAGGCCTCCTCCCACGAGTCATGACCTCAGGGCAGGTGCCATCCCCATTGTGCACACTGACTCCTTTCCACCCCCAGCTCATGCAGCAGCAGACAACGGTCCTGTCCACGTCGGGCAGCTACCTGAGCCCCGGCGTGGCCTTCTCACCCTGCCACATCCAGCAGATTGGCGCCGTCAGCCTTAACGGGCTGCCTGCCACGCCCATCGCCCCTGCCTCTGGTGAGAGTCCGCCAGGGGCCTAAGGATGGGTGGGCAGGGCAGGGCCAGGGCCAGGGCCAGGCTCAGGCTCCCCATGGTGCTCCTCCATTCTGCAGGACTGCACTCACCCCCGCTGCTTGGCACCACGGCCGTGCCTGGGCTCGTGGCTCCCATCACCAATGGCTTCGCAGGGGTTGTGCCCTTCCCTGGGGGGCACCCTGCCCTAGAGACCGTGTATGCCAATGGCCTTGTGCCCTACCCAGGTAACTGGAGTGGTCCCCTGGGACCTATGGGGGGGTGGGGGGGGAGGGCGTCTCTGGGACAAGCAGGCGTTCCCATGCCATGGTCCCTGGGAACCAGAGGGACTGTCAGCTCAACAGACATGAGCTGTGGGCACAGAGAAAGAGACTATAGCAGGGTGGTTAAAACATGGGAACTTTATATCCAGATATATCTGGGGTCAAGCTTCAGTTCGGTTGTCCTGGGTGGTCTCTGTGAGTCCCTGGACCTCAGTGTCCTTACCCGGGAAATGGGTCTGATGCCATCAGTCATCTCAGGAGGTTGCACTGACGAAATTAGCATGTTGAATGCTTGGCACACTGTCTGTACCAAGAACAGCACCATCAATCTTAATTATTAACCGTCACTATTGAGGAAGATATCAGGACCCATATCCACTCCTACATCCAGCCATGCAGTATTCGCCATGCACCGAATTTGGCTGGGCCCTGCCTTTGCAGAGCCGAGGTCCCAGCTCTCCCCATTCTGTACCACAGTCCCCAGGCAAGCCTCCTCCAACACCTTGCTTGGGTGAAGTAAGTCATCTGCATATCCACCATTGAGGAGAATTTGTTTTTATTTTGAAATGACTGGAACTCACAGAGAGTTTCAGAAGTACGGAGAGGTCCTGGTCCCTCCAGCCCAGCCCGCCACCCATGCTAACAGCTTACATAACAAAGCACATTGTTGAAACCAGGAGGCTGACACTGGTACAGTACAATGACCTCGACGGGAGCTGGACACCTTATGGACACTACCACGTTGTGTGTGCACCCGTGCATGTGTGTGTGTGGGGGTCTGTGCCATGTTCTCACCGGCAGAGATGTGTGTAACCACCACCACAATGCTCCATCTCCGGGGGGTGATTCATTCATGTGACCCCTTTATGGTCACCCCCCACACACACACACACACACGCATCCTGTAGTAACCTCTCTCCATTCGAGCTGAATCTTTTGGCTGAAATTTCCCCCTGATGCAGCAGCTCTAGTGGTCTGGACAACCTCTCTCCTCCCCTTACTTCCTGCCCTGAGAGCAGCCAGGAGGTCACAGCCACCTGGGGGATCCGCGAGGTGTCTGATGAGTGAGGCTTGGGATGGGAGAGAGGGAAATGGATGGGGGTAGGGGGTGGTCAGGAACAGAGGCCTGAAGTCCTGGAGAATCCGGAGAATAAAGGGGAAGAGCGAGGGGGTCCTGATGGGGACAGAGAGATGGGGTTAAACCTCTCTGGAGCCCTGTTCGACTTCTACCATTTCCTATCTGAGTGGCCCTGCGCTGGTTGCTTCACCTCTCTGAACCTCAGTTTTCCTACCTGTAAAATGGGGACCATACCTGTAAAACGTTTATGTAGAGATGAAGCTGGGCGGATGTTTGTTGCTCTCCTTCCGGGCGCTAAGGATCAGGGGTGGATGGAAGATCTGCCGCCCCCGTCCCACTCAGCCCTTCCGTCTACCCCGCAGCTCAGAGCCCGACGGTAGCCGAGACCCTCCATCCCGCCTTCTCCGGAGTCCAGCAGTACACAGGTACGCGGGCAGTCCGGCCCACTCTCGGGCGTGGCCCCGCCCCTCTGCCCCGCCTTTCTTCCTGTCTGGCCCCGCCCCCTGGCAGCACCCCAGTTCTGGCCCCGCCTCCCAGGGGCCGCCCTTTCGTTTGGCCTTCTCTCTTGTACCTAGCCACGCCTCCTACTTCTGGCCCTGTCCTTTCCCAGGTTTTGGCCCCACCCCTCTCGGCCCTCGCAGCGTCTGGTCCCGCCCCTCAAATCCTGTCCCGAGTCCTCCAGGGCCCTGCCCTCAGCCTTGGCCCTGCCCCTCACACTCTGGTCCCACCCACTCTGATCTTGTGCGGCCTTGGCCCCTCCTTCAGGCCCGCCCTCGGCTGTGGTCACTCCCCCTCCCTCATTCCAGACGTTGGCCCCACCCCCTCGAGCCATGGCTCCGCCTCACTCTTCCCTGTGCCTTGGCCCCTCCCCTAGGCCCGCCCTCCGCCGCGGGCACGCCCCGCCTCCCTCCCAAGACCAACGTGGCCCCGCCCCCGCCCTCCCCGCGCCGCCCACCGGCCTCACACCCGCCTCCGCCCTGTCTCGCTCCCGGTCTCCGCAGCCATGTACCCCACCGCGGCCATCACGCCCATCGCGCACAGCGTCCCCCAGCCGCCGCCCCTCCTGCAGCAGCAGCAGCGAGAAGGTGAGGGGGCCGCGACCTCCCCTGGGCGCCAGCCCCGCCCTCTGACCGCCCCCTCGACCTCCAGGACCCCTGGCCTGGTCTGGCGTGGCGCGGGACCTCGGGGAACCGCGGCCAAGAGCACGGCCTGCGGGACAGACCTGGGTTCGAGTTCTGACGCGGCCCCTGGGTGCTCTGGGGGAACCTCATCACCCTCTCGGAGCCTCGGCTCGCTCCTCTGGAAAGTTGGAACCATAGGACTAGCGGGCCTAGGGGTGACCCAGCCACCACCAGCCACCCTTCCCAGGACTGGACAAGCCTCTGAATTTTGGGGAAGGACGCTCATCTTGAGGTCGGGCGCGGGCGGCGGGTGGTGGTGGGATATCTCGGGTGAACTGAGGCTCCCCAGTAAAGCGGAAGGAGGAAGGAGTTAGATTCTGGGGTCGGACAGACCAGGATTCAGGTCCACCCAGTTGTGGCTGTGCATGGTAAGGAAAGCACTCACTGCCCGTGCCTCAGTTTCCTCCTCTGCAACAGGAGCGACCATCTGGGTCAAGAGGCGTCACTGGGAAGGAGGCAAGGCCGTTCCTGACGCACAGTGTGGCTCAGCACCAGGAAGGCCCTTTCCCTTGTCCATCCAGCTAGTAGGGGTCAGGGGGAGGTGACCCACTGGCCCCATGGCTGGGGAGCACTGTGGATGTCCTGGCCTGCAAACTGAATTCTTTGAGGTTCTGCTCCACTTGGCCCTTGCCCTTGACCCGTGGCAGGGGGCCACTGCCAGGAAACGAGCTGAGCTTTGGAGACAAACTCTAGGCTGAACGGTCCCCAGCTGGGCCAACCAGCCGCTACTCTGTCCTCCGTCAGATTTTATTCCTCTGGCGGCTCAGTGGGTAAAGTCACAGACGGCAGGCATGAGGATTTGACAGTGCTGGCAGCTCCAGTGCGACTTTCAGCGACCTCCCAACACCCCCTGCACCCCGTGACCCAGGGCGGGCCAGCACGGCCCAGCTGCCTCAGGTCACTGTTCTGTGGATGGCTCGGACCTGGGTGTCTCCCTGATCCCTGCTCCAACTTCCCTCCACCAGGGCTGAGGCGGTCAGAGCTAGGGCAGTGGTGATAAGCCCTGCTGTCACTCGCCATGAGCATTTTGGAGAGTCCCCACCTCGGGGAACAATGTACAAGACTCCCGCTCGCACCATTCTAGACCTTTGTCCGCGACACATCAAAGCAAAAGACAAGCTAGAGCCCTGATAAAAAATGGTAGACAGCGTCATGCCCACGGGCAGGTTAAAAAAATACGGTCAGGATGGCCCTTTATCCCGGCAAAGACCTCAAGCTTGCACGTGGACGTGGCATTGAAGGGAAGGGTGGCGGGTGTGGCTGCTGTCACGCGCAGGGAGAGACGTGTCTGAAGTCAGAGGGGGAGTCGCAACCCCACACGGGGATGCGCGTGGCTCAGACACACGTGGGGAGCCCAGGGAGTGGTCGGTGGTCCCGCTGTGTGCTGTGGGGAGTGTGTGCGCATGCGTTGTCTTCTCACGGGGTGCCCTCAGCTGGGTGCGGCTTTCCGCCTTCACCCCGTGTTTCTCGGAGATGGGATCGCGCTCTGGCGGCTGTAACGTTTGTGCGGCGGTCGAGATCACGCCGTCCACATCAGTCACGACGATCACGTTGCAACTCGCTTGCATTTTAAAAACAAGCGTTCTTGGGACTGTGGTCCTAACCAGGAGGAGAAGGGTTGGATGTCCGTGGGCAATCCCGGATCTTTATTTCCTGGGATGGAGAATACTCACTTCTGGACCGAGGGGGATTTTTGGTGGTTTGGGGGTTCGTGGTTTTGGGGGGCATGGGCGAAGGTCATCTGTTGGTTTGGGATGAGGGGCAGGTTTTGGTGACTGTTCATGGCTTCAGATAACGAAGGTTTTAAAATTTCATTGTTATTTGTAGCTGTTACGTAATCTCTCCATTGGGGATTCTTTGGGGAGGGGATGGTTTTGAGAGTTAGCTGTGCCTTTAAGAAGTTATTCTTGGTTGGTGTAGTATATCATGTTAAAATTCCCAGGTGGGCACGTGGAGGTGGGGCGGGGAGGGCTGCCTGGCGGGCTCAGTGGTGGACAACACAACTCTCCATCTCGGAGTTCTGAGTTGAAGCCCTACACTGGGCGTGGAGCCTACTTAAAAATAAATAAAAATGTAATAAAATTACCAGGTGGCTTGGGGACTACAGAATTTTTTTTATCTTAATTGAGGTTTTTTTTATGTGTGTCATCTGAGTCTTGAAAATTATTCAAGGCTTGGAGGATTATCCACGGTTTTGAAGACTATCTCGATATTTGGAGTTTGGGACCGGGGAATGACTTGTCTTATTCTGTGATCATCGGACTTGTAAGATATGAACATCGTATTTTAAAACCAGTTGTAGATTTACAGAATTAGTGCAGAGATATACAAAGTGTCCGCATACCCCACGTACAATGCATCCGCTGTCATAAATGGTCTGGCGTTTCCGGGTTTAGGGATTTCTTTCCGGGGTTTCCGGTTGTCTGGAATTTGGGGACTACCCAGGGTCTGGCATTGAGGGATTTATGTCAGTTTTGCGGGGAGGGACCATCTGAGTTTTGTAAATTATCTGGGGCATGAGGATAATCAGAGGTTCAGGGTACCCAAGTGTGGGATTAGAAAGGCCAGGGTAAGGGCGCCCTGCCTCCCCTCCCCCGCGCCGTCTCCACGCCCTGTGTCACGGGCGCCCTCCCCCAACAGCTGGAGATGCCAGAGGTGGGCTCCGGTCCCGCGCCCCTCCCCCCGGGGGGGGGTCCGCCTCCTCTCCTTGGGGGCTTTATGTCTTTCTCTCCCCTACCTGCAGGTCCCGAAGGCTGTAACCTGTTTATCTACCACCTCCCCCAGGAGTTTGGAGACACGGAGCTGACGCAGATGTTCCTGCCCTTCGGCAATATCATCTCCTCCAAGGTGTTTATGGATCGGGCCACCAACCAGAGCAAATGTTTTGGTGAGTACCTGCTTCGGGCACCCCTTCCTGCTGGCCAGCCCTGTCCCCCTGATCCGCGTGCTGCCAGGAACACGGACGTGGGAGGGCGTGGTTGGCGTGGTCAGCTAGGAGGCAGGTGTGGTCCAAGAGAATCACATTTAGAAGTTGCAGTGAGCACTTATTAAGCACCTGCTGTGTGCCAGGCATGCTGCTGGGTGCTGGTCAGGGCAGCAAAGGAAGCCAACAAAATTCCTGCCCTCCAAAGCTTGCAGTCTTGCCGCACTGCCCCACAGAATTTTCTCCACTGGCAGAGATGTTCTTCTTGCCTCTGCTGTCTGAGCTATGAGCACCGCGTGGCTGCCAGGCACCTCGAGAGGGGCAGTTCAACCGGCAGGATGTTTCTGATGGCCTGGGGGGAGCAGGGCACGATGGGGGTGGGGGAGATGGGGTAGAGAGACAGAGATAGAGAAAGAGATAAAAGTTTTAGTTTTAAGGAATCCAGATCTAAATGACCGCCCCTGGTCAGCGACTGCGGAGTTGAAAAACACAGGCTTACGGGTGGGAGGTGGAAATAAACAAGGCAGGGCGTCCGTCAGGGGGTTATGAATGGCGGGAAGAACACCGTCACCATCTGCTCCTAAGGACCCAGAAGCCAGTGTGTGGGACGTAATGTTTCAGCTGAGACTCAAACGTTGAGATTTCCCAGCCCCAGGATGTCTGGGGTACAGGGTTCCAGGGCAGAGGGAGCGACACATGCAAAGGTCCTGGGGCAGAGCTGTGCCTGGTGTGTTGGAGGGCCAGCCAGGAGGCCCTCGTGGCTGGAGCAGAGAGAGGGGGAAGGTGGGAGGAGGGAAGGCCAGGGAGGGGACGGGGCGGTCCTACAGGGCCTTGGCCTCCAAGTTCACACAGCAGCAAAGAGGCAGAACCCAGATCGGAACCAGTCCGTTTGACTCTGAAGTGTGGACTCGTAATCTCACTCTGTTGTATTCCAAAGGCCAAGTCTTGCCTATTTAGCCAGGGCGTTCCGTATATACTCAGTATCCAACCATGAAAGGGAAGAGCGGCCCCATTTTACCCCGGGAGGAAGGAGAGGCACAGGGCGGTCAAACAGCGCACTCGAGGTCACCTGGATCAGGGTCCTCTGCCGGTGCCCAGGCCCCTCCTCAGCATCCCACTTGCGGGACGAAGAAGGCGGCGTGTGGGGGAAAACCCACTCAATCCCTCTCAACAGTGAGGAGTCCTGTGCCTTCCCTGAGCCTCGGTTTCCTGATCAGTGTAGCGGGGGGACAGGTGTTAGGGCAGCTGGTAGACGTGAAGACCTTATGCCCCCCAGCTCCACCTTCCCCGCTGGCTCCCCAGTGGGCCTCTGCAGGACCGATCAACCCTGCCCCCACTCTCTCTCCACCTGACCCCCCACCCAGCCTCTCACCCAGAGCTCGGGGATCCCCACCTCAAATACTTGGGCATGCAGTCCCTCACCCCAAAGGGCTCCTGGCCCCTGTGGCCTCCACAGCCTCCCGGGAAGCCTGCTAAGACCGAGCGGTGAGGGGCAGGAGTGGGGCAGGGTGGCCCGGGGTGGCAGGGGCTGGTGGAAGGTTGAGGAGCGGCCGAGCAGGATGTTTCTGATGGCCTGTGGGGCGTGGGGCAGGGTTGCGGGGGATATGGGGGTAGAGAGACAGAGACAGAGACAGAGAACGAGATAACAGGCAGAGAGAGGAAGAGGGCGAGAAGAACAGAGAGAAGCGACACCAGGACACTCACGCAGAGACAGTCTCTGATCCACAGTCAAGATCCCAGATGGACAGCAGTGTCGGGAGGGCAGAGGGTCAGCATCCAGGGCCTGGAAGGAGGCAGGCAGCCAGGATGGGGAGGGAGGGAGAAAGTGGCCCTCATGGGACCCCCCCCCATGGGCCTCACCTGTTCCCTCCACCTGTGGGAAGTCTCAGCAGAGCAGACCCCGGGTAAGGAAGCAAGCACCCCATCCCCGGAGGCATGCAAGTCTAGAGGGTGTCAGAGCCAGGCGCCGGGCTGCTGTGCGTGCCCTGGTGCGCCCTCCTGCCTCCCCGGGCCCACTTGCCCCTGCGAGCGCACCCCCCCGCCCCCAGGACCCCGCGAGCCGGGATGCCGGGGCCGCAGCACTGCAGGAAGCGGAGGACGCCCGCGTTGCCCACCATGGCGGGTCCGCCCCGGTCTCCGCAGGCTTCGTGAGCTTTGACAACCCGGCCAGCGCACAGACCGCCATCCAGGCCATGAACGGCTTTCAGATTGGCATGAAGAGGCTCAAGGTGCAGCTGAAGCGGCCCAAAGACCCGGGACACCCCTACTGACCGCGCCCACAGCCGCCCGGAGGCTGCGGGCCTGGCCCAGGTGAGCCGCCAGGCGGCCCCACCCACCCCCACCCCCACCCCCACCCCGTTTTGGCCAAACACCCCCTCATTCTCTGAGCCCTCCCCAGCCCCCGGGGATGCTGCTGGAGGCCATGAGGGGTCCCCAGCTTGGGTCGCTGTGGACAGAGCTAGACTAGATCACCCCCATCCCCCCTTCGGTCAGGGCTGGGACGGAAGGTGGAACTAGGGTCCGGGGGTGGTTGGGGAATCCTTCCAGAAGAAGGCTTTGAAGGATGAATAGAAGTTCACTGAGAGGCCAGGTTTGGTCTGGGGTGGGGTGGGCTGTGGGGAGGGTATTCTGTCCTGACCTGTGAGTCTCGCAGCTGGGCTGGGGTCGTAACTCTTCTCTGGTTCCTGCTTTGTGGGCTGGTGAGAAAGCGGAATGTTTGCCCTGCTCACCAGCCTGCCCCCCCCCCCCCCGAAAAAGGTACCCCCAGACACACCCCCAAGAGTGGATTTTGCCATCAGAGAGAACAACTTTATCAACAACTAAACACCTTCTCTGGGGAAGGAACAGTGAGCCTAAGGGGCCAGTGGGGAAACGTAACTGACCGCAAGCCTTGACGAGCCTCATCCGTGGAATGGGTTCGTGGAAGTCGCCTCCCGAGACAGGGAGGATCCGCTTGGGGATGCGGTGTTTTCCCCACCAAGCCCAGGACCCGCCACCTGGAAAGCTCTTGACCATTCATTTCGGTTTTCTTTTCTCCATCATAAGCGCCGTGGTCATCAAAGCGCCGCGCCTGGGGTCTGGCGCCAAGTAGGTGCTCAGTTAGGGGCTGGGCATGCTTTTCCGACTGTCAAGTCAGCACCCCCAGATTCGCGGGTATCCGGTCACGGGATCAGGCGACTAATGCCCCCTGCACCTGAACGCTCCGGGACAGCAAGTCCTTACTGAGCACCTACTAAGCGCTAGGCGCTCTTCCCCGCGCTTGGGGCCACACCCCAGTGGTGAATGACCTGACACGGGGCGGGGCTTGGGGGGCGGAGCTGCCCCCGTGGAGCTTCAGTGGCAGCGAGGGGGCAGGGGAGACCAGAATAAACCCAACTCTTGGCCCCGGGTTGCGGGAGGAAATGGGCTCAGCGGCCCCACGTCCCTTCCCAGGCGGTTTGTTGGCCTCCGGATCTGGAAATGGACTCTCTGTGAAAGGACAGGGGCCCTTGGGTCCCCAGAAGCCAGCCTGGCCAGGGCAGGGGGTGTAGGTGGGAGGCGATGTCGTAGGCCCCCCATCACCCCACCCTAACGCCCCTCCCTTCTCCGCCAGGTGAGGGGCCTTCCCACCCCAGGAGGGCTTCCCGCTTCCAACCGATCCCGGACTTTTCCGTAAATTACAACCGAGTTTGGACACCAGCCCTCCCTGCCCTCTCCCGTCGCCCTTGCCCACCCCCCTTAATGTGAAACACTACAAAGGCCACATGGAGCGGGGAGGGGCTTTGTGATCTGCCCCAGTGCTGGGGGAGGGGGCTTCTGAGTTGGGGGCCAGGAGGTTCACTGCCCCCTCCTTGGTGGCTCCCCAAACTAAATCACAACTTTTCCTATATATATATATGCATATATATATAGAGCTATAGACAGTATATATATTTTTTGAGTATAGATCATGGGACCAAACTTTTCCGACTTCCTCCCATCCAAGAGATGGTGACCCTGGCCCGGTCACTCAGCAGGGACATAAGAAGGGCTGAGGATGACCGGGCCGCCCAGTGTCTCCCCATCTCCCGCTGTCATGTCAGACCAGGGCGCCGAGAAGCACTGGGAATCAGCTGCCAACGCGATACACCTCCAGGACTTTGGGCCCCTGCTGCCGACGGCTCTCGCAGGCCTTTGGGCTCAGCCAGCTCGAGGGTCCCTGGTCTTAGCTGCAGCTTCCGGACCCCCTAACCCCTCCCTCACCCCAGGGCCCTGCCTTCCCCGACGTAGGCACAAAAGAGACCCCCCCCACCTTCTCCACCCCCCCCACCCCCGTCATAGCCTTACTCATGTGACCAATAGCCCTTAGCTTTCCGTCAGGGGCAGACAGGGGCCGGGGCGCCCCCCCGCCCCTCCTGCCCCCTCCCAAGGGCAGGCAGCCACCCTCCCTGCCTTCGGATCACCAGCCTGGAGTTCACGATCTCATGACCAAGATTGCCAAGCGCGTTGGACAAGCCAACCTGCACCGTCCCAGCACCCCTTTACCAGAAATACCTCTACAGATAATTTTTTTTTTTAATTTTGGTCTTTCTGAGCAGATACAAAGAAGAAAAGAGAACAAAATGGGGAAAAAAAAAATCAGATGACTGGATTTTTGTTTCCTAGTCGGGGCGGGGAGGGAAGTCCTTTCGGGGCATCTCTGTATAGCTACTCAAACCGTGAAAACCCACTTTGAAGCACAGAGTCAAGTTCGTTGGACGTCATTGGGGCCTCTTGCCAAGTGAGGCGCCGAAGAACTTAATAAGCTCAAGAAAAAAAATTTGTAAAAAAAAAAAAAAAGCATTCCCTTTTGTTTCTACCAAAATGTGTTGACTGACCCAGAAAAAAACAAAAACAAAAAAAAACAAAAAAGAACACATTGCAAAAAAAAAAAAAAAAAAGAAAAGAAAAAAAAGTCTTAATGACCAACTTGTTTCGATATTCCAGAGTTTGATAATTGTTCCGAGACACTCTAGCGTGCCTGTGTCCCGTGCGTCTGCGTGCGCGTGCCCAGGGGCCACGAGGGGGCCTCGTGCGTGTCCCCGGCACCCGCCAAGCCCTCCGCCGGGCCTGCTTGGGAGTGCGTGTGGGTGTGCAGTGGCGTGTGTCCCTCTGGCCCATGTTTACTGGCTGTAAATACCATTTTTATACTCCACATCGAAGACCTGCGTGATTTGTACGATGTACTTTATTTCTGCTACGAGTAATTTCATGAAGTTTCAACTTGCAAACCGACTTTTGGAGACAAACCGCCACACACACACACACACACACACACACATACATACACATACACACACAGAAAAGGAATACAAGAAAGGGACTTAGAGGGAACTTTGGGTTGACTTGGTTTGGATTTCTGGCTGGAGAGGTCCTTGTCACTGTGGCGTGTTCAGGTGAGAAGCTGCAACCATCATTTCAATGTCCAAATGCCTCTCTTTGGTCTGGAGAAACTGAAAGTTTATTTAATAAAAGTTTTACTTGCTAAAGAACCGGGTCCTCCCTTATTCGCCGCCTCTCGTGGATAGAGCGTGTCTGGCCCCACTGAGTTGCCTGGGCAAGAGAAGAACCCGGATTTCAGGTTAGGGGATGCAGGAGGAGATATTCTGGGACTATTTCTACACCGAGACTCCCTCTGAGTCGTCCAGAAGCAGAGGCGATGGGACTTGTCCTTCTCCAGGAGAGCAGGTGCCTGTGGCGCTGGGTTCACTCGCTCATCCGTTCCCCAAACACCCACCCGCCTCCTCCTGTGTGCCCGGCCGCGGTGGCTCTCGGCTCTGCCCTCACGGAGGTGGCCCCCAGAGGAGAAAGACACTCTAAAAGATGCATTTTCTTTAATTCGAGGTAGAATTCACGGAACATGAAATTCCCCATTACACCATTTTAAAAGGTACAATCCAGAGGCATTAAATACATTTACAAGGTAGTGCAGACACCACGTGTGCTTAATTCCAGGACATTCAGACCCGCAAAAGCAACCCCGTCCCCATGAGCCCTCACCTCCGCCCCCCCCCCGCCCAGTCCCCACGAGCCCCTTCGTGTCCGTGGAGGAGCCTGGTCTGGACGTGTCACACGCGTGGACTCACACCCCGCGTGACCTCCTGTGTCTGGTTCCTTCCCTGCGCGTCGTGGGCTGGGGTTGCGACCCCCGCCCGGGGGCCTCACCCCTCGTTCGTGGCCGCGGGATGTGCGCGTGGGGGCATGGACTACGTTTTGTGTATGCATTCATCCATCCCCGCACATTTCGGGTGTCGCTACCTTTTGGCCATTGCAAAAGCGCGCCACTTTACTCAGGTGTGTTGTGTGAGCGCCTGCCTGCGTTTTCTGGGGCGGGGCGTGGGGGCGGGGCTGCCGGGCCGCCGATGGAGCCACCGCGTTCTCTGCACCCCCACCCATGCTGCCGACGCGGGACGGAGTCCCCCATTGGACCTGAAGTAGCTGAGGACCCAGCAGTGTCCCGAAGAGGTGAGGCCTGAAGGAGGTGACACTGGAGCGGTGACATGACTGTGGCTGAAAAAATGACACTGTGTGCAGCTCATGAGGGGGCCTTGAAGTTCTAAAAAAAAATTAGACCTGGGGCTGGAGACACTGGCCCCCTGAGCAGGGTCTGGCTGGGCGGGGCTCTGAATGGTGGGGACAGCCACGCCCATGCTGATACCAACCACTCATCCGGGAGCCACTTAATCCCCGGTGGGCCACTGGGGCACAGCCACATCTTTTAGTCTTATCAATAACTCATCCCATTTTGCGATTCAGGAAACTGAGGCCCAGAGACAGCAAGCACCTTGCTCCAGCACCTCAAGCAGAATGAGGCCAGTTGGGGTGGGAGCTGGAAAGCTGAGTCTGAGTCCGCCTGGAAGGGTTTTCTGGATGGAAGGAACAGCCTGGCCGAAGGCTCAGAGGCTGAGATGTTGTGGAGGTTGGATGGCCAGCTAAGACGCAGCACTGGCTGGAGAAGATGTAGGGTGTAGGCCCTACAGAGGTGTAGGGTCCTACAGAGGGCCTCTGGTGATTAAGCAACTACCAAGTGCCAGACCTTGTCCCCACTCTCCCAAGGCCCCAGGCAAGGAGGAAGGTGGGCAAAAACCCGGCCCTGCAGGAAAAAGTAGTTCCAAAGTGTGCTAAAAGTTGTAACCGCAATGAGGTTAACCAGTCTGGGCCATTATCTTAAGGACAATGAGAAGTCACAGGAGGGCTTTGAGCAGGGGACAGACATCATCAGACTGGCGTTGGAGAAGGACACCGGGGTGACCTCTGTGCTGCTGCTGGGATGCAGATCAGCACGCTGGAAGATAATGTGGCAGGGAAATATTCCTACCAAGCATTTATTAAGCACCTATGGTTTGCCATGCATTGTTTCAAGCCCGAGTCATACACGGACCGCATGTGGCTGTTGACAGTTAAATCAATCTACGAAATTATAAATTCACTTCCTTGGCCAAATGAACCCCCATTTCAGTGGCTCGAGAGCTTCACATCCACCACTGCACAAAGTTCCTGGGGACAGCATGGGGTGGGGCAGGGGTGCGGTGCGGTGTTTTTCTGCGACTCAACTCATGTAACCCACCACCACCCTCTTAGGGAGGTCCTGATGAGAGCCCCGCCCCGGTCTAGCAGTTACTACTAAACCGAGGCCCAGAGAGGCTAAGTGCCTGCCTGAGGCAGCTCCATAGGAAGGGAACTCTGGCCCTCTGGCTGGCTCTCACCTGCTTCCCTGTACTATGCAGTGGCTAAAAGTCAAATATATTAGACTGTAGTTCAAGCTATTATTTGTAATACTCCAAATGAAGTTTTTTAAAAAAGATTTTATTTATTTATTTGACAGACAGAGATCACAAGTAGGCAGAGAGGCAAGCAGAGAGAGAGGGGGAAGCAGGCTGCCCGCTGAGCAGAGAGCCCGATGTGGGGCTCGATCCCAGGACCCTGGGATCCTGACCTGAGCCCAAGGCAGAGGCTCAATCCACTGAGCCACCCAGGCACCCCCAAGTGAAGCTTTTAGATGTAACTCCGAGCTGCTGAACATTTGGACTGTTCACACTTACGATACAGTAGTCCTGGCTGGGTGTCTCCATGGAGTGAACAGGAGTGTGCATGACACAGCTGAGCCCTGCCGCGATGTTGGCATTCATCCAGGGGGGCTAGACTAAGTAACATGTGGGGTGTATCGGTTAGTAATTGCTGTATAACAAATGCATCCAAATTAGTAGCTTAAAGCAACATGCATTGGTTATCTTGTGGTTTCTGTGGTCAGGAATCAGACCACAGGAGCAGACGTAGCTGGGCGGTCCTGGCTCGGGGTCTCTCATGAGATTGTGGTCAGCCCATAGGTCCCCCTAGGGCTGCCTCATCTGAAGGCTGGGCCAGGGTGGGAGGCGCGTTTATGATCATAAGGATGAGGAGGACTAGAAGCGATTCCACCAGGATGCTGAAGGGGGACACTTTGGGGGAGTGAGGAACTGGGGGGCTAGAGGACGAACAGTTGAGCCTCACTTGTGATCTTCACAAGCTGAATACAGTCAAGCATCATTTAAGAAGTTAAAAAATCATTTTAAATACAGTTTGTAAAGATGCAAGAATGGAAAAGGCAGGTATGGGCAGCATTTGGGGAAAAGTGCCAACATTTCACAGAACTGCTCCACATGGCAAAGTCCAGATCCCAGCGAGGAGCTGAGTCCCACCAACAACCACACAAGTTTGGAAGGGGGTCTTTCCCCCATCGAGCCTTCAGATGAGACCCTGCCCGGCCAAGCCCTTGAGTGCAGCCCAGGAGAGGCCCGGAAGCAGACGGAAAACCCAGCTGAGCACTCTCAGATTCCTGACCCACAGAAACTCAGATAATGAATGGTTTAAGCCACTAAGGTTAAGACTCCCAATCTTAAAGGGAACTTCGACCCAGTCCAGATCCCCACAAGAGCTTCCAAAGAACTGGGCAACCTGATTCTCAAAGTCAGGCAGATGATTGAATTGTAAGGGAAGCCAGCCCAGAATGTGCCAAAACGAATGGCTGGTCATTGGGCACGTTACCTGCCGGGCACGGTTCCCTAATCAGCATGCCATGGAGGCCTGCGGGTTTTATCTCCTTCCCTACTCCCCAGAGCCCAGCACATAGAGGCTGTTGGCTGAATGTCCCAAGAGCACAATTGTTAAGTCTGGAGGTCTTCAGCCTAGGGTTTGAATCCCAGTTATGACGATTGTCCGAACAGAGGCCGGTCCCTTGGCTCAGATCTCTCAGTGTCCGCACTCTGTAAAATGAAGCTAACCGGGCACCCGGTTTTGAGGGCGGCTGTGGGGAGGACGAGTTGATATTTAGAAAGCCTGGAGTCAGACATACACAAGTGTCAAAATCGATCCCTTTGCGTTTCCTTTCCAAAGGCTTCATTCCAGGACACCAGCAGGGGGCAGCAAAGACCCACGCCTCTGTTCAGGACTGGCGTCATCATCTCGAAAGGGTACAAGCATTTATTGAGCACGCACTGTATGCAGCGCACTGCTCTGGGGGCTGCGGGAGGTGGTGAAGGGACCTCCGGACTCTCTGCTGGGATTCCAAAGCTACCCTGCCCAAATTTTTTAGCTTGCCCCTCAAAGCCATTGGGGTCAGCCCCACCTGCGGTCTGGCCCTGCTCCTTTGCAGGCTGAATGTGGTCCGGCTGCCCGACCTGGGCTCTCCCTCCCGCCCCGGATCCTAAGATGCTGGGCTGGGCCCGCGGCACACGTGATGCTCCGAGCACAGAGAACAGCACCGGCAAAGCGGAGAGCGAGGGATTAGCCAGGTCCTAGGGACGAACAGGGGTCCGTTGGCCCGCTTGGCCTCAGAGCTTCAGAGGACGCCAACAGGGTGCATGGCGGACAAACTAGGGTGACATGGGGCGCGCGGGCCCCAAGGACGTGGACTGGCACGCCCACCTCTGGTTCCCAGGACCTGCGGGGGGAGTCGAGGCCTGCTTGTCCTTGGCAGCCTCTCTCTCTCCAAACTTCAGTTTCCTCACCTGTAAAATGGGGCTCGTGAGGGTATATGCACCATGCAGGACTACGGGAGATTAATTAATGCACATAAAAGCCGCGGCCATTTTAATGTGATACTACTAAGACAAGACAGATCCTCCTCCCGAATCAGAAAAGCGAAAACGCAGACATCACTCCTACTGGATTCGGGCGTCGACAGGATTTATTGAGCACCTGCTGTATGCAGCACACTGGGTAGGGACTGGAGGCCCCGCAGGAATCAAAATGCACAAAATACCGCGTGGGGGCTTCCAGCACGGCGCCCCGCCCCCAGCCCCGCCTTCTCTCCGCCCCCTCTCTTTCCTGAGCCTACCAGAGGGAGGTGGCTGTGGGTAATCTACATATTCATGAGCTCTTCAGCCAATCCTCATCCGGGACTCGGGCCAGTCTTTAGACTGAGTGAGTGACGCATTAAGTAATCCTTAAAGGGACAGTGACGACCTATAGAGAAGGGAGTCTGGAACTTAGAGTGACAAACACCTGCCTCTCTTTGGAGGTCTATACAATGCAGGTTGGCGTGGGCCCGGATTAGAAACCGGCTCAGACCAACAGCACCGAAGGAGCATTGCCGTCCCGGGTGAAGTCCAGGGATAGGCTTCGAGCGCTCAGTCCCTAGCAAGTACTTGACTCCAGCCGCGGGTTTGCAGCGCGCAGCTAGAACTTCAGCACCGGGGGTCGTGGACAGATCCAGGGCCCGGATGGACGGAGGGTCCTGTGCCGCTGGGGGGACTGCGGAGCGCGTGCTGAGGACAGGATCCAGAAAGAACCCCAGGCCCTCATCCCAGGGCCTACTCTTTCTCTGCCTGGCTGCCCCCCACCAAACCCTCCAATGAGCGCAGCCCGTGATCCAAGAATCCACCTGACATCTCCAAGGGGACGGTCCTCAGGACGGAACGGTGTCCGGTCCCGAATTCCGCTCCTCCATGTCGTCCGCATCTCAGCACATGGCAGTGCCATCCTTCCAGGGGCGGGGGCCAAATACTCCATGTTATCTTTGACTTCTTCCTGGCTTGCTCTCTGCACATCTAATCTATAAGCAAGTCCTGTCACCGCTGCTTTCAAAATTCTTTCCCAAACCTGTCCACTTCTCTCCCCTTCTCTACCTCCACTTGGTCCAGCCTCCGTCACCGCCCCCCGCCCCTGCCCGGACCAGCGAAGTCCCTTCCGCCCCAAACCCTGCTAATTCTCTTACCCGCCCCCACCCCAAAGTCTGTCCGTCCTACTGCGGCCACCAGAGGGCGCCCGTGATCACCCCATCAGGTTCCGCCCTCCTCTGCCAAAAGCCCTCCAGGACTCCCACCTCCCTGGGATAGTAAAAGCCCAAGGCTATCCTGAGGTCCCCAAGACCCTGAAGGACCTATCCCTGTCCCCTCCCATCCTTCCTTCTCTCCCCCTCACTCTGTTTCAGCCACATGGACCTCCTCATTGTTTCTCCAACACTCTAGGCAGGTTCTGCCCCAGGACCTTTGCACAGGCTGTGTCCCCTACCTGGAACGCTCTTCCTCCAGATACTCACCTGCGAATTATTCTCTCCTTCTTTTCACACACAGGGGTAGCTTTGGAGGAGCAAAGGTGGGGGAAGTTACCAGGGGGCTGACTAGTGATGTCACAGTCTCTGGAGACCCGGTGATGAAACTGGTCTTTATCTTGAAGGCAGTAAGGAACCATGGGAGGATTTTACCCAAGGGAGAGCTGAGTCAAGCACATCTGCGTTTTCAGGTCTTTCCCTGGCTGCTGTGTGGTAAACACAGTGCAAGAGGAGCTAAGTTAAAAGAGGAGGCTCACGCTGGCTTCCAGGCAAACTATGATGTAGCTTATAATTCCTTATAATAATAATGAGGCCAGAGCTCCCCAGAGTTCCCCTCATCAGAATTTGTCACCTTTGTCATTTGAATATGAATATATAACGGCGCCTGGGTGGCAAAGTCGGTTGGGCCTCTGATTCTTGCTTTCAGCTCAGGTAGTGGTCTCATGGTCATGGGACCCAGCCCTGCGTAGGGCTGAGTGCTCAGCTGGGAGCATGAGGATTCTCTCCCTCTGCCCCTTCCCCCACTTCTGTGCCCATGCACACCCTCTCTCAAAGAAATAAATTTTTTAAAAATATAAATTTCTTTATTTATTTTAATTATATATGTACAAACATTTAATTATATATTTAGATAACTGATTACATATTAATATTTAGTTTATATGCTAATATATATTGATTGAATATTCATTTCCCCCAGCATACTGTGAGCACCCCGAGGGCAGGACTGGGGCCTGCCTTGGTCTTGCTATGCTCCCCAGGGCTCGGAACAGGATCTAGCATCACAGCACGTGCTCAGCAGAAGTCCTATGGATCAGTGAATGAATGGCTCGTGCCCAGAGCCTTGGCCGGGAGGCATCCGACACCGCATTGGCCCTTCTAGCAAAGCTGCAAAGAAAACGTCATCGGACCCATTTTACGGATGGGGAATTAAGACTCAAGGAAGGGAAGGGTTTTGCGGGCAGACACAAACAAGTCTTCTGTTGGTCATGGAAGGTCTCATTCCACAGAAGGTGGCATTTGGGTGGGGCCTGGAAGTATGAGGGTCAAGGGCCAGAACAAAGGCCCATGACAGGAAGGCATGAGCGAGAGTTAAGCCATGCGGTTGTGAAGGATGAAATCAGCTGGCAACCCGAGGGGAAGATCCTATGGGGCCAAGAGTCAGGGATGGGGTCCTGAGCTGAGGCGCCTGCGTGGCTCAGTGGGCTAAAGCCTCTGCCTTTGACTCAGGTCATGATCCTGGGGTCCTGGGATCGACCCCCGCATCGCATCGGGCTCTCTGTTCAGTGGGGAGCCTGCTTCCCCCCCAACTCTCTGCCTGCCTCTCTGCCTACTTGTGATCTCTGTCTGTCAAATAAATAAATAAAATCTTTAAAAAAGAAAAAAAGAAGTCTGTCCTGCACAGAGAAGAGCGCTGTGGGCAGCTGATTTCACAGATACCCACCTTGGGTCCTTCCAGCCCTTGAGTGCCATAGCCACGAGAGTACGGCAAAGGTGATGGTCACTCCCATGGTTAGGTTAATTTCCTCCCTCTTGTGTTTTTTTCCTCCAATTGTGGTAAAATGAATGTAACATAAAATTTATCATTGCAACCATTTTTAGACATACAGCTTAATGGCACTAAACAGTCATACAAGCTATCATATAAGCATTTAATGCTGTAATTTTTCACCTAAGTCCTGTTTTAGTGGCATCTCATAAACTTTAATATATTGTTTTTTCCTTTTCATTGAATTAAAAGTATTTTCTTATGTTTTATGCTTTCCTCTTTGATCTGGGTTATTAAGAAGTTGGTTGTTTAATTTCCAAATATTTAGAAATTCTTTTCACATGTCTCTTTGATATTCATACAGAGTTTAATTTTGTTATGGTCGGAGAACATAATGTGGGTGACTTGAATTCTCTTAAATTTATTAAGGTTCATTTCACAGCCTATGGTCTCTCACAGGGGACATGGTCTCCCTATGAGAGAGACACATGAATATAAATAAGCATGTAAAAGAATATGGTCTCTCATGGGGAATGTTCCATGTGAACTTGGAAAGGATGCATACTCTGTTGTTGGATGGTGTGTTCCGTACGTGTCATTTCAAGCTGGTGGACAGTGTTATCTAGCTCTTCTGGAGGCTTGCAGACCTCCTGTCTCCTTTTCCTTATCAATTTCTAAGGGAACAGTGTGGAGGTCTCCAAGTATAATTGTAGACTTGCCAATTTCTCCTTTAAGCTCTGTTTTTATTTCTTACATTTTAACTGCCCATTCTTAGATGGTTTGCTGACTGTAGGTGCTTAGATGCACACACTTTCTGGATCAGTCCACAGAGCCCATCACTGGCATATCCACCTTGCCCCAGTGTCTGTTTTATCTGCTTTTAATGTATCCACGCCAGCATATTTGAATTTCATGTTCTCTTATACACTCCCCCATCCTTTAACTTCATCTGTCTTTTTATTTAAAGTGGGTGTCTTGTTAATCATGAAATTTCTTTCAGCATTTGTTCGCTGAAAACTCTTCCTTTCGCCTTCATTTTCAAGTGATACTTTCATTGGGTATAAAATTCAGAGTTGGCAGTCTTTTCCCGTCCTCAAGATTTCCCTCCATTGCCTTCTTGCCTGCCCACGCTCAGATGAGAGGCCTCTGGTGAATCTTACTGTTGGTCCTCTGTACATGACGTGTCTCTTTGTCCTCATCCCCCTTCAAAATTTTTCTCTGTATCTTTAATTTTATGCATTTTGAATATGACATATCTGAGTATGTGTTGGGGGGATCTTTATCGTGTTTGCTATTTTCTAAACTTTGGAATCTGTGATTTAATGTCTTTAATTTTTGAAAATTATTGGCCATTCTCCCTTAAGATATTCTTCTGCCTCTTTTTCTTCTTCTGGGATTCTGAAGATGTGTACTAGGTCTTTTGGCCCTGTCCCACAGCTCTGGGATGCTCTTAACCCATCTGTAAAACCTCTTTAATATTTGGTTATCTTTTTAACAAAGAGAGCAAGCTTTAGGGTTAGGGTCAGGGTCAGGGTTAGGGCTAGATTGCAGTATCTGGTGCATTTATCTTCACTGCTGACCTTGACTCATGGCAGCCCGAGTGGTGAGCTATACTTTTCTATTTAAATACATCTCAGTCTTTTTACTTAAACAGTGTGATCGAAAGAAAAAATGTCTGGTGATACACGCACAAAATGGAGAGGGTGAGTCACCGAAGGCTGAATGGGGCCTCCCTAATCTAGCCTGCTCATTCGGCATCTGGGGAAACTGAGGCACGGAGTGGGCAAAGATTTGGGGACCTGGGCCCTCTGCCCTTGGTATTAGAGGACAGGAAGTGGGGGGACTCACGGGGTTCCAGGCCCTGGCCTAGCTCAGCTGTGGCTGAGGCTTTGGGCTGGTTCTCAGGGGTCTCAGTCTCCCTAAGTGAACCCTGTAGCTGACCAGCCAGGCCCCGGGGGGCTGGGAGTGTGGGGTGTGTGACCCAGCAGCCTCCTGCCTGACCCATCAGATGGGGCGTGGCTGGTCTCCTGGTCTTTCTTAGTCTGTCCTTGTGTTAATGTCTTTCTCTGTTCAGTTCGTCTCTCCGCCGTCTCTGTCTCTCCCCGTCCCCCACCACCTCTCCCTCTGTCTCTTTGTCTCTGTGTCTCTCTCTCCCTCCCTTCTTGTTTGAAGATTGCCTCCCACATCTGCCTTCCGCCAAGGCCCGGGCTCTGACCCGCCGTCTGAATGCCTTACTCCAACCGCACATCTGTGGGGTAATTGTCTCCTACGACCACAAGGTACTGAGGCAAATTATAGTTACGGGCGGGGGCCTCCATGTGGGCGAACCGCGTCCGCTGGGCTGGGCTGTGCCGGCCTGGGCTGGGTGAGGCGGCTGAGGCCGAGGGGCGGCCTCGCTCAGCCCCCGTGAGCGGGTGCCCGGGTCCTTGCCCCTCCCCACCCCACTTGCCCGGACCTGGATCTCTTGCGGATCTCTTGCTGCAAGATGAAAATGCCTTTGGTGAAAGTCAGCAGGAAATGCCATTGTTTGCAAAACCCTGGCCCGTTATTTATTCATTCACTCACCCATTCAACAGAAATATTACTGAGCGTCCATTCTGTGCCAGGCGAGGTTCCAGGAGGTTCCAGACACCCGGGGCCAAAGCAGTGAAGAAGACGGTGGAAAGTCTGCTGCTCGCCCGGAGCTGACCCTCCGCAGGAGGACCCTCCGCGGGGGTTGCAGACAGGAAATACATAATCGTGATAAAGAGCCAACAAAGCCGGGAGGGCAGTCATTTTAAACATGGGGGTCAGAGGGAGCCTCCCTTTGGAGGGGACGTGGGTGCGGAGACCTCAAGGAGATGAGAGAAATCGGGGGGGGGGGCGGATACCCGGCCCTCCCACATCTCAGGGGTGAGTTCTACCTGCCACGTGTCCCTAGGCTCCTGACTGGACTTCTCTGAGCCTCAGTTTCCCCTCTGTAAAAGAGGAACAATCAAAGTACTGCCCCCCCCCCATGGCTCTTGGACAGGTGATCGCACACCTGGCGCGTCGTGAGTGGTCAGTAACAGCCCCGTGCGGGGTGATGCGGGAGTCCCCGTGAGGGCTCAGCTCCTGGTCCTGTCCTCCACGGGCCCCCAAGCGGGACACAGATATTCTCAATCCTGTGCGCTCAGAGCGGGAGCCTGGGCCTAGGAAAGTGTGGATCACATGGGTGTCTTCTGGTGGAGGAAAGTGTGGCTGATGATCCAAGCCCCTTGGGGTGGGAGTTAAGTGTCTGACCCAGACAGTGGACAGGGCGGGCTCTCTCTCTCTCTCTCTCTCACTGACTCTCACTCTCTCTCTTTCCATCTCTGTCTCTCCCTTTGTCTCTGTATCTCTGTCTCTCTTTGTCTCTCCCTGACTCTCTGTCACCCTTAGAGGGAAGAGCGGAATGTTGGGCTGGGTTTTGAAGGATGTGTAAGAGTGTCCAGGTGATAAAAGAATGAAGGGTGTGCCAGGCAGAGGGAATGCAGGGAAGCCAGGCCCTTAAGTCCCCAGGGCCTTAACTGGGGGACACTGGGAACCATGGAGGGCTGCAGGCAGGTGAGAGTAGTCAGAGCCCCATTTAAGGAAGAGTGGTCCTGGTCGTTGGGGGACAGAGCGGAGAGGGTGAGCCTGGGCAGCCATGTTCCCCCTGTGCTGCCCTGTGTGTCCACCACCGGGGGCTCAGCAGATCTTGCCTCCTCTGCCCGCTCCTATTCGTCCAACTGCAAGGTCACATGAAGACCCAAAGCCACCTGCTTTCCAGCCAGACCCCCTCCCGGCCATTTCAGAGCCCCTGGGCAGCCCTCACCTGGCAGTCCTTTCTGCCACCTACCTTCCGTTCCTCCTACCACCAGTGCAAGGCCAGGACATTTGACCCACACAGAGCGGGAACCTTCTCATTGAGATTGGGCATACACACGGCGCTCCATAAATGCACAGCAATGATTCGAGGATGACCTGGAGAGAATCTCCCTGGGTTGCCTCTTCTCAGAGGTTGGAAGAAGGAAGGGAAAATGGGAAATAAAATGACAGTAACAGCCCCTCCTATGGGCTCCGGGATTTTGTCTCCGCCCCCCGCCCCCATCCTCAGTGAATCTCTGCCCTTTTCCAGACCGGGAGCCTGAAGCCCAGAGAGGGGCAGCCACTCATCTGCGAGCCCCACAGCCAGAGCTCAGCACCCATCTCCTCCTCCCCAGATCCAGGGCCCCGGAGTCCTACCCTCTTCCCACACTTCCAACCTCTCAAACCTTACCGTGGGCCGGCCCACTGCCTCAGGCCTCGGGCCTGTTCCCAGGGCGACTGGGATGGGGAGGGGGTGGGTGGGCCTAGGGCTGCAGGACCCCAGCGCCCTCTGGCCCCAGGTGCCCCTCCCCGATGGAGGATGGAGCCGATGGGGAGGCAGAGAGGCGGGGGGCCGCCCGGACAAGCCACACTCCTTCCGGGGGTGGGCGGGGGGACATTCCCAATCACAGCCTCATTCACAAATCCACGCTCGGGCTGGTCGCCGCCGCACGCGCGCGCACACACACACGCGCGCGGCCTGCGACGGCCTCCTGGGGCTGTGGGTGGCCCCTCGGCGGGGATGGCCCGGCGTGTCTCAGATTAGCGCCTCCGCACCCCTCCCGCCCTGCCCGGCGCTCCCCGCAGCGCGCGCTCCCCAGCTGAGCCGCGGGACCCCCTTCGACGCCCCCCGGGAGGGCCCTGCGGGGGGCCATGGGAGCCGGTTGCCCAGACCCGCACGCCCGGCGGCCGGCCCGGCCCGCGCTGCGCTCCAAGTGAGGCGCCCCGGCCGCCCGCGCCCCCGGCCGAGCATGGAGGTGCCCGGGCCCCCCGTGTCCAGCAAGCCAGGAGAGACCTCGGTCAAATGGCAGCTCTGCTACGACGTGACGGCCAAGATGTGGTGGATGGTGAGTGGGGCGGCCGGCGGGCGGGGGCGGCCGGGGACCCGGCGCTGGCGCTCCGACCTCTCGGACTCGGGGACCCCTGGGCACCGGCGCCGGAGGGCCAGGCAGAGCTGCGGCTGTGCCATCCTTCCCCGGCCATTTGCAAGATGGGGAGCGGTGGTCACGAGGGGGGAAACTGAGGCCAGACGCCGGAGAGGACAGCACTCCCGGGACTTCCACCTGGAAGCCTGTCCGGGGCTGCACAGCTGGCGCCGGTGGCGTGGCCCCGGAGGGCACCGCGGGCCGTGTCCTCTTGGCAGGTCGGCAGGCCGGAGACCTTGCGGTGGCCCGGCCTTGACTCCTGTCGCCCCCGGGGGCCTGTGGCAGCCAGTTCGGAGCGCAGGGAGGGCTGGGGAAGGCGTGTGTGTGGGGGCGCGGATGAGCTGGCTGGCCAGGGCTCTGCTCGTTTCTGTTCCCCCTGACCCCAGGGAGGGAGTGGACACCCTGCAGCATCCACCCTTAAAACTGAGAACCCTTCCAGAAGCTTCCAGGGAGTGGGGCCAAGTTCCCCCAGCTAGGATCCCGCAGATGGGGCAGGGTGGGCAGCGGAGGCTCCTGCTGGAAGGGTCTGATGCTCTTGGAGCCAGCATGAGCACACTAGAGGCCAACACGCCATTGTCTGCCTCACTGGGACCTGTCCCTGGGTCCCTCCGGGGCTGGCTCATGTCCCATAGTCAGACCCTGAGCACTTCTCTCAACAGTTGTAGATCCTACAGACCCGGGTTTGGACCTGGGCATGCTCTGTGACCTTCGGTCAGTGGCTTACCCTCTCTGGCCCTCAGGTTGCCCACTGGAAAAATGGTTTGGGGCCTGAAGGTCTGCAGCTGTTCTGCCAGAGCTCTGCTGGTCCCTGAGGAGGTCGGACTGGGGGTGGGGTGAAGGGGGATGACACCCCATGACCTACCACGACCCCCCATACCTGCCACCTCTCGGGTTCATCTGACTTGGTTGGGTTGGGGGCAGTGGGATTTGTTTCCTCATGTCAGTGTCGCCATCTTGGGATCCACAGGGACCGATTTTCCCCACGTTGCTGCGGAGGGTCATATGCTGCTTTCCTGTTTCATTCCTCATTTTCAGCCAACATTTACTGAACACCTACTGTGTCTCCAGCCCTGTTCACCGGCCGGGGACACGGCAGTGAGTCAGGCCAAGATCCCTGTCCTCTCTGGGCTGATGTTCCAGCGGGGGAGACAAAATGAAAATATCAGGGCCCAAAGTAAGGCGACCATGAATGTGGAGAGGGTTGTAAGGATCTGGAGGCTTTGAAGAAGACTGGGCAACCTAGGAGGGCTTCACTGAGGAAGTGATATCTGAGCTGAGCGCTGATGAGGTCTGAATGAGACAGAAGTCATTCGAAGAGAAGGGGGAATGGCATTCCAGGCAGCAGGAACAGCCCGTGCAAAGGCCCTGGGGCAGCACCGGGCCTGGCCTGTTGGAGGAACAGCAAGGAGGCCCATGTGGCTGGAGCAGCATGAACGAGGGGGAGGGAAAGGGGAGGGGGGGGCAGGTTGTGCCGGACCTTGGGGACTGTGCAGAGGGCTTGGGTTTCCACCCCAGGGAGCTGGGTGCCCTAGAGGACTGTGGGCGGAGGAGGCCTGTTTTACATTTTTTAGCGCTCCCTTGGGCTTCTGTGGGGAGAAGGGATCGTCTGAGGCTGACGTGGCAGCCAGAGACCAGGGGGAGCCTAGGGCGGCAATCAGGCCGGTGATGATGGGGGCCTGGGGTGGGAAGAAGAATGGCGGGACCTTGACAATTAACTTGAAAACGCAGATAATGGAGTCCCATGGCCAGTGGAGGGCAGACCCGGGTCGAAGGGGAGGAGGCGTGTGTCTCGATGTCAGAGGGGAGGATGGCGAGTCGCCATCGCCCATCTCCAGCGGCAGGGGAAAGTCACACAGTACTGGCAGCACGAGACACATTTCTGTGCAAGCTTGAGGTCTTATCAATAGAGGTAGGAGCCCCAGTACAGCGGAGGTTTGGATCCAGGTGTCACACTGGGTCATATCCTGAAGAGGAGGAAGCAAGGGCTCACCGGAGTGTGTCAGAGGAGGAAGCAGGGAAAGACAGAGCGTCTGCGCTTCAGCCTAAAACACAAGAAACGGGGCAAATTCCGTCAAATTCGCCATGTTCTCCCAAACCTTCCTCTGGACTCAGCCATAAGCGGTGTCATTTGGGATCCCTCAAACGAGCTCAGCCTGAGCCCCACCCATGAGCGACCCCCAAACACAAGAGCTGGGACAGCCAGACCCCAGACAGGTCTGAGATCCGCAGGCCGGGCCGCCCTTGGGCACAGGAAGTCAAGGAGGGTCGGCGGGAGGGTCCGTGTGGCCCGGAGGGCAGAGCTTGACCTCTGCAGGCCTCAGCTCCACTGCGGTAAAGACTTTCTTCTACCCAGGTGAAAGGTAATGAGGCATCCAAGACGGGAGGCAACCAAGCTTCGACTGGTGGGAATTCCACTCTCAGATGGTTCCGAAGAGGTCCCTTTATGCTCAGAACATCAAAGACCCCAACATGACTGAGGGCTCCAGGCAACATTTAACATATGGGACCAGAAGGCGGAGGGATTCCAGCCTTGGCCCCCAAGTCCCAGGGAGCCTCAGTGTCTCCGTCGCCAGAGAAGGCCCAGCGCCTGGGCTCCAGAGATGCTCAGGGCCCTAGGAAATGTTGTCGTTTTAACTTCTGGTGCAATCAGAGAGAAACAGCACACACGGTAACAATAACTATAAGGTCATGGCCCTGCCTGGGTGTGTAACAATCATGTTTAATACTTTGATTTTTATGGAGGAGTCAGGAGTGTGTCAGGCCCTTCGAGGTCCCCGTGCAGCCGCGTTCACCGCGTCTTGGTTCCTCTGGTCCAAGAACAAAGCTCGCCACCTCCCTGCCTCCGTGTCCTCCTCTGCACGGCAGGGCGGGCCGCGAAGAACGGAGCCTCCTCCCGACGGCATTCTGCAGGAAATCCGGTCAGCTGACGGCCGGGAGGTGTCTTGCAAACTGTGAAGGGCTGGGCCCAGGGTGCGGGTGGTGCTCAAGTAGCTACAGCAGGAGAGACTGTGGTCGGAGTCCAGGAAGACTTCCGTGGCCTCGCTGCCTCTTCAGTGAGTGTGCGCTCCGGCCGCCGGCCGCCGAGCACCAGGACCCCCAGCCCCGCCTTTCCGGGGCTCTCAGTCCAGCCCAGGAAACAGTAAGAGAGAAAAGGAATAAATGCATGAGACTTTCAACTGGCGAGGAGGGCTACAGGACTTGGGAAGAGGGTCACAGAAGCCGGGTGGGCAGGGCAGGCCTCTCTGAGGAGGCAGCATTACAGTCTGAGTGATGGAGAGCACAGCACGTGCAAAGGCCCTGGGGCAGGACCGAGTCTGGTGCGTGGGGGGTGGTGGTGAGGAGGTCCGTGTGCCAGAGCAGAGTGAAGAGGGAGGGCAAGGAGGGGTCGGGGTAGGTCGCGCAGGCCTTGTGGGTCGGGTGGGGTGGAGGGGGAGGCTGGGCTTTACTCAAAGGGCACTAGGGAGCCCTGGGAGGGCTCTGAGCAGAGGAGGGCCTCCCCCATCTGCCTGTCTGTGAGTGCTGCCTGCCATCTCCCCCCGCCGTGTGCCCGGCGCTGGGGTGGGGGGTCGGGGGGGTGCACAGTCTCCCCAGTCCCCAGCCTGCGCCCGCCCGGCCGCCGCCCACTCTGCCCACATCTGAGGCGCCGAGGAGCCGGACAGTCTGCTGCAAACCACGGAATGTTTCCCGGAGCGCCCGGGCCGGGAATGTCGGCAGCGGGGAGGAAAGGGCGGGGAGCCCCGGAGAAGAGAGTCGGGGAGACGCAGCAGGCAGGAGCGGGGGGGGGGCGGACCCCAGCATCGCTGGACACCGATGGTGAAGCTGTCATCCGTGTCTGGGTACCACGGTGCCCCCCGCTTTATGGATGGGGAAACTGAGGCACAGAGCCACGAAGGGACGCGTCCACAGAGCTGAGGAGAGGCGGTGCTGGGATTCGAACCCAGACCACCTGGCCGGAGCTAGGGTTCCATGGCTGGCCCCTGGGGAAGGGGTCAGGACAGCCTTGCTCAGTGAATGAATGAGCCGACTGTGTGGGTGAATGAAGGCAGCGAACTCCACCCGGCCAGGCCCCAGTTCAGCCGGACACGAACCTGAAACCGGGTGGCGGCCATCAGCCCCCACCCGCTAGCTCCCAGCACTTCTCCAGCTTCTAGAAGTCCTTCCTCGGACGCCACCTGGACTCCCCTTCCTCCTTGCTTCTCCAGGGCAGACAAGCGCAGCGTTCAGACTCTCCCCCGGGGGCCCCCGCGCCTGCCCCTCGGGGAGGCGGATAGACCTGGGGCACTGCTCATTCTAGAAGTCATCAGAGAAGGGAAAGCCGCAGCCCAGAGAGGGTCGGCACCCTCCCCAAGGTCACAGAGCAGCCCGCCCGTAAACTCGCAGCCCTGAACAGAGGCAGCAAGACAGCAGCCAGTCGGCGCCCACGGCCGGCGGAGCCCCCCACCTGCCATCTTGTTCAGTCCTCCGGCTAAGCCTAGGAAGAAGGAACGGCTGTGATCACCATCTTACGGGTGGGGAAACCGAGGCCCAGAACCATACAGTCACTGTATGGGGTCGAGGAAAGTGACCGGGGCGTGTGGTGGTTCAGAGCAAGCAGAGAGGTCAGCGTCTGGCTCTGCCTTTCGGGAGTGGGTGTTCTTCTGGGAGGCTGGGCTGCCTTGCCTGGGGGTTTGTGCCTTGCCCCCGCCCCACGCTACCTGCTTGTGAGCCAAGACGCGGTGCTTTCGGTCACCTTTGCGCTTGGTGGCCTCACAGCCTCCAAAGGGAATTCCCTGAAGGGCACAGGGAGGCACCTGGTCCTTCGATAGAAACTCAGGGAGGAGGGGAGAGGCCCCTGGTCAGGGGGTCCCTGTTAAAGGCGGTACTTGAGCCAGGCCTAGCAGGATGCTGAGACTTTGACCACAAAGAGATGGCAGGCAGGGCGTTTCTGGCAGAAGGACCCTCTCAGACAAAGGTGTGGTGGTGGGAATGTGCCGGGCACCGTAGGGAGAGGGTGAGGTAGGGGCGGGAGGATTCTGAATGCTGAGTTGTAGAGCAGGGGCTTTCTTTCCAGGGCACTAGGCAGCCATGGCAGGTGTCTGAGCAGGGAGCAACACGGCCGGATCTAAGGCAGGGGTGGGATTTGAAATGGGGACCACGGAAGCCATGATCTGGATAGGAGAAAGGAAGACCCGAGCCAAAGTCGGGGCCACGGAATGGACAAGGGAGAGATCCCCCGGCTGGAGGGACCCCAGGCGAGAGAATGCACAGAACCTGGGAACTAACAGTCCATGGAGAGCGACAGGGAGGGAAGAGGCAAGGTCAATGCTCAGATTCCTGCCCCAGAGATGGGGGACAACGGTGGAGCTGACCATGAGACGGGGGCGCTAGAGGAGAAGCGGTTTGAGGAGGTCTAGGGACCCTGGGGGACCCTCGGGGCTGGGAGACTGTGGAGTAAGGTGTGCAGAAGCCTCCTGGGGCTTCAAGTAGTGCCTGGTCCATCCTTTGTGATCAATAATTGGCGGCTGGAAGCTCCAGACAAGTGGTGGTCCTAAGCGAACGGCGAAGGGCCAGCACAGCCCTAGGAGGCCCCCAGTTTAGGCAGGGGTAGGGAGACTCAGGGTCCCAGAAACCAGAGCAGCTGCCCCCCCACCCCGAGTTGTCTCTGAGTGAGGCCCTCCCATTGAAGCCCTTTGCTCTGCCCTCACTCCCTATAATCGGCTCTGGGATTTGATGTTCCCGTCCCCACACACACACACACACACACACACACGGCTCAGCTCTGGGGGGCCCACCGCAGGCAAATCAGTGGAAAATTAAAATAGTGCCTGTGCGCCGGTGATCGGCGGCCTCAGCTGGGCCACTTAATGAGCCCTTTCTGGGGATTGTTACCAGCTGGAGGTGGCTGGGGGAGGGGGTCAGAGCCAAGCCACCCAATCTGAAAGGGAGAGGGAGGGGGGGTCTCTGGAAAGAGACTGGGGAGGGGGAAAGAGCCATATGGTGGTTGTAGTTGAGGGCGGGGCGGGGAGAGGGTCAGGGGAAAACCTGTCCCTGGGCTCGAGGGATGGACTCCGTTGGGTCCCCGCCTCCCCGCAGGCCCTCTTTCCGGATCTTGGCCAGGCAATACCTCCTGCTGACCGGCTCTTTCTCCCCCGTTTTGTCTGGGTAACTCCAGCTCATCTTTTAGGTCTCAGGTTCATGTCGCCCCCTCCAGGAAGCCCTCCTAGACTAGGTGCACTCCTCCAGTTGGTTTACTCCATGATGTTATCTTTTGGATATGCAAGGGTTAAGAGCAAGGACTCTGCTTTGTCACTGGTCTGCTGGGTGCCCTTGGGCAAGCCACTGCCCTCTCCGCGCTGCACTCTCCTCACCTGGAAGCCAGGATAATAATAATCCCTTCTTCATAAGGCTGTCGAGAGGATTAAGCGAACTATTAAAAGCCCACCGGGATGTGCCGAGCATTTATTATGTGCCGGGTAACAGACAGAGTCCGGTCCCCAAACCCTAGCAATCCCATTTTAGGGCTGGGGTCACTGAGGCCCCATACCATGCCCGTTGGCCCGGACCAACACAATCTCTTCTACTCTGGGCACCCCGCTGCCCCTCCCTTCCACCCACCTCCTGCTGCCGCGCTGTCCCCACAGTCCTGCCTCCCCACAGCGGCCACCAGAGGGCGGCGGTGAGCCCCTGCGTCAGGAACGGGCCTCTGCCCATAGCCCTCCAGGGCTCCCGCCTCATTCTGGGTAAAAGCCCAAGTCTTCCCTGAGGCCCCAAGGACCTGCACGACCCACCCCGCCCCCTCCCTGCCCTCCTGTCTTCCCGGTCATGCCTCAGCCACTCTGCTCCAGCCACACGGGCCACCTGGCTATTCCGCCAACAGTCCAGTGAGGTCCTGCCCCTGGGCCTTTGCACAGGCTGTGCCCTCTGTTCCAGTTCCCGTTGTCCAAGTTGGTTTTGTGTCTTTCCTCTGTCGTTCTGTCTCTGACCCCGCTCCCATCATTCTCACGATCGCAATACGCACACTTTGAGATTATACTCTGTGTAATTTGGCATCCCCTGCTTGACTTCCGCCGTGGTCCTCTCTGGGTCCCCAGCGTTCAGCACTGGGCGTGGCACGTGGCAGATGCTGAATAGATGTTTACTGGGTAAATGAACAAAGGAATGAATGAATATCACACAAGCAACATGGGACAAAACGGTTGCTTGAGCTCCGGTCTCGCAGCGCGGCACCTCCGTTTCCCCCTGCCCTGGCTGACTTAAGGCTTATTTTTAAATTAGGACGTCATGGATTCCGCTCTGGTTATTTTAACTTTCTGTTTTTAAGAATTGGTTATATATGGAGCAAGGCAGATCCAAGGAGCAGAAATAGACCCCAACACATTTGGGGGCTTTTCCATTTGGTGGAGAAATGACAGATTCTCCAAATTTTTAAGGAAAGAAAAAACCTCATATGTTTTATTTTGGAAGAATTTTGGACTGAGAGAAAAGTTGCAAAGGTAGCACAGAGAGGTCCCATGTACCCTTCACCTGACTCCCTTAATGCGAACATCTTTCTTAATGGTATGCTTTCGTTTCTTACCTGATACTGAATTATGAGGGGTTTTGCTCTGGTTTTCCTGGCTCTGTTATTGGACCTGTTTCACAGGGCTCCTGTGGGTAGGACGACATTTTAGCCACTGTAGTGGGGGGGGGGGCCATAAATTGCTTCCCTATACCTTATCACTCACAATATGCATCACAAATGGGTCAAAGAGTTGGCTATTTAAAAATTAAAACAGAAGAGGCACCTGGGTGGTTCAGTTTTTAAGCCTCTGCCTTCCGCTCTGGTCATGATCTCAGGGTCCTGGGATCGAGCCCTACATGGGCTCCTTAATCAATGGGAAGCCTGCTTCCCTCTCTCCCACTCCTTCTGCTTGTGGTCCCTCTCTCATTGACTCTCTGAAATACGTAAATAAAATCTTCTTAAAAAAATTTTTTTGATTAAAACATAAAATGCTAGGAGAAAATATGGGAGAAATGGTTTATGGAATCAGAGTGTGAAGGCCTTTCTAAGCAAGAAGAAAGCCCCAGAGACCATAAAACAAAGATTTAAGTTTCATTACATAACATTTAAAATTTTACGCATGGCAACAAGTCCAAAAAACAAAGAAACGTGAGAGAAATATCTGAAACATACTTGCAAAGGATTATTTACCAGACCACAAATATGTAAAGAGCATCTACAAATCAATAAGACAAGATTAACCGGGAAAAAAAACGCAAAGGACATGAACAGACCATCACAGAAAAGAGGACCTCCCCCTCCACAAAGAATGATCCAGCCCAAAGAATCAATCAGAAAGCAAGCTCTTTTGTGTACCATGTGTGAGGACATACGCCTTTTAGAGGTAACTTGGTAACACTGCCAAAATATTCAGGGCAAACACCTTTGAACACCATTTCCACGTCTTGTAATACATCTTAAATATCTGCAAATCTGTGTAGGCGAGGGTAGTCCTCCCAATCTCTTTTGTAGTGCCAAGAAACGGGAATTAACAAAAACAAGTCTCAAGGGGAGACTAACTTAAAGAAACTGGGTATGGCCGGTCCTCAGAACATTAAGAATAGAATGACTATATGACCCAGCCATTTCACTTCTGGGTCTTTATCCCCAAAAATCAAAGGAAGGGGCTTGAAGAGACGTGTACACCCCTGTTCACAGCAGCTTTGCTTACCACCTCCAAAAGTTGGAAGGAAGGCAAGCGTCCATTGATGGATAAATGGATAAAGAAAATGTGGCCCATCCATTCAATGGGATCCAGCCATAGAAGGAAAGGGACCCTGACCCCTGCCACACGCAGAGGGACTCCGAGGACACAGGGCTCAGTGAGAGGAGCCAGACCCAGAAGGACCCGTCCCGCAGGACCCCACTCCCAGGAGGTCTCTGGAGGAGTCCCGTCCACACAGACAGAGAGAGGGTGGGAGCCGGGATTGGGGCAGGGGGTGGAGAGTCCGTGCTTCAAGGGGACAGAGTCTCCTTGTGGGGAGATGGAAGGTTCTGGAAAAGGATGGTGGGAATTGTTGCACGACGGTGTGAGTGACGCCCCTGAGCTGTGCACTTAAAAATGGCTAATAGGGTAAATTACAGATAATGTCTATTTAACCACAATCTTGAAAAACCGCCGAGCATCCTGCAATGGCCCACGGCAGCTTCCAACAAGGTCCAGCTCCGGCTGTTCTGGCGCAACCAAGACAAGCAAGGAAGGCCGCAGTGCTCGCAGTCCCCACGAGAGGGCAGCCCAGGACTGGGAGACCCGCCTTCCTGCTCGGCTCGGCCCCTTGCAGTTTGGGTGGTTTTTCTTCTCTTGTTCCTCCCTTTTTGTTGTTTGCTGTACGTGTGTCTCTCCGTCCGCTTTCCCCTTTTCCCCATTTTGATCCTTCAGTCCGTTACCTTCCCTGCGCACACAGAGGTCTCCAGTGTCCAGTGTGTCTTTTCTACTTCTACGTGTCCTTGAAAAATGCATCTTGTTGTTGTAGGTTACACGGAGACGTAATTTGCGTGGGAAAGGGCTACGTAAGTGAGTGGGTGTGGCCATGCGCCAATAAAACTTTATTTATAAAAGCCAGGGGTGGGCCGTGTATGGGCCGGGGTTCTGCAGAGAAACCCAACCGGCAGGGTGGGTGCGTGCGTGCGTGTCTCCTGTGGATGGATAGAAACGGACATGGAGATATGGACATAAAGAGATAAAGATATTTATTTTAAGAAGTTGTCTCATGGGCTGCGGCAGCTGGAGAGTCCAAAATTTGTGGGACAGGCAAGCATGCTGTAAATTCAGGTAAGAATGAATGTTGTGGTCTCCAGTCCGAAACGTGTAGGGCCGGCTGGGAAGCTGGGAACTCAGGCAGGCTTTCTGTTACGGTCTATGAGGCTGAACTCCTTTCCGGGGAAACCTCAGCGTCGGCGCTTAAGTTCTGCAACTGATTGGGCGAGGCCCACCCTCGTCGCCGCCATCTGGCTCCCTTACTTAAAGTCAGCTGATTATAAATCAGGGATCACATCTACAAAACAGGTGTGCAGCTAGACAGGCGTTTGCCAGAACCCAGGCAGGAGTGGGAGGGGTTCATCTTGTGAGGGGCGTCAGAAGGATCTGCCTCCGTCCTCTCTGCTCGGCTTGCCCCCCTTTGAGGTCCCCCATTCTGTTGTGTTCCCCTTGTGTGTACATCTCTGTCCGCATTTCCCACTGATGAAGACACCGGGCCTGTTGGACTGGGGGTCCCTCCAGCGACCATGCTGTTAGCTTGCTTACCTCTGGGAAGACCCTGTCTCCTTTAGGGTTCCAAAATACGAGTGTTTTGGGGGGGGAGGCTGGGTTCCCAGTGGTGAAGCTGCCGTGAACGTTCGTGTGCGCCCGGCCAGCTCACTCCCCGTTCTGTTGGGAGCACCTGTCGCGGGACGGGAATCCTTCCCTTTATTGTCAAATGCACACACATGTCGTAAGTTCTACTTAAGAAACCCCTTCTGGTTCCCGAGCCATGAAGCTCTTCCCCTCCAGTTCCTCCTAGGAACTTTCCCGTATAAGTCCTTAACCCAGGTGGCCCCCGCTTAGGGGGACGTCTGTCAGGCGGCCAGACTCCCATACTCTGCAGGTGACAGATGGAGAAACTGAGGCTTGGAGAGTGCTGCCAGAGTCGTGCTGGTGCTGGTGGAGCGGGACGGGTGAGGCAGCCTGGAAGCCGGGACAGGGCCGAGGGATTTCATCGGTTTGACGTCTCACCATTAATCTAAAGCAGGAGCTGCAAACTGTGTAGGCGGCTAGACAGTCAGTTTTTCAGCTTCGTGCGCTGGATGGTGTCCGTTGGGACCACTCAGCTCTGCCTTGCAACACAAAAGCAGCCACAGATGACACGAAATGAGTGCGTATGGCCGTGTACCAATAAAACTTTATTAGTGAAATAAATGTTTATCGAGCTCCTACTGGGTACCAAGCCCTGTTCCAGGCACTGGAGATCCAACAGTGACCAAGACAGATGTGCACAGACATGTAAACAGATAGGATAACATCAGACAAGCGGCCAGCGGGGAGAAGGGAGGGCAGGAGAGAATGTTCCTGAAAGATGAGAAGAGGGTGGCCTTGGGGAAGGTGTTCCAGGCAGAGGACAAAGCCTGTGCAAAGGCCCTGGGGCAGGACCAGGCCGGGTATGTTGGAAGAGCAGCCAGGAGGCCCATGTGGCTGGAGCAGAGTGAGCTACAGGGAGACAGATGAGGGCAGGAGGGCAGGGGCCCTTGTGGGTCCCTGGAAAAAAAGACTTGATTCTATCTGAAGGGCAATGAGGAGCCACTGAGAATGTAAGAGGCACTTTAGGGATGGGAGGGGGTGTGAGGCAGGATTGAAATCAAGGAGACCAGGGAGGCCCATGGTTGCACCTCTGGGCTCCCCTGTAAAGCGAAACTCAGGGCACCCACCCACTCACACAGCGAAGCAGGAGCCCCAGGGACGTCCTTGGGCGCAGGTCTCAGCCGGATGCAGCCAAGCTCTGAGCTGAGCTGGAGGCGAGATGTGCCCGTGTGCCTGCCGGCGGCTTGCCCTGGGCCCGCGCAGATGCCAAGGGGAATCCGGCCACTGCCCCATGGAGGAAATAGGGTTTGGGGCAGGAGCCTTTCCCGCCTACTGCCCTCCCTGCTGTCTGGTTCCGTGCAGGCCGCGGGGAGGGCCCCAGAAGCTGCCACCCCCCCCACACACCCCAGGCTGCCGTGACTATCCTATCAGGGTCTGGAGACGGTGGCCGAGGTGGGACCACATGGACTGCGGGGTGGAGTGCTGGAGAGAGAGAGGCAGCCCATGGGACCATCTGGGGCATATCTGGGGTCAGGGAGCCTCTCCCGTCCCCTCCCCACCTCTGGGGACGCCAGACACCTGCTGGGGGCAGCCCTGGCCAGGCTCCAAGTCGGGGCCGCAGGACTTCTGGTCGCTTCCCGGCCCAGTCTGGCTCCGGGGACTGGCAGAGGGGAGGCGGCGACCTTTCTCCCAGATCCCTGAGCTGAGTAACGGTGACTGGAAAAGTAGCTGCGCCCGCCGAGCGGCTGCTGTGTGCCCTCGGGAAGTGGGGTGCACCGCCTTGGCCCCCAGCCCGGCCGCTGGAGGCGGGGGCTGTGGGACTGGGGTGAGCGTCTCCTCCATTGCCTCCAATGCATCCACATGCCCCGTGTCCTGCGGCAGGGGGGCCGTGTGGCAACAGCCCCCAACACCTGGGCTGGGCCAGGCCTGGTGGGAGGGCGCAGAGCAGCCCCGGGCACCCCCGGCTGCCCCGTGGCCCCACAGGTGCACCTGTGTCCTGGAGCAGGAAGTAAGCGACGGGGCCAGGAGCCTGGACATCGAGAGGCTCTGGGGTTAAACTTGAGCTTGAGCTGGGGACCTCCCCACTTCCTGAGGCTTGGTTCTCTCCTCTGGGAAAGGGGAGCTGTGAGACCGCCCCCGCCACCTCCCTGGGAGACTCGGGGACAGTCGGTGTGGCCTGTGGCACTAAGTGGCCAACACACACCAGCGTTTCAGCCACCCGCTCCCCAGACACGGGCAGGGCCCTCTAGGGGAGCAGGTCCTGTTCTGGACCCTGAAGGCACCTGCCTTCGTGGAGGTGACATTCGGGGTGGGGGGGAGGGACGAGTGCAAAATGTCCAGGAGCGCTGAGCACAGCCAGGAACGGTCTTGCGTTGTTCTGGTCTTGATGGCCGCCCCCGATACCCTCTCAATGCATCCCCGTGCCCACAGCCTTCCAAGGCACGCGATTATTTAGCGCTGACTGTGTGCCGTGCTTCGGACGCGTCATCCCTCGAGCCCATTTCCCGGAGGACAAAGCGAGGTCTCTGGTCTGTGCAAGGGCCCTCTCTAGCTGGGCGGGCCGGCGGGGAGCGGATCAGCCGGTGCGAGCCTCCGGGGCCCCCGGAGCCAGCACCCTCCCAGCTGCGCCCCGCCCCGCCCTCCACCCGGAGCTTCCCCGAGCCAGGGCCAAGGTGGGCGGCGGTGGGCAGGGCCGGAGCCGGGTGCCAGCCACCCACCCCCAGGGCTGCTGGGGAACGCCAGCGCCTGATCCTGCCTCAGGAGGACACATCGTACTAGAGATCAAGTAAACCGGCCTCTCACTTTGTTTGTTTAATTCTTGCAGGCCTCCCATCCGTCCCCCCACCTGCCCCCTCTCTGGCCCCCCCATCTGCACCACCCCCCCATCGTCCTGTTCGCGGGGCTGTAGGTGGGTAGTTCGGGCTTGGCCTCTTCAAGGAGGAGGGTCTGCAGCCTGACCGGCCTTTGCCCGAGGCCCGGCCACCCTGTTCTCTCTCCGTGGAAATCCAAGTTGGGGCCTTGGCCCCCCCAAAGATGTGACCTGCCTGGTTTGAGGCGCAGCCTCTGGTGGTCTGGGCGAGCGTGTCTGAGAGACGGGAGCACGAGGGACCAGAGCCAGGGCACCAGGTCAGGCTCCGGCCCTGCTCTGACCCTGGCCATGTCTATGTGCCTCAGTTTCTCCCTCCTCCAGAAAATGGGGGTCGCGAAAGTGTCGACCTCCTGGTGGTTGAAAGGAGGGAGCAGGCCTGGCAAACCATAGGCGCTTACTCAGTGCTGGTTGTCCACTCATTATGAACCCCGAGAAATGTGGATGCCGCCCATACCCACCCTGGGGGCCCCCAGCCCTGGGGGCCCTCACTAAGACTGGTGGTTTCCATCTGCAGAATGGGGAAGCCAATATGAAACCCCCCAAGTGTGAGTGCCAGGCGGTCTGGACAGGGCGGTCCGGGTTTGGATCTCAGCTCCTTTACCAGCCGGGCCGCCCCGGGCCCTTTGCCACTCAGTGTCCCTGTCTGTTATGGGGGGATCGTGAAAGTGTCCCCTTCACCTCCAAGGTCCCTGAGAAATCCACAGAAAGGGTTTAGAATGGGCGCGGGCAGACAGGAGTGTGCTAACAAGAAGAAAGCTAGGGCAGATACCCAAGTAAGTAGATAGGCCGGGCCCACTGGACAGATGGGCACACAGAGGCTGGTTCACGTGGCCAGTCAAAGGCAGGGCTGGGAGCTGAGGAACTAAGTCGGCCGCCTTCACTCCTCCAGGAGGGATGGAGGGTGTCCAGCCCCAGTCGGCCTGATTCAAAGCCCTGCCCTGCCCTGCCCGGTGGCCCCAAGACAGTAAGCTTTGACCCTGCATTTCCCGCCTTGGAAAGGTGGGCCGGGCGGGGCGTGGGTGGCGATGTCCGGGCGCCCACCCCCCCCCCTGCTGCCCCGCCCCTCAGCAGCCGGAAATCACAGTGCCAACGACTCTCTCCCTCTTTAACCCACTTCCTGCCGTTACTGACCCACCTTGGGTGCCCGCGCCCCGCCCCCCACCCCCTCCCCGGTCCCACAGTGGCAGAACAAGGAGACACCCCCCCCAGGGGCACGGCCACCTCGTGCCCGTGGATCGCCCGGCTCCCTTCTGCCACCTGGCCGGGAGGTCACTTGCTGGCTCGCTGCCTTCTCCTTGCCGCTGGAGGGTAAAAGGCAAAGGGCAAGGAGCCCCCTTTGCAGGTGGAGAGAAGCAGAAACTGTCCCCCAGCTCGCAGAAGGGAACATGGAGGCCACCAGCCCAGTCCTGCCAAGAGGGATGGCCATAGTCTTCATGTGGCTGGGCCCGTTTTGCAGATGGGGAAACAGGCACGGAGCGAGCAGGCTATTGAGCAGCCTGCCCAAAGCCACACGGAGCTGGGGTTTGACCCTCCCAAGCCCTGACCACCCTGGGCATGGGATTGGAGTCAGGGAGGGAGGCCTTGCGGGGGCTCTGTGGGGCCAGAAACCCCAATGGCAACCCCCACCCCACATTTCGGCCCAGAAGCAGATCATTCTCTCTCCCCTGCGGCAAGCCCTGCCAGGCTTGTGAGCGAGTTCCTGTTGGACAGATGGGGAAACTGAGGCCAGGAACACAGAAGCTACTCGCCCAAGTTCCTGCCACAGAGGGTTCCCCAATCGGGGCAGTAATGGGGACACGTGGAGGCAGGGTCTCCGGGTCCCATGTCTTCTGTGGCTCCCACCTGTGAGGTTCTGGCACACTTAGGCCTCCGTTCCTCCCTCTGAAGGTGCGCGCGGGCCTCGGGAGGCTGGGCCCGGGGCTGGCGTGTGCGGGCAGGCTCTGCCCTGCCAGGCGGTGCCCGGGCCCACACCCAGGTGCCCACACCCAGGTGCGAAGGGGCTGGGCGGAGGCCTCTCCTCCACGGAGGTCTGGGCTTGACTCTGGCAGCGGGCTGCTCGGCCTTGCAGCTGGCCCCGAGCAGCCCGAGCTCTGTCCCACACAGCAACCAAATGCAAAAGCAGCTCAGCCCAACTCCAAACTCCAACGTCTGCAGAATCCCAAGGAATTCAGGGCCCCACTCCCGGGGCTGCCAGGAGTCCCAACCCCCGCCGGCGAGGGGCTGCACTTGCCTGGGCCGCAGTCTCCGTATTTCTCCCCAAAGTGGCCTCACTAACCTGCTCCACCTTCAAGAGCGTGAAATGTGTCCACAGGGGGAGAAAATTGGGGTACATCTCCTGCTCCATGGATCTGCAAACCCAGGAAGTGCTGGCAGGTGTCTCACTGCCGTCTGTCTTGCTGCTTGGCTCCCCCTCCCAGCTGTTCGGAGGGCCACGGAGTGGAACCCCGAGGCCCTGGGCACGGCATCAGCAGTACCTCCCACCTTTGGGAAGGGATACGGAGAGGCTGCGGGAGCCCATCCCGACAGAGGCCCGGGCAGACCTGCAGCCTCTGGGTGTCCCATCATGGGGCCCTGCAGGGCCTGGGGCAAGTCAGAGGTGACATGGGAACCCGTGTGTCGTAGGAGGCTGCAGAGCCCCAGAACAGATGCCTGCCTGGCTGGGCCCTAGCTCCCCATCTGCAAAATGGGGTCCGTGCGGTAGATCGTGTAAAGGATTTAGCTCCAGGTCTGGCGTCCAGCAGGCTTTTGGCAATATTCACCATTGATATTCCTGTTATGGTATGAGTAAGTGAGTCTGTCTACACCGCTCTGTGCCACCCAAAGCATTCAACACCCACCAGAGCCCAGGCTGACTGATGAGAGCAGATGCTGGCCACGGCCGCTGGGGACGGGCCCCTGGGGGTCGAGCGGCAGCGCTCTCCCAGGCAAGCAATAGGGGCCGGACCACAGGTGCGCCTGCCCCATGCTCTTGCCCAACGCCCGGCAGGGGTGGGGGGCAGAGGGGAAGACAGTGGTCACCAGGGAGGGGACTGAACCCCAGGCAGGACCTGGCCTTGAGGTGGAGGGCTCCTAAATTGGCTTCAGGCTCTTTGCACAACTGAAATAGGTTGTGCTGGAGGGTGTGAGACGAGCTCCTGGGCAGAAGAGGCGGGCGCAGTGCTCAGCAGGCACGTAGTAGGTGCGCGACAATCCTTGTCTGCCCCTCCCAGAGCTCTGACGACAGGAGACCCGGGCTCCCTGGCAGCAGCCAGTGCTCGTTGAGTAAATAATCAGGCAGGGCCTTTCTCGCTTGCCGTGTTTTCCTGTCTCCTAAAGGCTAGGCCGCTCCTGCAGGCGCTCCCCTGCTCCGCCGGTCTGACCTCCCGCAGGGTCGCTGCGGGGCGGCCCCAGAGGCCGTGGTTGGGGCTTGGGGGGGCAGCAGCAACCCTAGCCCCCTCCTAATCCAGCCTGGAGCACCCGTGTTGTGACAGCCAGAGATGGCCCAGTCCTGGGGGGGGGGGGGCAGCACCGCCCGCTCGGAAACCACTGCTCTCTGGCTTCGTTAGCGCCCCGAGCAGCGGGGCAGGGCGGCTGGGTTCCGAGAGGGGCCGCGCCGCACCCGGGGAGGAGCCAGCCAGCCTGCAGCCTGGGGCGTCCCCACCGCGCGCGCGACTCTGGGCGCACCTGGGGAGGGGTGGGCATCAGCACCCCGGCCATGCCTGGGTTCCAGGAACTGGCAGGAGGAGCCCAGGGCATGCCACCGTTGCAACATCGGAGGGCGGCATGCCTGGGCAGGGCCACCGCCTCGGCCCGCGGGCACCGCCGGGAAAGAAAAGGCAACTCGGAAGCGGGCGGCAGGACAGAGGCTGGAATCCCAGGCACAGGCTGGCAGGGGAGAGGCGGGGCCCGGGCGGAGCCTGCGCCCCGCTGCGTGGCCTATGGGGAGAAGCTGGGTACGTCCTGGCCAATGAGAAGGCCCCAGCGAGTCAGGCCACACCCCCGGGGGAGCCCACTGGCGCGGTGAAAGCGTTGGGGGCGGGTCCCTTAGGTCCCCCACATCCCCCAGTGTCGGTCCCTTTCAACTGTCCTTCTGCTAGGGCTTCCTGATACGGGGCCACTGAGGGTTGGTTGGAGGGAGCACTCGCAAACTTCATCTGTGATGTTTAAAAGTTCATTAAGTCATTCATACTCCACAATAGAGGGAGAGCGGGTCCCGGCAGAGGGCACAGCACGTGCAAAGATCCTGGGGCACTCCCGGCAGGACGTGTTGGAGGAACAGCCGGACGACCCCTGCGGCGGGCAGAGAGAGAGGGTGGAGGACAGGGAGGGGCCGGGGCAGGTCTCCCTGCAGGGCCTGTTGGCTGTGGGGAAGGCTTTAGACTGTAGATAGGATGCGCCACCGAGGCCCTGCGGGATTTGCGGCAAAGGCCTTTCCGTCTCTGGGCCATAATGTCCTCGTCCATCAGAAGGGGGAGCAATAATGCCTGTTTGGGGGGCTGACGTGAAGAGAGGCTCAAGTGAGGGGGGCTGGCACATAGTAGGAGCGCAGCCTTCATCTGCTCCAGCCCTGTCGTCGCCCACCTGGAGCAGTGCAGTCGGGTGGATCCGGGTCCCTAGGCTCCCGCCCTCGCCTCCCACAGCCGGTCCTCCCTGGAGCGGCCACCAGAGGGCGCTCCTGAGTCCTTGAGTCAGGTCCCGCCCTTCCCTGCCAACGCCCTCCAGGGCTCCCACCCTGCTGGGGGTAAAAAGCCCAAGTCCTCCCCACGGCCCCCAGGACCCTGCACGACCTACCTCCCTGTCCCTCTCACTACCTCACTCACTCTGTTCCAGCCACACTGGCCTCCTGGCTGTTCCTCCAACGTGCCAGGCCCATTCGTGCCCCAGGACCTTTGCATGGACAGTTCCCTCTGGAACCCTCTCCGCCCAGACATCCACCTGCCGCCTCCTCCTCCACCGCCCAACATCTCAGCTCCTTCAAAGTGCACCCCCAAACCTGACCCCCACTTCCCCTCCCTCTGTCCCCCAGCAGGGTTTGTCCTGGGGCATGCCAGCCCTCAGCCCTTCTCATTTCCACTTCTCCAACTTGCGCACCGTCTGTCTCCCGCCATTGCACCGTCAGCTCCACGAGGACAGAAGTGTTCACTTTTTGGTCCCTGCTTCATCCTCAGGGCCCAGAGCGGCCCTTGGCACCCAGCAAGCGTACGACAAATGTTGAGTGAATTCGTGAACGATGACCTTAATTATCCCTGTCCCCCCATCTCACGCTCCAGTCAGTATCTGGGCCCCTTCCCGTCCTGCCCCACCCCCCAGCCCCAGGGGAACTCTAGGGGTTCATTGGTCTACAAGAGGAAGAAGCAGGCGTGGCACAGAAAACCAGGCAGGGGGCCCCCCACTCTGTGCCTCGAGAGGCTGGATAGGACCCCCATGTGCTGGCAGGCTCCGGCCCCCTGGTCTAGCACCGCGGGATTCCTGTTTGAATTAGAGGTGGGGGAGGAACCGAGGCGGCCTCCGGCTTGGGTTTGTGGGGAGGTTCTGCGGCCTGCGAGGCTTGGCTAAGCCGTTAGCTGGGCCTTGGTTGTGGCCCGTGTCAGAAGTCATCCAGCCCGGATCCCGGGGAACAGAGCCCATGGGTCTGTGTGGGTGTGTGTAGACAAGGGTGGGGGTCTCGAAAGCCCCCCCTGCCCAGAAGCCCAGCTTGGACCCAGGGGGTCAGGTGGCTGAGGCCTGGGCCAGCCGTCTCCTCCTCCACTTTGGGCCCAGGGCTCCTGGCCCGCAGCTCCAGAATCTCTCTGCCAACGAAACCCCAGCGCGGAGGTTCTCAATGATGAACAGATGGTCTTGGGTCGGGGAGGAGGAGATGGGGGGGTGAGGGGCTGAGCCCTGGAGGTGGCCAGGGGGTCCCTGGAGCAGCCCTGCTGCTTTCCTGGAGGGAAACTGAGGCAGGGAGCACCTCCACGCCTCTGTGCCCAGGGTGGGGGATACCATCGGCAGAGGGTCCCCTGGTTTGGCCACGTTGCACTTGGCAGAGGACAGCTTGGGGGAGGGCGGAGACCCGGGCCCTCTGCCAGGTCAGATTCCTCCCGGCAGCGGTTGGGGGGGGCGGGGAGGGAAAGGTTTTTTTTTTTTTTTTTCCCCAACAGAATCAAAAGGAGGCGAGAGAACCTTTGGCAGGAAGAAGGGATTGGAACGAAGCCTAGGCTGGGCTCACCCTGAAAATCACACTCCTGGCCTTGCGCTTGGCGGCTGGGAGTGGGGGTGGCGGGAAGGCAGTTTGGAGGCTCTCATCATCCACACGCATCCCTGCATTTTGCAGAAAAGGGGGCAGCCTCCTCAAAGGACCGTGGACATGACCTTCAAGCCCTCCCCCCCAGCTGCTGCAAGCCCCCCTTCCACTGGTTACTCAACAGACTCAGCTGCCTCCATACCTTTGCTTGGACTCTTCCCTCTGCCCGAGCTGCCTTCCCGTCCACCGCAGGGCACCTCTCCAAGCCCCCTGGGGTCTGGTCTTCCAGGCCCCTGGACCTCCAGGGCTGAGGGGTGCTAGGTGCGAGCCTGAGGCCAAAAACCACCGATCAATAATTCTGACCTTGTCTTCATTGAAACGTGACCATTTTGATTCTTAACAAGATTGTGTCCAGAGGTTAGCCATCTTGAGGACTGGGTTTTTGGTGTCTCCCTCCCTGCAACGTCATAGCCCCCTGATAAGTGCCTCACCCTCATTTCGGCTCTGAGGATCTAGCTTGTGCCGGGCCCAGCCCAAAATGTAGACGAGTGTAAGGGTCGGCAACAGCCAGGCTGAAAATACAGAGATCTCAGGTCTGGCCCCCAGTCCTGGAGACAGACACCGGAGAGGGGAGAGCCTTGAGAAAGGGGTCCCAGGCAGTGGGGGTCCCAGTGGAGACCCCTAAGTGGGTGATGGGCTCCCGCACTGAGAACTTTGACACGGAGCGCACAGGGCCATCCCTGCCTCCGTGAGGGAACAGGACTCCAGCAGACCTGGTCACACCAGCGTCCCCACCGTGTGACCCTGGGCAAGTCATTTCCTTCTCCTGGCCTGAGAGATGCCTCTTGTACCAAACATACTAATCAGGGCTCCCCTGCCTGCCACCAAGGGCTGTTTCGGCACTAAATGGGTTAATAGCCGGAAATGGCTGCCTACACAATGAGGGTTCTTATTAGAGCCCCAGGGCCACCTGTGGGCCTCAATTTCCTCATCTATAAAATGGGGGTTGGCAGGCGAACCTCCAGGGTTCCGGAGGATTGGCGGGGGGGATGACGAGGCTTGGCGAGGGGGAACCTCTGAGGGCTGAGAGAGCTCTGCAAAGGTGGGGACACTGGGTTCCATTGCAAAGTGTGAATCCTCCTCCCCTCCGTTATAGGAACACCTCCCATGCAACATTGAAAAGGAGAGTTTAGAAAAAAAAAATCAGCTAACACTATTGTTGCGATTGTAATCTCTTTTCTCCTGGTCTGTTCCCCCCTCCGCCTTTCCCTCTCCTACCCTCTTACCCAGCTAACAGCCAGAAGCTAAGACTGGGGGGGGTAGGCAGATGGCCCTTGTGACCAGACTGCCCAGCTCTAACTCCCAGGTTTCCTACCTATGGGCTGTGTGACCTTGGGCAGGTCTCTCAACCTCTCTGTGTCCCAGGTTCCTCATCTGCACAATGAGAATGATGACAGTTATCTTTCACATGGGGCAGTAGCTATGAGTGAATGCCGGCATCAGCAAACTACATTCCAGGGGCCAGATGTTTTTGTGTGCGACACGGGCTAAGAATAAGGTTTTGTGACATGTGAAAATTATGTGAAATTTACGGTCTGGTGTTGATAAATAAAGTTTTATTGGTACACGGCCCAACGGTTGATATGCCATCCTTGGTGGCTTTTGTCTTTCAAGCTACAAGGGCCAAGCTGAGTCGGTGCATCTGGTTGGCAAAGTCAGACATATTTAGTCTCTGGCTCTTTATGGAAGTTTTTGACCCCTGAGTAACTTTAAACAGCGCAGGGCACAAAATGAGCTTAGTAAACTTGTACTTGCTATTGTTATGAAATATGTGATTTGTACAAAAATCGCACGCTACTTTTCCTCCTTTAAATGTCACATCACTAGGGGCGCCTGGGTGGCTCAGTGGGTTAAATGTCACATCACCAGCATTTTCCCCACAACACTGACAATTCCGGGAAGCCTGCCTGACTCCCCCGTCCTGCGGAATTTCCTCTACAGCCCCCCACCGCTGGGCACTCAGGTTATTCCCCATTGCTGAGGCACAGCTTGGTGTCGCACAGCCTCACACCTCCAGCTGGCTTTGGTCTCACGAGTCAGACACTCCCCTATAATTTGCTGCATGCTGGGTCCAGTCCAGGCACCTTGCAAATAGGAACCTATTTAGTCCTTGTGCAGCTACTGTGATCCTCCGGCTTCACAGATAGGAACACGGAGGCTCAGAGGGTTGCCATGACTGGCCCAGGGGCGCACGGGCAGGATTCAAACCCAGGCGGTGACTCCTGTCTGTACCTTGACTCTTGTCCTGGTTCCTTGAGGTAGAGAGCCAGAAGCCAAATCCTTGTATCAAAGGCAGACAGGATTGAAAGGTTCTGGCTGTTCCCTGGCACGCTGCCCCTCCCCCACCCTACACGGTATACATATGGAGGTTACTTAGGGCCAACGTGAGGTTTGACACTGGAAACCCAATATGGGCCTCCCAAGGGCAGGCCCTAGAATCCCAGCGTCAGGAGAATGGGCCTTGCCCGCCAGGTGGGGAAGCAACAGTCCCTCGTTGCAATCCAGGCCCAGTTGCTGTGCCCCAGACAGGCCACTGCTTCTTTCATGGGGACCTGGAGGGCATGGCCAGCAGGGTTCTGCAAAATCAGTCATCTTGCCTGCTACCTACCCCCCCCCCCCGCCCCTTTCCCCCTTCATTTGCCCGGTCTGAAAGGTCCCCTCTGCTTCTCTGCTCCAGCTCAGCTGCCCCACGTGGGGTGGCGAGTAACCCCCGCCCCTGCTGGTGGGCAGTGCCACCACTATGGGAAACAGTTTGGCAAGTTCTTAACAAGCCAGACGCGGGCGGGCCACCACGGGATCCAGCATCCTAACCCCGGGTCTTAACCCAGGAGAAAGGAAAGCCTACCGCGGTGTGCGCACTTCCGCACCAGCGCCCCAGCCCAGGACCACTCCACTCCCAGACATGCACCGGGAGGAGTGAAAGGGAGCACTCACAAGGCCTTGCTCCCGCTGGGTTCAGCAGCTTCACGAAACCATAACAGTGCGGAGACACTGCGGACCCCTGTGGGCCGGTGAGCTGGGTGAGCAAGCTATGACCTCCCCCCGCACCGCAGAACGCCGGCCCACGAGAGAAATACGTGAGCGGTTGGGGTATGTGACAGATGGTTGAACCTCCAAATAGTGCTGCAGAGAGAGAGAAGCCAGACGCATGGCTGCACCCCTGGGCTTACTTATTGTCCGGGGCGGCCTCTGTGTTCCTGGGGGCAGGGGTGAGTAGAAGGGAGCTTTGGGTAATCAGTAACTCTCTGGGTCTCAGTTCCTACAACTGCAGAATGGGGCTAGGCACGGCTCCTGCCCCACAGGCCGGGAAGCGGGGGCGGGGGTACCCGCTGCGTGGCCCCCACAAGGCTCTGGCTCTGATCTGGCATAAAGGACGGCTTCATCATTCAGTGATCTGGCTTTTCATTTTTTCCCCACCCCTAACAAAGCATCTTGGATATCCGCTCACGCTGGGGCTGTGATTGAGTAACCCGGGGGTGCGGGGGAGGTGTGTGTGATTCCTTTAAATATGTTTAATTATTTAATTAACATATTTAATAGACACACATACATAATATATGGAATGCATTATAGAATATATAACAATACATAATAGTTTCAAATGCACTTACATTTCACCTAAGATATGTTGCATACATACGTATGTATTCTACATAACATATTTGAACCATAGACATTTTATATAAATACACTATGTAAATAATACATGAGTTTTGTATACATATGTAATACATAGTACATGTCAATGTATTATATACTCATATACATGTGATTTGGCTTTTTCTTTTCTTTTTAGAGTGGGAGGCAGAGAGGGCAAAGGGAGAGGGAAAGAGAATCTTTTTTAAAAATATTTTATTTATTTATTTGACAGACAGAGATCACAAGCAGGCAGAGAGGCAGGCAGAGAGAGAGAGGAGGAAGCAGGCTCCCTGTGGAGCAGAGAGCCCGATGCAGGGCTCGATCCCAGGACCCTGAGATCATGACCTGAGCCGAAGGCAGAGGCTTAACCCACTGAGCCACCCAGGCACCCGGCAAAGAGAATCTTAAGCAGGCCTCACGTCCAGCACGGAGCCCGATGTGGGGCTCGATCTCGCAACCCTGAGCTCATGACCCTAGCCAAAAGCAAGGAGTGCCGGACAGTTAACGACCGGGCCACCCGGGTGCCCCAGTGATATGCTTTTAAAATGGGATTCTACAAAGCCTTGGGTCCCTCTGAGGCTTTCATTCACGGAACAAAGATTCACTGAGCACGTACTATGTACCAGGAACTGTTGTCAGGTTCAGGGACGCAGCTGGGAGCTGACTAGAAGGACACCCTCTACCCCCCGCCAACCCCGCCGTGGGATGCCCGTCGTCTCTCGCACACTCCTCTGAGCTAATGGTTCAGAATGTTGTTTGGGCTGTAGATGTGGGCATGAGCTGAGCCCCAGTCTGACTCACAACTTACGCTCAGCACCGTTCCATGTATCCGAAGTTAAACTTGGCTCATAGAACAAATACCCACCAAGTCAGCACCCCCTGGATGCGGAGAGTTTGGGCAATAACCCCGTCCTGCTGTGTGGCTTCTCCCTCTGGAAGGGACCCCACTCCCCAGTCTGGGATTCATCCTTTCCCCCTGCTTACAAATAAGTGTATCTCGATGGTTATTCCCCCACCCAAAAAAATATCATTTCATTTCAGTACTTTAACTTCATAAGGAGGCCGTCCTGCTCCGTTACATGCTCCGTCATGTAACACTGGGGACTCCTTTCCCAGTGGATGTCCTGTGGCTTCGTCCTTCCATACTGTTCGCCTGTGGCTGAGGACACCGCTGGACCCCTGATTAATATGCCAGGAGGTGAATTTCCCACAATGCATCTCTCCATTCTCTCGGCAATGGGCGTTCAGGTGGTTCCTGGGTCTTTGCCTTCCGTCGGTGCAGCGAAGACTATTGTGGGGGCATACTTCCTGGAAGCAACAAGCGAAGGCTTCTTGTGGATATGTCTCTGGGAGAGGAAAGGCCATGGTACGTGGCTTGTGGATGGCCAGAGCTGTGATTCACATTGGTCTCTTTTCCAGAGCGAACGGAGTGTGGAAATGCTCTGTGTGCCCACAGCCTTGTTGACATTTGGTATTGCTGGACGTTTTTATTTTTATTATTTTTATTTTTTTAAAGATTTTATTTATTTATTCGACAGAGAGAGACCACAAGTAGGCAGAGAGGCAGGCAGAGAAAGAGGGGGAAGCAGGCTCCCCGCTGAGCAGAGAGCCCGATGCGGGGCTCGATCCCAGGACCCTGAGATCATGACCTGAGCCGAAGGCGGAGGCTTGACCCACTGAGCCACCCAAGTGCCCTGCCAGACATTTTTAGTTGATGGCGATGAACTGGGGGACCTGGGGCCTTGTTATGGCCTGACCATGCATTCCCTTGATCCTTAAGGAGATTGGACAGCGTTATTCCCTTGCTGGTCACTCCTGTCTCCTCATTCACAGAATGCCTGTTCATTCCTTCTGCACGCTTTTCCTTTCGAGTGGTTGTCCTGATTTTAATGGAATTTCATTCTTTTTAAAGGACCGTATCACATTTCATCAGAAGGGGACATCACGATTGGTAACGCGCCTTCTCAACATGGGCAAAAATGGGTTGCATAAAATCGTACTCTCCTAATGTACGAAACACAGATATACAGAGAGTATAAAAACAAAAATGCAATATATACGTGGTATAAAATTCATGAGAGGTGACCAGGAAAGAAAAAGTCAAGAGGGAGTATCACGAATAAAAGGGCTGTGAAACACAGTTTTGGAGCAATTTGCGCAAACATAGGGCAGGGGACATCTCCAGGGGCATCCGCATGTTAAGTTAGAGACAGACTCCCAGAAGCTGGACCGCAAGGCCTAAACTTGTCTTGGGCGTCTGCCGTGCATGCCAACCTGCTTTCCCAGTTCACCTCCAAGCACGTTATGAAATTGCCTGTTTCACCGCATCCTCACCAGCACTAGTTTTTATCAATGTAAAAACTTTCCCTAATTTGATGAGTGCCAGATCATGGTATTTTCTTAAGGGTTGTTATCCTTTCTTCGGTCTCTGTAAGGTTAGCTACTTTTCGTACATTTACTACTCAGTCTGTCTCCCAGGAATGTAATGGAGTCGAAGAACTCCGGGCCAACACATCTGGAGGAAAGGGGCTGGGGGGGGGGGGCGGGGTGCTTGTTCTGCAAGAGGCAGAAACTCAGGCAACAGGAGTTGATGACGAGAGATTCTCAGCCTATTCAGATCACAAAAGAAGCTAAAATTATGAGGAGGTTAGTCAGGAAAGTGTCCTCCAGACCAGCTGGGTGACCTTGGGCACTTGTTTATGCCTCTCTGGGCCTCGGTTTCTCCACTCATGAAATGCGGATAGAATGTTAACAGCACCCATTTCATAGGGTTGCCGGGAAGGGTAACAGAACTGCTCCCTAAAGCACCGTTCCCGCAACCCAGGGGTGGCCTCTGGGAAAAATGATGGGTGGGGGCTGCTTCTGTCCTCCCCCGCCCCCGGCTGTCCTCTGGACCCCAGTTCCGGGGGTCTGGCAGCTATCAACCCATTCCTCCTTGCTCCCTCTCAGGTCTCTCACAGGGAGGGGCGGAGGGTTCAAGCTGGAGATGAACAGAGGCAGCTTAGAGATGGTGGGGGGCGGGAGGAAAGAGGGAGAGTAAAAGAGACAGAGGGTGGGGGAAAGGGTCTCAATCCACTTAATCCTTCCCCAAAGCCGCCCTACTTCCTCTGGCTTCAGGTTTGTGAGAGGAAAGGCCACCTGCAGAGCCTTCCCCTCCCAGCCGCAGAGAGCCCTGGAGAAGGAGCTGGGGTTAGGGTCCTCAGGCTCTCAACGTGCTGGTTGACCCCGGGGGAAGATAAGGCCCCCTCTCTGGGCCTCAGTTGTCCCTTCTGGAAAGCGGGGAGAGCGAGCGGATGTGATCAGCTCTGCCCAGACTTACTGAGCACCTACTGTGGCAGGCAGGCCTGCTGTCACATCTTATTTGTCCGAGATCTCCCAGCCTCTGGGACGCCCAGCAGCGCACACAGAACTGCAGATCAACTTCCAGAAGCCCCCAGAGTACTCCATGGCTCCAGAAGGGCGGTCCAGGGCCTGATTCTCGGCCTGAGATGCCACCGGCCCCCACGCTAACCCCAGGCGTCCTCCCGGGGGAGCTAGGAACCGCTTCTCCAAAGGGGTCCCTGAGTCCTGGAGCCCCAGTGAGGGGAACCAGGGTCGCAGGCTGAGAGAAACACAGACAGTAGGACGATAACAGAATCTCCTCCACCCGCCGCGCTCGGGCAAGACCCCTCCCGTCGTCCCCCAGCTGCGCCAGACGCAGAGCTGGGAAGGGGGGGGAGGGGGCGGCGCCTGCTCTGCGGCTGCCGGAGGAGGGGGACTGCGGGAGAGCGCTCAGGGGTGGGGTGGGGGGGCGCTGCGGCACGGCGTCCCATCTCACCGTGGCCGGCGCGGCAGGGGCGGGGGCGGGGGGCTGACCCTCTTCGGCCCCGCCCCTCCCCCCGCTGCAGAGGCACCTCCATTAATCCTGACCCGGGGAGGGGGCGCCCGCTCACCCCCACCTGTGATACCGCAGCGCACTCTCCCCGCCCCCCCACGCCCCGCTGGAGCCCCTGAGGGACCCCCAGGGGACCCCCGCCCCCCAGGTCTGTCGCCCTCGGTGTCCGAGTCTCTGTCTGTGTCCCCATCTGTCCCGTCTCCCCGCTAGGCGTGCTTGTTGTGACTGCGTGACTGCGGGACACCTGCACTCACGGGCCGGGTGGCTGGCGCGATCGCCTGGGGGAGGGGTCCTGGGGGTCCGTGTGCAGGTCGGTCTGAGGTCTGGAGTGTCTTTCTAGGATTGTCCATCTGCGTGAGAGTCCAGGTGACACCCTGCAGGCTGTGAGTCTGTGTATGTGACAGCGTAGAGGCTGTGGTTGTCTGGGTGACACCCCCCAGGCTGTGAGTCTGTGAGTCCCCGAGTGTCTGCCTGGGTGACACCCGCAGGCTGTGTGTCTGTGTTCGTGGCATCCTGCAGGAGGTGTGCGTCCCTTGGCTGTGAGCGTGGGCCCCGTGTGTCTGGATGAGCCCGCAGGCTGTGTGTGTCTGGAACACGCTGCAAGCGCGACTGTGTGGGTCTGCGCGCGTCGGTGTGCGTTGTGTGTCCGCGTCGGAGTCGAGGAGGCCCGGGCCGCGAGTGTCCCTGAGCCCTCTGCGCGCGTGTGTGTGTGTGTGTGTGTGTGTGAGCGCGCGCGCGCCGCGGCGAAGGTGGATCCGCTTCCTCCGCAGCCAGCCCGACCTGGGCCCCACGACCCGCCGCGGCCGCCGCTTGCTCGGCCTCCCCTCGCGCGGGCCGGGCCGGGGATGGAGCCGCAGCGGGAGCCGCCGCAGCCGGGGCCCCGGCGCGGAGCGGCCTGAGGCGCGGGCGGCGCGCGGGGCCGGGGGGAGGGCGGGCCGAGGGGAGGGTCCTGCGGGCCGGGGGGGCGGGCGCGGCGCGCCCCCTCCCTCGCGCGCTCGCTCCCTCCCCCGCGCGCCCTCCCTCGCCGCCTCCTCCCGCCGCCTCCGGCCCCCCCTCGCCGGGGACCGAGCGCGCTCGCTCCGGCGCCGGCCTCGCCTCCTCGCAGCAGCGCCATGGTACGTCGCCGCCCCCACTTTCGTTTTCGCCCGGGGAGTTTTTGGGGTGGTGCGTGGGCTCCCGGCGAAAGTTGCAAGGTCTGGGGGGGGCGGGGGGCGAGGGCCGCCCAGGGGAGGGGCCCGAGGCGGGGAGCCCCCCCCAACACAGCCCGCGACTGCGGGACCCCCGCCCGCCGATCTCCCCCCCCACACCCCGCCCGCGGCTGGGGGCGGAGCTGGCGCGCGGGGCTCAGCGGGGGACCCCAAGTGGGGGGCGCCTGGCGGGCGCAGCGGAGTTGGCGGGGAGGGCGGGGCTCCCGGGAGAGGGTCCCCCCCAGACCCGGCTCCCGCCTCCTCCCTGGCTCCGGCCCGAGGCGGGAGGGCGCGGCCCGGAGCGCAAGACCCCCGAGAGCGCAGCCCGCGGGGGAGCGTGGGTCGAGGAGGGGGCGCCCGCCCGGGCCGTGCGGGGCGGGGGTCGCAGCGGCCCCCGCAGGGTGCCCCGGCCGGGGCGAGCGCGGCGCGCCAGCTAGCGGAAAATGGCCGCTGCGGAGAGGGGCGGAGAGCGCGCAGCGGCCGCCGCCGGGCGCCTTGAACTTGGAGCCGGGCGGGCGGCTGCGCTCGGCGCCGCGCGGGGGCAGCCACCCCGCCTGCCCTTGCGATGCCTGAGCCCCGCCCCCGGGCCGACCCCGGGCCCCTCCGCAGCGCGCGCGGGGTCCCAGCCGGGAGGGGTCACCAGGTCTCGGCCCGGCGCGCCCCAGGCCCGCTAGCGTCGGTGGCTGCACTTGAGGGTTCCGGTGTCCAGTCCGCGGGCGTCGGTGGCATCCGGCACTCGAGGGGTGCGTTTGGGGGCTTCTGTGCTCCCAAACGGGTCCGCACGGGATGCCGGGGATGCGCCCGCGTGTCTGTACGGCTGGGTGGTCCCGTCGGCGGCCGTGGGTCGGTGGGTCTCGGCGCGTCGAGTCCTCTCCTTTATGTGTCTGTGTGCGCATCCACGTGGCTGTGTGTGTTGTGTTGCGTATGTGTTAGAGCATTGTGCGGCTAAGGGACGGTGTGTGTGTCTGGGTAACCGTGCGTCTCTGTGGGAAGGTGTTGTGAAGCTGTACGGCAGGGTTGTGTGTCCCCGAGGGCCGTGATGTCCCTGGGTGACCCGTGGGGTGTCCCCATGTGAATGTGTGGCGGCCTGGGGGTTGCTGGTGAGTGGAGAACTGTGTCGTATGCCTGCGTCCCGGGGGACAGTTGGGTGTCGCTGCGTGCGTGTGATCAGCACCGAGTGACTATTCCTGGGGATGGGTCTACACTCTTCCTCGCCCTCCCCGCCCCCCAGGTTCCTTTTTTCCTGTAACCGGGGCTGCCGAGTGGGGAACGGGTGTTTCCTCTACCATGCCAAAACTCTGTCCCCTCATCTCACCACCACCCCACACCGTCCCCTCCACTTCCCTCCGACTCGGGGTACCCCATCCGCGGGGCCCCAGGTGGTCCTGGCTTGAAGATCGGGCGCGAGGTGGCGCCGGGACACGGTCGCACGGTGGCGGCGCCTTCTCCCGCCAGGGGCTGCGCGTGCGCGGGGGACCTGCCCCAGAGGGAGGCGGGGCGGTGGGGGGTGTCCCCCGACTCCGCGGCGGAGGAGGTCCCGAGGGATGGCTGGTTACAGAAGCGCAAGGGGCAGCTCGGGCCCAGGAGGGTGGCCGCGGAAACCCCCTCACCCCCTATGCTGGGAGCCCCTCCCCTGCACTTGCCCCCTACGAGGCCAGACGGGGCGGGCACAAAGTGTTGTTTTCTCCCCTGCAGGGGAATCCCCGCCGCACCCCCACCCCCACACCAGGGCACTTTATATAATTTTCTAAATATAAAAGCACCAAGGCCAGGCCGGAGTCTCTGCTTTTCGCTTTGAACCTGCATCCCATTGTGGGGGGGGGGGGCGGTTTGGGAAGGGGAAAAGGGCGTCCTACAAGGACACGGGGATGCTTTGGTCCCCATCCCTCAGGGTCTCATTGTCTGCTAAACTTCCCGCCCCCTGCCAGTCCTCATCCTCCCCTGCACCGCCCCCCCCAGCCCTACCCCACTCCTGAGCAGTGGGACACCTGGGCTGCCCCCGGCTGCAGCAAGCCCCTCCCCTTGCCGCCCAGCGCGGTGGCACACACCGGGAGCAGGAACATTCACAAGCACACACCCACGACACAGGTGTATGTAACTCCAGCGCACACAGAGGTCCACACACACAACCACATGCAGCCCCCCCCCAACATGGCTGTGGCCAGGCACCTGCATTTGGGAGGCTGGAGAGACAAGCCACCCCGCCCCCCAGCCAGACCTGGAGAGCTCTGAGCCAGCGGGGGATGGGGGGGGTGGGGGGGTGGGGGGGTGGTGGGGGTGGTGTTGGGGGGGAAAGGGATGTGGTTATTTCACGGGTATGTGCCCCCTCTGCCTGTGCACCTGCATAGGGATACTGGGAGGGGTTCTGCTTGTGGGTGTGTGTGATTGTGAGTGTGTATGGTTGTGTTTGGGTGGAGTGTGTGATTGTGAAGGAGTGTCTGTGTGTTGTGGCCATGTTTGTGTGTACACTTGAGTGGGTCTGTGCATCTCCTGTGTGTGTCCATGTCTGTGTGTATATGCGTGTGCTTTGTGTGAGTTTGCGAGTCCATGAGCCCCCCGGGTGCCCTCTGTTGTGATGTCCGAGGCGAGGTGTGCGGAAGGCTCTGTTTGTGGGTGGGCCTGTGCTCAGGGGAGTCCCTGTGTTTGTGTCGCTAGGTGTGTGACATGGGCATCTGTGTGGCACGGTGTGTATGCCTGAATGTCGCTTCGTGGCACGTTGTATGTGCTGTGTGCGTCTCTGCCAACCTTGGGTTCCATCCTCCCTTTACTTACCAAGACCAAAGACCTTCACATCCCCTTCTAGAACCTCAGTGTCTCCTCCATAGAATGGGAACACACAGGGGCCGAGGAGTGGTGATGCCGTCCCAAGCGTGCGTTCCCAAGGCCTGCCATGGTGCTGAGCCCTCTGTGCCCTGGTGGTGGGGGGGGGGTCGCCCTGGAGTTCCTAGGTGGACACCTAGGAGGTGGCCTTCCCCTGCCTCAGCTGCTCCGTGAATGCCACACACTTTTTTAAAAGTTGGTTTTTAATGACACAAACCATTCGCGAACGTCTGAAGAGTGTATACCAAACTACCCCCAGTGGAAGCCAATCCACTTCCTCACCCCTACCTGTGTGGGACCCCAGGGAGACACTGCGCCATGTCTGAGGACGTTGCTGGTGGTCAGGACTGGGGGTGCTTAGCACCCCTCCCCCACAGAGTCCAGGATCCCTGGGCAGAGAATGGTCCAGAGCACCCTTGTGGAAGAAGCCCTGGTCTCCGGCTTGTTTCCCCCTGTGACATCTGCAGATGGGAACCTCTTATTCTTTTATGGAGCTGCGTAATAGTCCAGCCTGTTCCCTCACTGGCGTTACTGACCTGGCCCCCTGCAGAGGGACGCCCTGGCTAGTTCCCAGGCTGTCACCAGTAGTGGTAGAGAGTGGTAGTCGACACGCTTGTGCGTCTGGGTCACAGACAGTTAGAGGAAAGGCAGAATGAATGATTAAGGAGAGTGCATTTTTAATTTTTTAACCAATGAGCTCAACTGTGCTCCCAAGTGCCACTGCTAAATCACGTGGCCCACTCCCCTTCTGGACCCTCGCACAAACAAGGTCCACATCTACCAGTTGCTTTGTTAAGGCAACTGCCTGGTGCAAAGCCCTCTTCTGACCTCAGCCCAGTCAGAACTCTCCGGGTCACCCATCATAACCCAAGGGGTGGGAACTCCCTTCACCCTTTTCCACCGAGGGGAAACTGAGGCACACAGGAATGTAGCTGCCGCTGGAGGAGACGTAGACCAGGCTGCAAGCCTGCGTTAGAGCTGACTGGCAGCTGTGGACCTACTGTGTGCACCGCAGGGCCCCTCCCACCCGAACTATAAAATATGCAGATTTGTAACAGTCCAGCCGCGTTCGGGAATTTGCAGAAGGTTCTCCTCTGTGCGCTGTGTCCACAGCGTTCACACGAGTCACCTCAGGGTTCCCATCTCCAATCCTCCTCCAGGCGTCCCAGCACTGTTGCCATTTTACAGATTCGGAAACTGAAGCCCCGTGACAGACGGGCAGTCTGTGCTCTCCGGACCTCACCTTGGAAAGGAGCTCAGGTGGCAGGCTGGGCGGGAGTGAGGGGGCCGGGCTGGGGGAACCGTCTGCAGTCAAGTGGAACTTTTAAATGTCTGTGAATTTGGAATCTTTGCTCTCTGTGTTCCTGGCCACTTTCAAATAATAAAATCCTGTTGTATGTTATGTTGGCATCTGGATTCCTAGACACCTGCCTTCCCCATTCATCCCTGGTTTCAAGTGCACCACCCCCCCACCCGCCTCACTGCAGCCAGGGGCTTTCAAACCTTGGCGAAGCGCTCCTGATATGCTAAGCACTGTTTGTTTGAATTCAAACAGTTTGTTTGAATAATAATAATGCAATGGGGAATCGGAGTGGCCCAGGATATAGGCGCCTTCCGCCTTCCGTAGGAACCCTGCTCCCTCCTAGTCTAGCCCTGGGACCCTGAACCGGTTTCCTCCCATAACACGGGACAATAACGGGATTCCTGGCCCCTCCCATTACCCTGGGCACGGGGTAGCTGCCCCATGTTGGCAAGAGGGTATCATTTGGCATCAGGACACAGGAGAGACCAATGAAAATCACCAGGCTTTCTAAGAATGTCTTGCTGCGCATTGGACAGAAGGTCAAGGCTCTGCTCTGTCATTACCCTTATGCCCATGGACCCCATGGGCGGGCACTGTTAGTGCACGTTCCGGGGGACAATACCAAGGGGCAGTCTGTGGGGTGGGAATGGGAGCTTTGGCAGTGGAGGCTGAGAGGATTCAGGGGGTGAATGGGGAAGGCTTGAGGTCTTGGTCATCAGGAACCCTGGGGGCTTAGACTGGGGGAGGTCAGGTCTGCGCCCCCTTACTCTAGAGGAAGAACAATGGAGCTTTAGGAAGGTGGGTTCTGGGGCTCCATGCCACTCCCAGCGTCTCAATTTGCAGATCCGTGAAATGGGCATGCTCCTAGTCTCCATAGGAATTACTGGACGCCCAGGGAAGAGGCTGCGAGGGTTTATGAGGCCAGCCTGAGGTTCTGTACCTACCCTCCTGGGATGTTGGGGATACTTATGGGGGATGCTAGAACACCCCCTACCACACACACCCAGTTCCCCTTTGGTGCTAACTGAAGAGGTGAGAGCAGATTCCTGGAGGCTCTGGGGTTAGTTGGGACTTTTGGGGCCTGTGGGGTGGGGGAGGAGTGCACTTGGAGCCAAGCTCCGTGCCCAGGGAACTGCAGGCGGTGTCTGGGGAGCAGAGGGAGAGGATGCTGTGGGGCCCCCCTCTCCTGCCCTGCACCCCGGGTCGTACATCTTTAAGGGGAAAGACGCGCGCTGGCGCTGGGCCTCTGCACACGTCACTTCTTCATTCTTTCCCTCCCCCCCCCAACTTGGCTCTTTTCTCCAACTTCCCGGCCAGCGCGGGGAGGTTTGGGGGGGGGGGGTCTTAAAAATCCACCTCCGGCCCCAAAGTGTCCAGCACCAGCCCAGCACCCCCTCCCCACTGGACTCGGGTGGGCGGTCCTGGGAGACCCGCGGCTACCGGGCTCTGCGCCGCCGGTGGGTCCCCGTCCGGTGCCCGGGACCGGGGCGGTTCGTAATTCGTAATAATAGCTATGATGGGGGTTCATGGGGCTGGGGGGGGGGGGAGCGGCTTTCCTTCCCCGCTCGCGCTCTTTTTTCCCTCGTTTCTTTGAAAGTTGGATGTTGAGAAGTGGGAGGCTCGGCCGGGAGGGGAGGGAAACTGGGGGGAGGAAGGGGGGAGGCTGCCAGAGGGAGGAGAGACAGAGACACGGAGAGACAGAGACGGAGGAGGAGAGAGGGAGGGGGGACAGGAAAGGAAGAGAGAGGGAGAGCGAGCGAGCGCGGGAGGGAGGGAGGAGGGAGACCGAGGGAGGAGGCGGCGAGGAGCGCGCCGGCCGCGGCCGCGGGGGGGGGGGGGGTTTGGAAAAATGACTCAGTAAGTTCAGCGCGCCCGCTCCGGCCGGCCCTGCGCCTCCCGCCGCGCCCGGGATGTATTCGTCCCCGCTCTGCCTGACCCAGGTACGCCCCTCGCCCGGCCCGCGCCCCCCGCGCCCCCCGCCGCCCGGCCCCGGAGTCGCGAAGCCGGAGGAGGCGGGACGGGAAAGGCGCGCGTCCCTCCTGCCGCCCCGCCAGGGGTGCCCCTGCCGCGCGGGCCAGGGGCCGGTGGGGGATGGGCTGGGCCGGGGACCCCCTGCCCCGACCCACCCTCGGGACTCCCGCCCCGCCCTGGGCGCCCCGGCCTCTTCCCCACGCGGACGCGGGACTCGGGGAGCGGGCTGGCGGGACGCTGGCCCCCACCCCACCCCGGAAGGTCTGGGGGCGCTCCCCACCCACCCCAGGGCCGGAGCCGGGCCTCTGCGTGACCACCCCCCCCCCAACCCGGACCCGGCCTGCCCCTCGGAGGAATCGAGGGGTCCTGACCCGGCCCCTCGGCCCTGTGGAGAGGATCCCTCGGATGTGCACCTCAGACAGCGCCCCCTCCCCGCCCCCCGCCAAGGTTGTGCCCCGCCACCCCAGCCCCGGGACGCCTTTCCCCCCCGTTACTGGCCCACGTGTGCTGGGGGGGGAGGGGGCGCGCGGAGTTGAAGGCGCCAGCAGCGGGGGTGGGGCGCGCTGACATCCCGACTCGGCCTCGCGCGCCCCCCGCCCCCCCCCACACCGATCTGATATTTTCGCCGCATCGATTCTGGATTGTTGCGCCGCCGCCGCCGCCGGGAGGAGCCGGGAGGCCGGGCGTTCCGGGGTCTGGCCCCGGCACTGCGGCGCTGCGGACGCCCTCGCCAGCCCGGCACCCGGCACCTGCCCCTGCCCCCCTCCCGTAGCCTCTCACCCCTGGCGGGGCTCCCAGACTGCCCCGGGCTGAGCCCTTGTGCAACTGGGAAGGGGGTGTGTGGGGAGGGGGCGGCTGCCCCTGTCCCAGGCCGCACCCCGGGGGACTCCTTGCCTCCTCCAGCTCCCTCTGGGACACCCCCCCACCCCGGGCTTGGTCTCCTTCCAGCTCCCCCATATCCTCATGTGTCTTCAGGCCGGTGGGGTTGCGGCCTCAGTTTCTCCTGAGGAATAAGGCAGGTTCTGGACACGGGGCAGTGCGGCCTCCAGATTGCCAAGTGCAGGACTCTGGGAGGTGGGAGTCCAGCGGGAGCCTGCTTGTCCCGTCTCCCTCCGCTCTCCCTTATGGGGAGCACGTGGATGCCTAGCTTGGGCCCCAGGGACCGCCGGTTTGTGTGGGAAAGGGTCCGCTATTCAGGGCTTGGGAGCCCCCTCCTTTGGGGTACAGTCTTTCTTGCTGCACTGGGGAGTTCCCAGCTCCCGCCAGAGAAGGAGAGGGAGGGTGCGGTGTGGGGGGGGGTCTTAGGGCTTGTCCTACCCATGATCCCCTGGGTGACCTTGGGCAAGTCCATGCCCCTGTCCAGGCCTCAGTTTCCCCTTCTGAACAACTTTGAGGGCCCCCCCCCGGAAGCTGTCCTTGCTGCCCCAACTCTGCTTCCGAGCTGTCCTGAGGCTCCCCGCAGGCAAGTAGGGTTCTAGGGAGGGTTGCCGTGTGACCTTGGGCCTCCCAGTCTCGGCTTGCGGGGCAGCCTGGGTGGCTGTGGGTGCCCCCGCCCCCTCTGCCCTTCCTGGGCTTGCCAGCTCCCGAGAGCCACACAGGGGGGCTGAGCCAGGGAGGCTATTCCCGGGGAGGAGGTTGGAAGGCCCAGCCCTGGAATTCCCCCATCAGGACTCCTCGGGAGACAGGCCTCCATCCACGCTGCTGCTGCTGCTGCTGCTGCTGCTGCTGCTGCTGCTGCTGCTGCGAGAGGCTGTGGCAGCGAGAACCTGCGTCCCCGTGTGAGCCTGTGTGCTCCCGGGGTCGGGCTTGGTGCTCCCCAGGAGGAGGCTGATCCCCAGGATCAGCTGGGCGGGCTCCTGGTGGACAGGACCGTAAACGCTATCTGAGGGTGTCCTGGGCCAGTGATGGGGACACGGGAGACAGAGATAGGCAGAGACAGCCTGAGAGCACCCCCCACCCCGCTAGGGTGGGGATGGAGTGGCCCACATGCTGGGGGCTGCCATCTCCTGCTCCACTCCTGCGTCCCCCGCCCAGGAGCAGAGCCCTGGGACCCCACCCCACCCCCCGCCACCCCCAGGCAGAGCTCCTTGCAGACCCAGCCTGGTCTGGGGTCTCCGGCTGGGGGTCCCCCTGGGAGGACCCCGACTGCCCTCTCAGGACCTGCGCTCCTGGCTGTCCGGGCCACCACCCCATGTCTCTCTGACCATCTCCACCTCCCTGGCCCGTCCCTCTGTTTCTCCTCCGTCACTCTCCGTCTCTGTGCTCTGCGTCTCCCTGTCTCTGGCTCCATGTCTCTCTCCGTGCCTCCGTCTGTCTCTGCGTCTCTCTCCCCCATTCCATCTCTCCCGCGTGTCTCCCCATCTCTGGGCCTCCGTCTCCCCCCTTTGCCCAACTAATTTTACAACCTGAGCCCATCCAAAAATAGCTCCCTTTTAGCTGATCCGACGGGGATCCTCGTCGGAGGGAGCCGCCGGAGAGCGGCAGGGGGGAGCTGTGCCCCGGTGCCAGCGCCCGTGCCCCCAGCCCTGCCTGCCGAAGGGGGGGTGGCGGCGGTGGCGGCAGCCCTGGAGGATTCTGGGAGCCCCGTCCCTGTTTCAGTGGTGACTCAAGAGCTTTTTCACTTTTACTCTTAAGAGGAACTGTGTGGAGCAGCCGTTACTTCCATAAATCCTGGCGGCGGGAAGGCCGGCCTCCCCACGCTGGCCCTGCTCCGGGCCTCCCCCCCGCCCCGCCCGCCCGCCGCACCGCCACGTTAGTTATTCCGGGTTTGGGGCCAAATCCCTCTTGGCTGCAGTGCCCAGGATTCCCCGGGGCCGAGGCCGGCCACGCCAGCCCGCCAGGGCCCCTTCCTCATTCATTCATTCCTCCCTTCATTTCTGCCCCGGGATCCCTCTCAGCGTGGCATCCCTTTCATGGCCCTTTCCCCAGTGGGGAGACTGAGGCAGGAAGGGCAGCCCTGACTTTTGATAGGTTTAGTAGGTTTGTTGTTGTTGTTTTTTTTTAAGTGCCTCTGTGGAGCCTAGGCCTGGCCTGAGCTTTGGGGAATGGGGGTCCCCCAGCCTCTTGGGACTAAGAGAGGAACCAAGACCAGAGACGGCCAGGGCCTGCCCAGGGTAGCACAGCACTGTGGCTGGCAAGGCTGGGTTTGGGACCACTTCCCACTTGGCTTTTGAGGCCAGCCTGGACAGGCGGGAGCTCCCGGTGAACCCCCCCCCCCCATCTGGTGGCCTCCGCTTGGCTCCTGCAGAAAGCACAGCGTCGCTCCAGGTCGCGCTCCCTCTCTCCGGCCCTGTGTCTGGGTCTCTCCCTCCTCCCTGCTCTGCGGAGGTGCCTCGGTGAGCCAGGGCCAGGCGCCTTGTAAATCACGAAGCGGGGATTCTGGCCGAGTCAGCGTTCTCTCTCTCTCTCTGTCTCCCTCCCGCCTCCTCTCCTTCTCTCCCTCCCTCTGTCTCTGTCTCTCCCCCAACCCCTCCTTTCTCTCCTCCTCCTTCTCTGCCCCTACCCCACCCCCAGCCGGAACCTCGCCCACCCTGTTCTCACACCAAACGGATGGGCACACTCACGGCATCCTGGGTCCTTCTGCCCCGCACGGCCCTCACACGCGAAGGCACATGTTCCCGGAAACCCGCACACGCGTGTGCCCCCTGCTCCCCTCGGTGGACCGCTAGTGCCCCCGGGCAGGGGCTCCCCTGGGACTGAACCACACCCACGCACATGCACGCGCGTGCTCACTGACCCGTGGCCCTGCCCTGCCTCTCATGGGTCCTGACGGGGGGCACCAAGGCAGAGACTGAGGGCGCCTTGGATATGCCCATGGGCCCTGCTCAGGAGGCTCAGGAAGGGAGTTCTTGGCTTTCCGGCTGCAAAGTGCAGGGCAGGCCCCCCCCCCGCCCCCGTTCTCCCTGTGAAATGAAGCCAACAGTAATCTTTGGCTGCCTGCGCCGCCGGACAGTTTGGGGAAGCAGGACCCCTGTGAGGTGCTCAGCGCAGGGCCTGGCACGTAGTAGGTGCTCACTAGTCTGTGCGAGGAAGGAGTGAATGGACGGTTCTGCCAGCCGAGAGAAGGACCTCGGAGCCTCAGTCTCTGCCCACGTGGCCTGGGGAGGACAATCACGCCTTCCTCCGAGGCTTCACCCTCGGCGTGGTGCCTGGTATACAGTGGGTGCCAAATAAATGTGGCTGTGATTATGGCGGTCGCTCAGCTAATGATTGAGTGAAACGTCCCGGTGGCATTTCCAACATACCGTCCTCTTCATTCGGTCCCTATCTGGGCTAGGTGACAGGAGCAGCCATGAGCCCTGAGGGTTTTGCTCGGGGCTCATGGCCCCTGCCCCTGCCCCTGCCCGGTCTTGTCCAGGGTCTTCCTGAGTGTAACCAAACCAGTGGGGGTGGGGTGCCAGCATCCTCTGTCGTGTGGGGTGCTTGGAGGTGTCACTTAGACAGGATGGAATTGCGCCCCCAGGGATCCAGACTGGGTCCTAGGGCATGGCAGTGAACCGGAAGGACCAAATCCCTGTCCTGGAGGGGCCGCAGTGCAGCGGCCCGGCCAGGCTGCCACTTTGGCTAAGGAGGAGATGGCCCGTGACCTGGGACTGAGCAGGGAAGGGAGTCACACGGGATTTGGAGATGCATATTCTCTGGGGAATCCCAGTGATGGGGCCAGACCACGTGCTTGAAGGGCTCAGGAGGGGGGCTGAGGAGTCTGGAGGTCCACAGCCCTGGGGACGTGGGTTCAAGCCCCAGCTTGGCTCCTTCCTGGCTGCGTGACTTTGGGTGGGTGGTTTCGGTGCTCAGGGCCTCAGTTTCTCCCTCCAGAAAGCAGATGCAAGGCTAGTCCCTGTTTTGCAGAGTTGATAGCTCAGTAAATGCTCAGCCTCTGAAAGGTATGACCCCACACTCTCTCTCTCTCTTCCTGGCCCTCTGGGTCAACCCCCGTCATCCTCCTGGGACATGAAGGCACCGAGAGGAAAGGCAGGAGATCCAGGGTTCAGACTCCCTGGTCAGTTTGGTGGGATGTTTTCACTCCCACCACTCCGTGTACGCAGATTCCTTTCTGGGGCCCACAAGGCCCTTCACATCCTGCCCCGGCACCTCCCGGCCCTCACCCCCTCCACTCTCCTTGTTCACTCTGTTTCAGCACACCACCGTCTTCACCATTCTTGCAAAACTTGGGGCACAGTGCTGCCTCAGGGCCTTGACACATGCTGTTTTCACTATCTGGAACGCTCCTACCCTGGCCCGTCAATTTTTAGGTCTTTGTTCAAGTGTCATCTCCTATGAAAGACCCTCATGGATCCCTGCCAGCTAAAAAAACAACCCCAAGGCATTCCCTCGCCCTCCCCCAAACGCCTTTAGGTTTCTTCAAGGTGCTTTGTTCCAAATGACGTTTCACATCCTTCCCTGCCCCAGATCAGGATCCAGGTGAGGACTGAGCCCGGGTCACTGCTGGGTCCACAGCACCATGCATGAAGCCGGCACAGCAGGCACACTCAGTAAATGTTGAACAATCACACTCATCTCGCCCTTGTTAGGTGGGTGTCATGCCTAAGCTGTGATGCTCTGAGCTGGAGGGGAGGAATTGCCTGAGGTTAGGGACACCGGGCTCTGGTGCCAGATAGATCTGGGTCTGAATATGAGCTCTGCTATTTGCCACTTCATCTGGCTTGAACCTAGTGGAAAAGACGTTGGAACCGGGGCTCTGAAGGATGCGTAGGAGTTTGGGATACGAATTTAGGAGGGGCTAAGATAGTTCTCAGTATCGTTTGGTGAGTCACTGAACAAATGAGGGAGACAGAATCCTTCCGGGAAAACTTGTGGCTTGTGAATAGGAGCTTCATGACCCAGCCCATCCAGCAAGTGCTTGGACCCAGGTGTCCACCATCTAGCTGCTGCTGCCCATTTTGGCCAGGAAGTCCCAGGGAGCCAAGTAGTGTTTTTGGGAAAGGCCTGGCCTTGCTCCCCCTCCCTCTAACATTGCCTCTCTGGTTACCAGGAACCAGAAAAAACCCTCAACACCCTGCAGCTGCCGTATCTCATTCTGCCCATTGTACAGACTGAGAAACTGAGGCCCAAAGCAGAGCAGTGATTTGCTCCAGGGTCAGGCACGAGTGCTTTAGCCCTGGGCCTCAGGTTTGGAGGGTGGGAATGGGTGGCAGTAGAGCCTGACTCAGAACCCCAGCTTGTATGGTCCAGGCTAGGTCTGGTGGAATCCCTGAGGGGAGCAGGAAAGACTGCCTGAAGGAGAAGGAACACTGGAGACAGGGCTTTGAGGGATGCGTAGGAGTTCGGGAGGATTCTCGGCAGCTGGCTTGCCTTGACTGTCTCCTTTGCCTGGTCAGCCAATGAGGGCATTGGGAGGTGCCTGAGGAAAATGCCTTGGCCTTGGCAGGTCTTGTGGGACAAAGAGAGTGAGAGACCTGCCTCTCACCTGGGCTGACCTCCCAGGGAGAATGAGGGAGGAGAGGGCAGCAGGTCCCTGACCCAGTTACAGACTGTTTGTCTTCCTTCCTCCCAGACCAGCTGGGGTCACTGGTGACGTGGGCTCCCGCCCCTGCCCGCCTCCCTGGCACCTTCTCTGAGAGTGGACCCAGAGGGGTAGGGCCCAGAGAAGGGGCGGGGTTCAGAGAGAAAATGGTTCAAGCAGAGGAGGCTGGGGACCTGGCTGACCGTCCAGCTGCCCCTTCCCAGCCACCTCTTATCGCTGTCCCAGTAAAGCACCAGACCTTGGGCGGCAGCCGTGGCCCAGCGTCAACACCACTGCTTGGCCTCTGGCCGCCCTGGCGTCCCCGCCATCAGGAGCAGCGACCTGGGCCTCTCTCACTTCCCCACCCCCAGCCCCTCCGGCCAGGCAGCCCGGGCTCTGGTCCCAGCTCTGCTGCCCAGCTCTGTGACCCTGGGTGAGTGCCTCCCTGTCTCTGGGGCCGGCAGGCCAGGTGGCATTCAGGCAGCGGTTGAACACAGACCAGCCTAAGCTAGGCCCCTCCATTCTCCCTTGGCCTCAGAAGACCGGCCAGGGTGGGGGAGTGGACACAGGAAGAGAGCCCTGAGGTCCAGTCCCCCGCCACAGCTGTTATGGTGACTCACACTTGGGGGACATTAGAGTGGGGAGCAGGGCTGGCTATCCTGAGCCCCATCCACCCCCCACCCCGCTGAGGGCGGGAGGCTATTTTCAGAGCCTCAGTAATAGGTGAAATCTGAGGTCATTCCCCTCCCCCCTCCCCCGGTACCCCATGGCCAGAGGGGCACAGAGCCCAGAGAGGGCACTGGGTGGGGGTTCCTGTGAGTGTCCAGCCTGGAGGTGGGACCAACCCCAGCCACATCCAACCAGAAGGCCGAGCGTCTCCCCGAGACCCCAGGCTGTTCTGGGCGAGCGGCCGATGGTCTTCACGGCGCCCGGGGGCCTGGGCTCCAGCCCTCACACAGGCCCGGAGACCCCGTGGGACCCCCCAGGTTAGGTCTCCGCCCCTCTCCGGGCTTGGATCCCATCACACATTGGGGAGCAGAGCCCCAGCCCTTCCCTGCTCCTGGCAGATTGTAAGCGACCGGAACAATTGTGACAATGTCAGTGATAGTACCAAGAGTCTAGTGCAGGCTTTCCAGAGCTGGGCGAGGACAGGGCTCGTCTCCCAGGAAGAGACTGCAGCGCTCCCGTTCTGGAAGCCCGCACGAGCCCCAGGTTCTCTTTGTCCTCCCTTTAACTGGAGGCTGAGAAACCAGGTCCCAGACGTTCTGCAGACTCAGTTCCTCTGGATGAAAAATGGAGAGTGAGACAGCCCTCCCACCCCCACAGGAGGGGACAGGGGTCTCCACGGCCCCATGTTGCTCTCAGAGGGAGCCTTTCCGCACAGCTAGTCTATAGCAATGACCCCTGGACCTCATTTTTGTTTTCTTTGTGCCTAGGGCCCGCAGAGGCAGCCCTCAGACCGCTGCCCCACCCCCCCAGTGTCAGCTTTCTTTGGTGTTGGGGACACTCTCTGAGCCTCGTTTCTCCTGCCATCCAGCACCTGCTGTGTGCTTGGCCCAGCTCTCGATACTGGAGCTCATACTTTATTTTTATTTTATTTATTTATTTGTCAGAGAGAGAGTGCACGCATGTGCACAAGCAGGGGGAGGGGCGGGGGCAGGAGCAGGCTCCCCGCTGAGCAGGGAGCCCCATGTGGGCTTGATCCCCTGGACCTGGGGGTCCAGGGGATCGTGACCTGAGCTGAAAGCCGGCGCTTAACGACTGAGCCCCCCCAGGCGCCCCTGAGCTCATACTGGAGTGCAGGAGCTTGCAAACTGCAGGCCTGGGACCCAGTGTCTGCACCTGTTTTTGTAAATAAAGTTTTATCAGAACGCAGCCTCACCCATCATCTGTGTGTCCTATCTAGGGCTAATGCCCCACTGCGCTGAGTAGTTGCAACAGAATGAAATACTCACTATTGTTCTTTAAGGTGCTCTCAGACAGTGATTTGCTGCCCCTGCCCCCGTCCTAGTAGACAGCGAATAGTTCCATAACATCCCCCATTCTCCTGACCGTACTTTCCCCGGTCTGTACAATGGGCTAGCCTCCATCAAGCATCTGGGGACCCTCTGTATACCGGGGTTCAGGACAGCCTCTGCTTGACCTGTCTGTATACTGGGGTTCAGGACAGCCCTCCATGAACTTCTGCTTGGCCTGCACCTCCCACACAGTCCAAGCCCTGGTCTCCCCATTTGGGCAAGGGGTTCGCGCCTGTCCCCCATGCACTTCTGCTGGGTCCCCTCCGGCCTCGAGTTTCCCCCAGAGGTGACTGGGGTCTGCAGTGGCCCCCTGCCCACAGGCATCTGGCCCTCCCTGGGGTGGGGGGGACGTATCTTCCTGGAGCTTCCTCCAGGCCTCAGTCTCCCGGGCTGGGCAGTGGGCCCACGGTCCCCAGCGCCTCCTGACCTCTGGCTTCTCGCGCCTGCAGGATGAGTTCCACCCGTTCATCGAGGCGCTGCTGCCGCACGTCCGCGCCTTCGCCTACACCTGGTTCAACCTGCAGGCGCGGAAGCGCAAGTACTTCAAGAAGCACGAGAAGCGCATGTCCAAGGACGAGGAGCGCGCGGTGAAGGACGAGCTGCTGGGCGAGAAGGCCGAGGTGAAGCAGAAGTGGGCGTCCCGGCTGCTGGCCAAGCTGCGCAAGGACATCCGGCCCGAGTGCCGCGAGGACTTCGTGCTGGCCATCACCGGCAAGAAGGCGCCGGGCTGCGTGCTCTCCAACCCCGACCAGAAGGGCAAGATGCGCCGCATCGACTGCCTGCGCCAGGCCGATAAGGTGTGGCGGCTGGACCTGGTCATGGTCATCCTCTTCAAGGGCATCCCGCTGGAGAGCACCGACGGCGAGCGCCTGGTCAAGGCGGCGCAGTGCGGCCACCCGGTGCTCTGCGTGCAGCCGCACCACATCGGCGTGGCGGTCAAGGAGCTCGACCTCTACCTGGCCTACTTCGTGCGCGAGCGAGGTGAGGCGGGCGCGCGCGGGCGCCCACGGTCTGGGGGGCGGGGGGGGGCGCGTGGGGAGATGTGTGCACACGCCCCGTGGCGCGTGGAGGCGGGGCGGGGGGGGGCATGGCGGCCCCCTCACGTGCCTCTGGCTGGGGAGGTGGTTCAGGCTGGGCTGGGAGGGGAGGCAGGTGTGGTGGGCGGGGCCGAGGGGGCCTGTTGGCCTGCGTTAGGGTAGGACCGGCACCTGGCACCTGTGCTGTGAAGGTCTGAGCGCAAGAGATACGGTTGGAGGAGAGTCTGCGTGGGGAGGCGGTCTTCAGCCCCTAGGGGGTTGAAGGTAAGAGGCGGGCTCTTGAGATCTCAGGAGTTGAGATCCTGGCCCTGGAGGCCCTAGGGGCAACTTAAGGTCTTGTTGGGAATAGAGGTGAGGACACACGGGTGACCACTGGGAGAGACCGTCTGAGAGAGGGCTGGCCTTGGGCACTGTGAATGCTAGTGGATTAACTCTCAGACCTTCAGCGGAGGTCCGGCGGGTCCCAGCTTCGTGCAGAGGGGGAAGATGGGTGCTGTGTGACTTTGGCTGGATTACCACCCTCTCTGGTCCCCTGTGTTCTCGGCTCTGTCCGTTCTAGCTGGTGTGTGCTGGATCCAGGCTCAGCGCCCCACCTGGAGGCCAGCAGCACCTGTGAGGGTGGGGAGACCCAGGGCAGCTTCCTGGAGGAAGTGCTGCGGCAGAGCTGAGGTCTGCGGGGTGGCTGGACAGTGCTGAGTGTGGGGTGTCCCAGAGGGTTGGCAGCCTGACCAAGACATAGAGGCCAGAGGGGTGGTCTGGCCTCTGGAAGTCAGCAGGGCTGGTGGCCCAGGGCCCGGGCCCACCAGCCACCCCACTCCCCCACCGGGGCTGAGTCTGGGACCCGTGTGGGTACACACCCGGGGGTGGCCTGAGCATGTCAGGTGGGTGTCCCCAGGTTGTAAGCCCAGCCCTGGCGGATCCCACGGAGCACACTCTCAGAGACAGACTGAAGGAAGGCAGGCTGGGGGCAGGGGGTGGGGGTGGGGTCTTGCAGGGACCTCCAGAGTCTTGCCCCCTGCGGGCTGGGTGACTTGGGACACATCACTGTTCTGTTTCCTCTGTGAGTGGGGGTAACAGCAGCGCTTCTGCCAGTGATGGGATAAGGATTCGATGAGGTTGTAGGACTCCCGTCTCCAGGGCGTGGGGCTGTTTCCCAGTCTCGACCTTGATGCCTTGACCTTGACCTCTTCTGCCCCCCCTCCCCCGCCCCCATCCATCAGCCACAGACCCACTGGGGGCTTGGAGCGGAGCTGCCTGAGGGCCCGCGGAGGCAGAGGGGTGGACAAGGTGACTGGCTGCCCCGGGCGGGGGGCAGGGGTGGCCTCGGCGGCAGCCGCATGGCCACGCCGGTCCAGGCCTCTCTCCATCCTCTAAGCCTGTCCCCGCCCCCACCTCCTCCGCGCTGAGCTGATAAAATTTTGAAGCGAGTTTTCTGCCCGTGTCAGCACAATCTCCAGGCGCCTCCCCTCCCCCAGCCACCCCCTCCCCCCTCGGCTCCGCAGGCAGGCCGGGCCTCCAGGCTTCCCCAGACACCTCCGAGTCCAGCTGCCCCCCGGCTGCCATGCCTTTGCCGGCCAGCGGCCAGCGTGATCGGCCTCCTGGCTCGTGGGCTGAGGAAGGTCAAAGCTGTACCCGCCCCTGCTTCCCGAGGGCTCCCTCATCCCCATGGGAACCCCTGCTCAAGCTGGCCCAGCCGACCGAGCCGCAGCTGGCTGGGAGTGAGGCGAGGGCTGATTCCAAGCCCGGCTCGGCGGCTGGCCAGCTGGGTGACCCGACACAAGTCGCCTAGCCTCTCTGTGCCTTCTTTCCTTGTCTTTAAAATGGGGCGCTCAGATGAGCTGCCTGGTTGGGTCCTCGTGGTAAGTGCTCAATAGGCAGCCCCTGGGGGGGCAGGGGGAAATGCCAGGCTTGGAGCTAGGGCTCCGCGGGCCCCTGTTCTTACCCCGTCCTCCCCCCGCCCCAGCCCTGCTGCCATCCTCATGACGGTTGCCATTCGCTAATTCCACCCTGGGCCTCGGTGCTCCCCGTGCCAGGCAGGCCTCTCCCATATAGAAAACTCCTATGTATGCTTGAGAGCCCTGACTCCTGACTCCACTTTCTCCCCCACCTGAGGGCTTTCTCCACCATTTTTCCTGAGGGCTTTGGTGTTCTTTCCCATTCTCTCCGTGGCCTGGCAGGAATCACGGTTGTACTCAGGTCGCAGGTGGGGAAACAGGGCCAGCAAAGGGCCCTGCCTGCCCGAGGTCCCAGAACCCAGGGCGGACAGAGCGGGTATGCGAGTGCCAGCAGCTACTGTTGAGGACGGCCCCCAGCCCTCCACCCTGGACGGTGGTGGGAGAGCAGGGAGGTAAATCCCGGGGTACAATGTTGGCAGCCTTGTTGGCACCCCGGGGCTGGGTCTGTGTTCTAGGCTCCCACGGGCCGGGGTGCCCTCCAGCACCTCCAGCCTCATTCTGGGTCCCAGCGAAGTCTCTGTTCGTGGTCGGGCAGGTGTCAGCCTGACAGCAGAGAGAGCCAGCGGCCGGCTGCCCTCCCTCCATCTGGAGGGTTCGTGGCCTGACCCCCTTCAAGGAGCCCCTCGGGGAAGCCGGGGATTCAAGGAGGAGGCTGAGGACGGAGCTCTGGGGGGGTGGGGCATGCCTCTCCGGGGCTCAGTTTTATTTGGGGGATGGAGGGCTGGGAATGAGCTTTGAGAAGGCCTTTTCTCTGCTGGGGCTGCCAGGCGGGTCAGAGCCTGGGGCACCTCCTCGGGCTAAATTGGGCAACCCCAGGTGTCCATCGGGCACCCTAGGGCCCTGATTCCAGGTGCTGGACTCCGTGTGCCCTGGGGGCAGCCTAGGGGCCAGCTGGGGGGACCACGATGAAAGGGTGATGTGAGCTCTACTTTGGGGCACAAGGGGGCTACCTGCTACATGGGTGCAGGGGGGTGTGCAACCGAGTGGGGGACCCGGAAACCGACAATTTGCAGTTCAGTGACCAAGAACAAGCGCAGGAAAACAAAGCAGGGGCAGAGTGTGGAGAGGGGCAGGGAGGGGGGAAGCCCCAGACTGAGGAGTGAGGAGGGAGGATGCCCTAAGGAGGTGGCTCTTAGGATGAGGCCTGAAGGACTCAAGGGAGCCGCAGAGGGATTTGCGTGAGTGCAGCAGGCACGGGGCTGGGGGGTGGCGCACAGCCAGTGCAAAGGCCCAGAGGCCAGCATGGCCTGGAGCCTGAGGCACAGAGCAGGAAGGCCTCCGGGGACTGTTGGGGGCAGCGAGGCCTGCCGCGTGGCTTCCCGGTGAGGGTGGTGGAGAGGCCAGCAGCGGGCGAGCCCGGCACTCCTCCACCTGCCTTGTGTTTGGGAGGGAGCCTGGAGGAACCAGGGCCCAGAGAGGGAAGCTGCCTGCCCAGCCCTGAAGCCCGGCCAGGCCTCCCCACCCCCCTCTGGCGGCCTGAGAAACCTGAGGCGCGGGCGGGCGCGGTGCCAGGCCCGGGCGGGGGAGGGGCTGCCAGGCCCGCCCGCTCCGGCAGCTGCCAGCCCGCCCCGAGCCGCCAGCCCAGATGGTGCCCATCTGGTGACGCGGCCGCGGGCTGGCCTCCCGTTCCCGCCTTGTGCGGTGCCAACCGCCCAGAATGGCGCTGTGGGCAGGGGCCGGCTGGGAAGCTTGTGGCTGCAGGAGGGGCTCCCGGGGTGCCCCAGGGAGGGTCCCAAAGCCCTCCTGGATGGAAGCGGGAAGCAGGCCGTCGCGACAAAAGTATCGGTAACAGCCAACGTGTGCCGCGTGTGCCAAGCACTGCACACCCGGTTCTGAGCTTGTCGTATGTTATAGCTCGTTCCGTTCTCTCCACCGGCCCGCCAGCGCGGGACGGTCAGCTTCTCCCATGCGACGGGTGGGGAGGCAGGCCCGGAGACCCTCCGCCGGGGGCCCAAGGTCACACAGCCCCTGCGAGGTTGAGCAGAATTCAAACGCACAGAATCCTGAGTCCTCAAACCCTGAAAGGAAGAAAAAAACTGGAAAATCCTCTGGAGGAAGTTGGGTCACACCCACACCCTCCCAGTCCCGCCGCCCACGAGAACAGGGGGCGCCGGACACACGGGGAATGAATGAGTAAGGAGCAGTGAGCCACGTCCCAGAGCCCACAGGCGGCCAGGCCTGGGGGCCAAGGTCACCATCAAGCGCAGCCTGGGCTCAGATGGCAGGAGAAGGAGCCGCAGTCTGCACCAAGGGGCCCTGGCTCAGCCACAGGTCTGCCCCTGGTGTGCTGTGTGACCTAGGGCAGAGCCCTGCCCTCTCTGGTCTGACGGCAGGAAGGTGGGGCCTTGTGGGGCACGGAGAGGAGCAAGCCGGCCCCCGACCGAGGGCCCCCCTGCCTCGTCCACCCTCCTTAATCTTCATCCGAGCCCTGGGTCCTTGGGAGACGGAGGGTGGGAGGACCCCATCTAGGTGGGGGTCGGGCATAGTTTATGCCCGTGCTGGCTGCAGGCCCTGTGGGATGGGTTCTCGTCTCGAGCCTCGGTTTCCCGTCTGTAAACAGGGAGTGTGAGAACCGCGTCTACCACCCTGAGGACCCGAGTCAGTGCCCTCAAAAAGCGTACAGGAAGCGCTTCATAAATGCTCAGTCCTTTCTTGGATCCTCTTCCCCAGCTCCAGGAGACAGTGGGGGAGGGGGGCACCTCCGTTCTGCTCCAGCACCCTGGGCACCTGTGACCCAGGACGGGCTCTCCACTGGCAGCAGGCCGCGTCACCCGCTCCAGGTGTCTGGGCGGCGGAGGGGTGAGGGGCTCCCGGCAGCCTGGATTCCTCCCGGGCCGGGCAGCCAGGTGTACGGGCCGTCGGTCTGTGCAGGGAAGGTGCCTGCACGGGGGCCCAGGCCCAGACGCCAGCTGACAGTGTATTTATAGTGGTGGCCGGCCGCCGGGCTCATGGTCAGCAGCGAAGAGACAGCCAGCAGGTGAGGGCTGTGCACACAGAGCAGGCCAGGAGCCCGAGGGGGGCGCTGGCAGTGTCGGAAGAGTGGGGATGACCTTGGTAAGTGACGTCACTGCCTGGGCCCTGGTTTGCTTTCTTCTGCGGTGCGCGTGATGAGAGCAGGGCCTGTGGGGTTCAATTACGGAGTGCATGCAGAATGCTAGGACACGGGGGTACCACGCGATAAGCACTCAAAAGTGATGTGTTGCCTTAGGACGGAGGGGACCCTGACACCTGTCACCACATGGAGGGACCCTGAGGACACGGGGCTCCGCGAGAGGGGCCAGACCCAGAAGGGCACGTCCCGCAGGACCCCACTCCCAGAGGAGTCCCGTCCACATAGACAGAGAGGAGAGGGTGGGAGCCGGGACTAGGGCAGGGTGGGGAGTCTGTGCTTCGTGGGGACAGAGTCTCCATGCGGGGAGGTGGAAAGTTCTAGAAACGGAGGGTGGGGTGGCTGCACAACGGGGTGACCGTGCTTCCCGCCGCCGAGCTGGGTGCTCAGAGATAATCGGACGGTGGACATGGTGCTGTGTGTATTTTGCCCTCATGGAAGCAATGATTTGTTGCTGTTCCTGAGGAATAATAGCGTATTCTGTGGGTGTCTGTCACGATAAATAACTCATAAAAACGTCCGCTGTCGTCCTATAGTAATGGCGATTGTTACCCTCGATGGGCTTGCGGCTCCGGTCCCAGCTCTGGCCAGCAGCCGGGCACCCTGGGCCGAGTTGGCGCCCGCCTTTGCGCTCGGGTTTTTCTGCGCGACGAGTGCGGGGAGTGTGAGCCACGGAGGCGGAGAAGGCATCCACCTCTGGCCGGTGCTGGGCACGCGGAAGGGGAGGGCAGCGCGCCCGTGAGCAGGTGCTCCCTCCCGGGGTGGTACCCCTGTGGCCCGGGCAGGGGTGAGGACGCTCCCGAGGCCACCCGCGGAGTGCTCCTGTGTGTGTGTGTGTGTGTGTGTGTGTGTGTGTGCGCGCGCACGCACGTGTGCTTGCGTGTCCACATGGCCCACCAGGGCCGGGCTCCCCAAGGAGCCAGCAGGAGGGGGAGCCAGCCCACTGCACCTGTGGCAGCCATCTCTGGCACGGCGAGGCTGCAGTTGCCCCCTTGGCCCTCCGCCCAGGGAGCCCAGGGGAGGCCGAGGGCAGCTAGGGACATCTCGGGCACCCCCCCTTCCCCAGCCAGCTGCCAGGCCAGCCCCTCTTCCTCCAGCTGGGTGTGGGCAGGAAGTCACAGATGGTCAGAGTTGGTGACGGATGAGGGAGGGGGCACTCGGGGACACTGCATGTCTTATCCGGATGGGGAAACCGAGGCCCCGAGAGAGATGGGGGCAAGGCCCCGGGCTTCCCAGGAAGGGTCCTGCGTTCGGTCCATCCTGACCCGTCTTATGCTCCAGGCTGACTTGGAGGCTGTTGGGAGGCAGAAGTCGGAGGGACCCTCAGGCCTCAGAGAAAATGCCTTGCATGGCGGGGGGGGTGTTTCAAGGCTGGAGGCAGGGGGACTCTAGAATGTCAGAGCTGAGGTGGCTTCCAGATCCTCCAGGAGGCAAGTTCTGGAGTTCCCAAGGCTGGAGTTCTAGAAACTTCTTAGCTGGGCTCTTCACCATCCAGTCAGTTCTGCACTCCTCCTAGGTGGGGGGCGCCCGGGGGGCTCAGTCGGTTCAGCGTCTGACTCTTGATCTCAGCTCAGGTCTTGCTCTCAGGGTTGTGAGTTCAAACCCTGCATTGGGCTCTGTGCTGGGCGTAGAGCCTTCTTGAGAAAAAAAAAATAAAATAAAATTCTCCTCGGCGGGCTTCAGAACTGCTCCCTCCAGGAGAATACAGTGGAGGCCACATCGATAATTTCTTTTCTTTTTTTTTCTGGTATCTACACTTAAAAGTACAAATGTACAGGGGAAATGAGTTTTAACAACATATTCCGTTTGGCCAAGGGCATCCAAAATATTGTCGTTTTGACACATAATCAGTATGGACAAATTATTGAGATGTTTGCCCTGATCTTATTTGCTCTCCGTTTTTGACTTTCAGCGGGTCTGTTACACTCATGCCCCGACTCTGACCAGCCACGTGTCGGGGCTCGGAACTCTGCTTCAGAGTTTCTGAAGTCCAGACAATTTCAAGGCCGATCTCAAATCTGCGCCCAGTTGGATACATGAGAACATGTAAGGAGGGATTCTAGAATTCCCCAGCTGGTTTCCTGAAAATCCAAGGGGAAGGTTCTAGAAGGTCTCACCTTGGGGCTTTTGCCTATAGAAAGGCAGGGTCTCTCCTTGTCAGTGCTATCATTGACAAACCCCGTGATGCCAAGAGTGCCCCACCCCCCCAGTTGTGACAACCAAAAATATCTCCAGATGTCCCTGGGGACAGAATCACCCCTGTTGAGAACTGCCGTCTTAAGAGAACCCTTACAATTCTTTGAGGTTGGGTTATTTAACGACCCAGGAAACCGTTCTAGAGCCTTGATCTAGAACCCTGATCAGCAAGCTGGTTCCTTGATGGAGAATTCCTCCAGTGTGTTCTTGACCGTCAGGGAGCAGGATCAGGAATTTCCTGAGGTGGGGTTTCTGGGTGTCTAGAAGCAGGATCCAGAATGTTTTATGTTGGGTTTTGCTAACCGAGGGACGAGCTCCAGAATTCTGCAGGTTGGGTTCTAGAACAACTCGGGCAGGTTCTTGCATTCTCTGAGGGGAGTTTTTTTCAGCATCTGGAAACAGATCTCACGAATCTCAAGCTGGGTTCTCAGGATTATGAGGATTCCCAAACTGTGAAACCTAGCAGCACTTCTCCAACCAAGTACTGATTTCATCAATACCCAAGAAACCTGTTAAGTATATTTTTGAGCGCTGAGGGCAGGCCCCAGAATTCCTGACATTGGGTGTTTGCACGCCCAAGGATGGGCTCTGGGATTTTCTTGAGCTGGGTTCTAGAGCTCCCATGGGTAGGTTCTAGAATTCTCTGTGTCAAAGATCTGGAACGCTCAGGTCGGTTGAGGAAGCCTGTCCTAAGACCAGGGTACCGAGCAGAATGTTCCAGAAAAGATGTGTATGGAGGGGAAGGAGGCGGGTTTTCATTTCTTTGAAGTTCCCTCCAGACTGGTGGAGGCAGGGGCTGCCTTCTTAGGGGCAGCTGCCTGGCTGGCGGCCCCAGTTGGGGGCAGGATATTTGGGAGAATTTCTTCGTATGACCAAGAGCGTCTAAAACCAGGCAGTCCCAGGAATAGGAATCGAGATTTCATTTGATCCCCGGTAGGTGTCTGTCGCTTATTGGATGTGGGGACACGGAACCCTGGGCGTGTTTCCGGAGGCCATTGTGGAGCCAGGGCACACCAGGGCAGCTCCTGTCTGCAGCAGGAAGGGTGCTCAGTACGTCCTCAGTTGAAGGCAGCGTGACATCCGATGGGAGCAGAGTCACACGAGAGTGTGTTGGTCGGCGGAGTGCACGTACAGGGCCCTTGTGGGCGGCCCGAGGGCTCACCAAGTTACGATCTCAGCAGATGTTCGGTTCTGTTAGCTCCGTTTCATTTTATCATAATCCCAGCGAGGTAGAGATGGTCGTGAACTGCATTTAACAGTTGGGGAAATTGGGGCGCCTGGGTGGCTCAGTGGGTTAAGCCTCTGCCTTCGGCTCAGGTCATGATCTCAGGGTCCTGGGATCGAGCCCCGCATCGGGCTCTCTGCTCAGCGGGGAGGCTGCTTCCCTCTCTCTGCCTGCCTCTCTGCCTACTTGTGCTGTCTCTCTCTCTAATAAATAAATAAATAAAATCTTTAAAAAAACAAAAAAACAAAAAACAGATGGGGAAATTGAGGCCCAGAGTGGGAAAGCCAGTGGCCTGAGGTCACATAGCTAAGAGACTGAGTCGGGACTCACACCCAGCTCTGGTAGATCTGAAGGCCCACAATGGTCCCCTGGGAAGGGGCTGTTTGAGGTGTGACAGGGACCTCCCCAGAATGTTCCAGGATCCCCCCCTTTGGGCTTACAGGACTTCGATGCTAGTGAGTGGGTGCCAGGTTCAGTGGGATCAGGGAGCACCTTTGGGGGCTGCTCCTGGTTGGGAGTTGGACCAGCCTCCAACTCTCAGTTCAGGGGAACCAGGGAGGCAGGAGGCACAGCCTAGAGGCCGGGTGTCTCTTTCTGGGTCCCTGTCTCTTCGTCTCTGTCTCTTTGTCTCTCTCCTGGTGCCTGTCTCTGTCTCTGCTCACACCGAGTCTGTCCCTGCCTTTGCCAATCTCCTCCCTGCCTCCCACCCAGGCCAGCCTGTGGGCTGCCCGGAGGTGGCAGCAGCAGCTGAATGGGCCCCTTGTTCCTGACCACACCCGCCCCTTGGGGTAACCCCGGGACAAGCCCTGGCAGCAGCTGCCTTAAAGGGCCAGTGCCCAGCAAGAAGGGGAAGGAGAGAGGCCGCCTCCACTCCCAAGCCACACCCCTCCCAAAGATGGCAGAACCGATATGTGAGGGTGGGAGCCGTTGGGGGATTCCATACCCAGACACCCCCAGGCTCTCGTAGTCAGACAGGTGGGCCGGGGGCTGGCAGGGGGCCGCCTGGGGATGGAGACCGTGCATGCATGGTGGGGCTTGGGTTGACCTCAGACGAATCCTGGCTCTCTGAGCCTCAGTCAGTTTCCCCGTCTGTCCGGGGCTCCTTGTGTCTACCCCGGGGCTTGTTGGGCAGACAGAACAGCATCTGGGCCAGAATCTGGTATACAGTCGGCACTCTAACGCAAGCCTGTGGGGCCGTCCTGCGGTACCTGAGGCTCGGGCATTCGCCTCTCTCCTGGCCTGTGGCTTTGGGGTGGAAAGGCCAGTGGCCGTGTGTACTTTCAAGAGGCAAGCTGGTGACTAGAATTAAAAGGCTTTTAAAGTTTGTCCCGTGCTGAGCTGAAGGCTGCATTTATGGAGTACCAGCTGCGTACCAGGCCCTGCGGAGAATCTTCCCATTTTCGGCCCCGTTTCACAGAGGAACTCAGAAGCAGAGGCTCTGGCTAGGGCCACACCGTCTGCCTCTCACCACAGGTCTGCCACCTCCGTGCTCTGCTCGGGCCTGGGAAGCGTGGGGTTGCCCACTTGCCCTCTCTGGGGCTCAGTCTCCCCTTCAGAGCAATGGGAGCGGCCCCCGTCTGCCTGCAGACTAGAAGCCTCTCGCTTGCCCGCACAGAGGACGCTGAGTCTGCGGGCCCGGGGCGTCCCCAGGGGCCCTTGAATGGGGCTGCACCCCGTGGCCACTCTGGGTGGCCTCAGCGCTCCTGTGCCCCAGGCCAGCCCCACAGACGGCCCGGGACAGGTTGCTGCCGGATGGACAAGCCTGTTCCCTGCTTCCTTATGTAAGCAGGTTATGCAAGGGCAGCTGGCCTGCTTACATAAGGGGAGGCCGGGCCAGCGCCCAGCTGGGGAGGGGGAAGCTCTTAAAGGGGCCGGTGTCCCCTGAGTCTCCCCTCCGGGGCTCCTGCACTAGCCCACACGGGGGAACCTCGTCAACGGGCTGATTTCGAGCTCGTCGCTGCCACCTTGCCCTCGTTATTATTACTGCTGTTGATGTTGTTTACGGTCGACTCCAGTCCTTCGCAGCCGCCGCAGGTCAGCGGCTGGGACACAGAGCCCTGGCTTGGCCTGCTCTGCTTCTGACGTTGCTTAGCGCCGTCTGTCTCTGAGCCTCAGTTTCCCCACCTGTAAAATTCGCTTGCCTCGTGGGGTTGCCAAGGGAGCAATGAGTTAAGACCTGCGAGAGGTCTAGGCCAGCTCGGAGCACATACAGGCTCCGCGCTCAGCCAGTTGGTAGTCAGGAAATATGATTCAGTGCTCAGGATGGGCCAAGCACAGCTCTGGGGCCTGGGGCCCCGCAGGGAACCAGACAGATGAACCGCAGCCCTTGTGCGGCTCACAGTCACCAGGAGAAACAGACAGAGGACAAGAACAAAATGTCAGTTGGTGATGAGGACTATCAAAAAAATAAAGGCAACAGAATAGAAAGGGGGCCGTCTGCAGGTGGGAGGAACTACCTGTGCAAGGGTCCTGGGGCAGCACTGGGCTGGAGGAGAGTGGGTGAAGGGGAGAGGAGGGCGAGGGGAGGGGAAGGAGGGGACGGGGCAGGGATGATGGGCGGGGCCTTGGGGGCCTCTGGGAGGACTTGGGCCTTTGCCCCAAAGAGGTGGGAGCTCTGGAGGGCTCACAGGCGCCCTCTGGCCACTGTGGGGAGCACACACACTGGTGGGAAAGAGAGGTGCTGAGAGTTGAGGGACCCAGGCCCCTGCACGGGTTCAGGAAAGGGATAATGGAGGCAGAGGCAGGAGCCCTGTTGCTCGTTGGTTCCCTTGGCTGTCAGCCTGGGCTCAGTGCGGCCGTGCAAGTTGGGCACCTGCATCACGTGGCCCTTCTGAGACTGGTGCCTGCCCCCTGCCTGCGGCCATTCACCTGCCTGGGCATATGCAGGGGAGAGAGGTCTGAAGTGAGGGCCGGGCCCTCCTGACATGCTCAGGGGCTCTTCTGGAGCCGGGCGCTGCTGTCAGACAAGCTGGATATGATCCTAGGAGGCCCATGGGGCTCTGGGGGGCCAGGAGAGCTGCTGCCAGGTGCCCAGCCCCTGCACGGTGGCATTTTGCCCATTTTCATCCCCATTCTCACTGTGGGGGACCTCGGCCCAGCTCCTGCCTGGCTCAGTGCCTCATTTCTTCCTCCGCGAAATGGGAGTCGTGGCCTGTAACTGTCAAGTGCGGTGGGTGAGCATGGAGCATACAGCAGGCGCCTTTCCAGTGACCGGCAGCAATAAGGCAGGAGACCCAGAAGGGAGAGAGCCCGCCAGCACGGGAGGTGTGCAAGTGGAGACCCACCATAGTCACCGAGATGGGATGGGCCAGCAGATGGGTAACTGACTTGCCCTCTCTGAGGCACTGTTTTGTTCCAATAAAATGGGACCACAGACCCAGAATCCCCACGGTGCCTGGCCACATTCCAGCAGAAAAAGGTGCCGAGGCTAATGGTATGCTCCCCAGCCCCTATATGACAGCTGGGGAAACTGAGACCCAGAGTGAACAGGGGGCAAGGCTAGAGTCACATAGCTGAGCTGAGGCAAGACGGGGTGGGGGTCATCTCATCGTGTGGCTCTGATGCCCCAGGAACAAGAGCCCCTGGCTCCAATCCACTCACCGCACCTCAGTTTGCAGATCCGTGAAATGGGCACACTCCTGGGCTCCATGGGAATTACTGGCCACCCAGGGAAGAGGCTGCGAGGGTTTACGTGGCCAGCTGCCACATAAACACCCTCCTGGGGTGTTGGGGTGACTCACGGGGGGATGCCAGCACAGCCCCCCACCACACTCAGTTCCCCTTTGGTGCCAACTGAAGAGGTGAGAGCAGATTCCTGGAGGCTCCTGAGGTAGCTCAGGCTTTCTAGCTGATAGAGGGGGAGCTGGTGTGCTCCCTGTGCCCGGGAGCCTCAGCCCCTGCCTGGCCCTGGGGCAGAGGGCGGGGGGCTGACCTGGCCTCATATACTCTGTAGAGACACTGGCGCAAGACCGTCTTGCCCACTGTGAGCCGGCAAGGGCCAGACACGTTGAGGGAGGCAGCGGGTGGTGAGGCGAAGCCTCCCTGCACAGGTCGGAGGGCGGCCTTTATCCTTCCCGCCCAGCCTAGCTGCCTGACCTCCCCAGGCACCGTCAGCCCTTCTGTACGGAGCTCCTGGTGTATAAGCACTCAATCCGTGGAAGTCGTGATGATTCTCTTCGTACACTAGTCTCACTCCCCAGAGGCCCCTTCTGTGCCTGGCAAACTCCTACTCATGCATCAAGGCCCCAGCTGCAGTGCCCCCTCCCCCCAGGAAACCTTCCTGGGCCCCCCGGGACAGATTCCAATTACTTCCTTGGGCTTCTCCAGCTGCAGGTCCCCCCCTCTGATATTTAGGACCTGAGCAGTCAGGGGACCTACTCAAGAGAGGATTTTTGCTGCTCCTCAGAGGACCCAGGCCAGTGTTTGGGTGACATCCCATGCTCTGCCCTGGGCAGAAACCTCTTGTGTCATACCGATGGGAATCTGTATCGCCCTCAATCTGGCCTTTCCCTCTGAATATTGGCCCAGTCTTCCCAGCAGTCCTCCGATGCCTGTAACAAGCATTTAGTTTGTGCCTGCTGTATACCAAGCCCTATCAGGATAATTGCAGTCATTCATGCAGCAAGCGTGTATTGGGTACCTCCTGTGTGCTGGCCCCTGCTGGAATGGTCATCACTGGTCTGCAAGCATCAATCAAGTGCCAACTACATGCGAGCATTGATTGAGCACCAACTGTGTGCCAGGCTCCCCGAAGAGTGGTCTCAGGAAGGCCAGGGGAGTAAAAGAGTCTTCCCACTGCCTCTCCCTCTGGCCTCGGGCCCTCGAGTTTCCAACCTCTGCCTGCATTCGAGGCAGTGGGTTTAAAGCGTGGCCACCGGAACGAGGGTCCCTGGGCTCGGATCTGCTTGTCCGCTTACTGGTGGTGAGATTTGGGCCAAGCCCCTGCCCGTCTCTGGCGCTCAGTTTGCCCCTCTGTCACACGGAGTGCCCAAGGTCTGAGGTGTTTGCACCTGACGTTCACTTTGTACAGGAAGGGACAGAGGATGGGGCCCATTCTACTGACCCCTCTCCAAGGCCAGGGTGCTTTCCTGGGAGGCCCAGAGAGGGGCAGCACTGGCCTGCGGCCACACAGCCCCCGAACAGGACTCTGCCCCCCTCTGAAGCCCTCCCTCGGTGCCCGCCTCCCTTGGCAAGGCTGCTGGCCTCCGGCCTCCTGAGTGCCCCGGGCCGGCTGAGTGTGTGGCGCAGCCCAAGAAACATGTGAAGCAGGGGTGAGCTGGGAGGGACCGTGGCCCCTCGGATGCCCCCCAGCCTGGCCAGGCGGCCCCCACCCCGGCATCCATTTTTGGGAAGAGGGTGTTCCCTGGGGCTCCCTGGGTTTCCCGCCGGCGCCGTCCACTCTGCGGTCACAGATGTGGCCGGGGCTGGCCGTCCCCTCCCGGGCCCGCACATGTGTGCTCAGCCCATGTGGCCCCCGGGCTCCCCCCACAGCTCGCCCCCCGGTCCCCCCACTGCGGCCGCCGAGGCGGGCCTGCCAGGGAGGCGGGCGGAGGCCCTGGCTTGGCTGCTGGAGGAGCCAAGAATTTGCTCCAAATGTAAACAGCAAGTTATTTTAAGTCTGCCCCCTCCCCGGGTGGCGTTGACACATTTGACATTGGAGGGGACCGGGCTGGGGGGGAAGGCCAAGCGTGTGGGTATTTTTAACCTGTTTTTCCCGGCCCCGGTGCCACCCGGAGTGCGGAGCGCGAGTGGCAGCCAGGGCCGCCCGGCGGGCGCGCGCTGAACCCCTCGGAGCCCCGAGAGGCCCCCCCGGCCGCCCCACCCGCCCCAGCCCCGTGCCAGCCCGCGCCTCCTGCGCGGACAAAATGGCCGCCGAGGCCGGCAGAAGCATCTGGAACCCGGGGGAGGGAGAGTGGAGAAAATGGCCGCCAGAGAATGATGTCATAAGGTGGCGAGGCGGCCAGAAGCGTCCCGGGGTGGGACTAGTCCCGGCCTGCAGGCCTCCGGGGGGGCCCTCGGGCCTGCGGGGACCTCCCCACCAGGGGCTCAGGCCGGGCGCCCCGAAACGGCCGGGCCGGAGCTCCCGCGGGGTGTCTGGGGACGGGGCCGCACCCCCAAGTGCAGCCCAGGGCCTCGGGCTGGTGCTGGGGAGGCGGCGGGGGCCGGGGGTGGCGGTGGAGGGCCGTGACCCTGACCCACTGGCCCGCGGTGTCCACGGGCGCCCGGCGGGGCCGGAGCCAGACCACGGAGCAGGCCGGGCGGCGGGGGAGCCGGGCTGGGTGGGAAGAAAACAGAAACTTTTCTTTGAAAGTGACTCCGAAGCAGGTTGGCTCGGGCCCAGGCGGCCGGCGGCGGGGAGAGGAAGAGGGAAAGTGTGGTCCAGACTCGAGGAACACGCGGGTCAGGAAGCGCAAGGCGAGGAGGCCCCGGCGGAGACCGGCGTCCCCGAGGTCACCCGGCCGGGCCCTCCGTCGCCTCTCAGGTCCCCTGCTTCTTGTCGGCGTTTCCCAGACGATTCCCCGGGGGGCCGATGAGAGCATTGCCTTGGACGTCCGGCGTCTCGCTTTTTTTTCCCTTCGATTTGTCCAAGTGGCCCCTGGAGAAGGGGTTTTGGATCCTCTGGAGGGAGATGCGAGGGCTCAGAGAGGGAAAGCGCGTCTGCGGAGGTCACACAGCGGGTCGACTTCACTGTCGCTGAGTTTGGGAGTCTGTGTTCTGAGCCCCCCGGGGCTCTGCTGGGGGAGCAGGGATTCGGGCTGGAGTTCCTTACAGCCCAGGGCGGTCTAGCCTCTGCTCCCGCTGCCACGCTCCCAGCGAAGTCCAAGTTTAGCCTGAAGCTCTCCTTCTGCCCCTCGACCCCTGGCCCTCCTTGGGATGCTGGGCACAAAATCCTCGACCGTGAACCTTGTGGGGCAGGACTTTGGGTCTGTTTTGTTCGTTGCTGTGTCCGCAGAGTCTAGAACAGCGCCTGGTGCACAGTAAGTGCTCAGTGCGTGTGTTGACTAAAAGGGTCACAGTTTCGTCTTGTGCTGGGATTCACGCGAACACTAGTGTGGGATGGGGGTGGAGGCTCCGGGGCACGAAGCCGGTCGTCACATAACTGGACATGGGCGTCTGTTGTCACACTTCTTGGGAGGGACATGAGGAAGTGGATTCCTGAACTTCTCTAACGTCAAGCCCAGATCCTGTGCCCTGGGGGCTGTGGACACATAAACCACATTTGAGCAGAGACTTGAGTAAATTGAGGGGGATGAGCCAGGCAGGCATTTATGGGAAAGGCATTCCAGGCAGCTGGCACAACCTGTGCAAAGGCCCTGGGGCAGCACCGGGCTTGGCATGTTGGAGGACCTGTGGGGAGGGGTGTGTGTGTGTGTCTGGAGCAGAATGAGCAAGGGGAGAGAGGAAGAGGGGAGGGCAGGGAGGGGACGGGGCAGTGGGGGGAGGGCAGTTTAGGCAGGGCCTTGGGGGCCACAGGGAGGGAGGACTTTGGAACTGCATATATTTATAGCCCAGACTGCGTCCAGTGTGCTGGGGACTAGGGCACAGGCTTGGACAAGGGGCCAAGGGAGAGGGTGTTCGGAGAAGGAGCTCTTAGAACGGGGCCAGGGAAGGTGGCTGCAGCCTGCCCGAGGCGGGGGAGGGGGCAGGAAAGGCACAGGGCCGCGGGGACGAGGACAAAGGCCAGGGTCGTGTGTGCGGCATGGCCTTCCAGGACGGAGAAAGTTGAACCTGAGCTGGCTAATGTTTAAAAATGGCTGGTGAGACCCGGGAGCTGGGAATTCCAGGGCCTGGCTTTGGTTTCCTCTCTTGCTGGCTGGTGTCAGGAGGCAGACGTGGCAGCCGCCAGAGCCAGCTACGTTTGGAAGCCCGCGAAGGTTGGAACGTAAATCCGGCTCGCTCTCCGGGCAGCCCATCCCGGCCGGGCGGACACGCCACGGGGCCCAGGCGGGAACTCTGGGCTCTCCCGCGTCCTGCCAGGTTTGGGAGAAGTGTCGCTCTGGTCTCCTCAGGTCCTGTCCTTCTATGTCCCAAGGACAAATTAACAATGACCCGTCTGTCCGTCCCCAGCCATCACCCTGGGCCGGGCTCTTACGTCCACCGGGACACCTGCCTGGGCTCCCAGCCCCCCAGATTCTAGAATTCGCCCAGCACCAGAGTCTTTTTTTTAAATGTGTGTGTTTTCTTGTGGCTAAAAAAAACATATAACATAAAGTGTACCATCTTAACCGTCTCTAAGTGCACAGCTCCGTGGCGGGAAGTACTCTGACACCCCCACCCTCCAGCTCCAGTACCTTCTATCCCCCCACACGGAGACTCTGTCCCCACAAAGCACGGACTCCCCACCCCGCCCCAGCCCAGGCTCCCACCCTCTCCTCTGTCTGTGTGGACGGGACTCCTCTGGGGCCCTCCCAGGAGTGGGGTCCTGCGGGACGGATCCTTCTGGGTCTGGCTCCTCTCACTGAAGCCCGTGTCCTCAGGGTCCCTCTGCGTGATGGCAGGGGTCGGGGTCCCTTCCTTTCTGAGGCTGGGCCGTGTTCCCGTGTGGGGACGGACCGAGCTGTGTGTGTCCACACACTGAGGACCCTGGCGTGACATCCATCTGTGGCGGCCATGAGTCCCTCTGCCATGCACACGGGGCTGTGAATATCCCCGGGGAGCCCCTGCTTTTCCCTCTCTGGGGTAGACATGCAGCAGTGGAATTGCTGGGTCATGTGGGGACTCTGTGTTTAACTTTCCGAGGGAGCGGCTGCCCCATCTCACGTTCCCGCTGCCACACTCCAAGCTCCCGGCTTCTGCTCGGCCTCCTGACTGGTGGTGCTGTTGAACCTACCAGAGCTGAAGTCACATCACTCCACGTGGCACGCGAGAATCGGGCCCGAGCCTCTCACAGCAGCCACGTGGCCTGCGCGGCCCAGCTCTCTCCCCTGGGCTCACCATGTTGGAGCCACATGGCCTCAGACATCCTAGGTTTATTCCTGCCCCAGGGCCTTGGCACTTGCTGTGCCTCTGCCTGGCTCCTAGGACGCCGTGGCTGAGGCCCCCTCCTAGAGGCCCCGCCTGACATCTGTGTCCAAAGTCTCCCCCACAGCCACTCTCTGTCCCCTCACGCAGCTTTCTGGCCTCACTGGAACGTAGAACCGGGCAAAATTATCTCCATCTTCCTCTGTGTGTTCACTTCCTGCCTGTCTCTCCCTCCTTGGCACGCTGCCATCCCCCCCCGCCCCCGCCAACGCCTGGCGAGTAGTAAGGGATCGCTAAACGTCTGTGAGGTGACCGTCCGGCTGTGCCTTGATCTCCCAGTTATGAGTGGCGGAAGTCGGAGCCACCAGGTTGAAGGGAGTTGTCTGGTGCCAAGGGGTGGGTGCTCCCGGGGCGGGAAGGGCGGGACCGGAGGCCCGGCGGCGCCTTTGTCCCGGGCTGGGACAGACCAAATTTGGGCTCACGGCCATGGACAGGAAAGAACAGTTTGTACACTCCGTCAGTGGGTTCCAGTGTACATTTCGACTGTCACCACGGTCATGTGCTTGTTTGAGCAAAAAGCTCCAGGAGGTGGTGACGTTCTGGCCGCACGTGAACGCCTGCAGACCCAGGACGTTGGGAGAACGGGGCCCAGGCCGGCGCAGGGGCTCGCTTGCATTATGGCTGCAGTCGGTGGCCAGAGTGTCCCTTCGACACGCACGAGTGTGGTTAACTGTTTCCTATGGGAGCCGAAGTGCCCTCGTGTGGGTCGTGGAGAAGGAGGCCCTTGAGGAAGGTCCCAGAATGATGGGAGAGGGTTGGCCATGTAGATGCTGAAGGAACAGAGTTCCAGGCAGAGGATACAGCCCGTGCAAAGGTCCTGGGGACAGTAGCTGCCTGGCGTGTTGGAAGACCAGCCAGAGAGGCCCGTGTGGCTGGAGCAGAGTGGGCGACAGGGGAGGTCTTGCAGGGCCTGGGGGACGGGGTGGGGGCACGCAGGAGAGGGGAGCCCTGGAGGGCGGTTGGCAAAGGAAGGACTCAGTTCACTTAAATTCTGAGTTTGGAAAAATACTGTCACCAAACCCCTTATCTGCGATGGGCCCTTCCTCTTCCAGAGTGCCTCAGGTTTCCACCACATGCCCGTGCAGGAAGGCAACCCTTTGAGAATATTCCCTTCATTGATGGGGAAACGAAGGCTCAGAGTGGGGAGATGTGACTAGTGCCAGGTCACACGCCGCGGCCAGGACTGACTGTGTGCATCTCTGGCCCGAGACCAGCCTGGCCTGGGAGCTGCCCGCCCTCCCTCGGGCCTCCAGCATGTTTTAAAAGCTCTGGAAAGGGGCACCTGGGTGGCTCAGTGGGTTAAAGCCTCTGCCTTTGGCTCAGGTCGTGATCCCAGGGTTCTGGGATCGAGCCCCGCATCGGGCTCTCTGCTCAGCAGGGAGCCTGCTTCCCCCTCTCTCTCTGCCTGGCCATGTTCTGCTTCAGTTTTCACACAGGAGACACGCCTTGTGTTTTCCTCGTGTGGAGAAGACCTTCTTAGCAACACTGAGTGCCAAGTGGGAAGGCCGGGTCGGAAGTGGACCACAGGAACCGTGTGCTCAGGGCGGTGGGAAGTCGACCAGGTTTTGAGGAAACTCACAACACAAGCGAACAGCATTTTAAAGCTAGTGGTGGATGTGGTCTGAAACCCAACAAGATGTTTGCATATATGTGTTTCTAAGAGAAGAGAGATAAAACCAGTCTTGCTGTGTGGCCTTGGGTAACTTGCTCACCCTCTCTGAGTAACTCCATCCACTGCTGCTCTAGGTGTCAGCCATATCACCTGATGTCTGGCGTGTGGGGGGTCGTCTGGCACGTGGGGAGCCGCCCCTGCGAGGCAGGTGGTACCACTGGCCTGTACAGTAGGGTCTGGGGGCTCTGCTGAGCCGAGCCGGGACCCCCAGCCAGGGGCTTTATCTGACGGGTCAGAGACCCGGGTCCGGACCCCCAGGATCACTGCAAACTATCGACAAGAGAGGGGACTCCTGGAACAGGACCTCCGCCAGGCCTCACCTTGTCAGCAGCACGGGAAACGACGAGCTGCCAAGCTATCTTGTGCCTCAGTTTCCCTCTCTGGCAAATGGGGACGAGAATTGAATGTCCCTCCCAGGGAAGTTGGGGTTTTTTTTGTTTGTTTGTTGTTTTTTTAGTCAGGGTAGACTTTTAAAATAAGTTCTTAATTTTAATTCTGATCTAGTTAACGTACCGTGTTGGGTGAGTTCACCCCAGTTTCAGGGATACAATATATGGTGAGTCAGCAGTCCACACGTGACCCCGTGCTCGTCCTGATAAGCGCAGTCCTTAATCGCCGTCACCTGTGTCCCCCACCCCCACCCCGTCCCCTCTGGTGACCACCTGTTCGTCCCCTACAGTCCGCAGTCCGTTTTCTGCTCTCTCTCTTCCCCACCCCCACCACTGGCTTGTTTATTTCTTCAGTTCCACATGGATGAGATCCTATGATACTTCCCTTGCTCTGACTTACCTCCCTCCCTGTTCTGCTCTCCAGCTCCATCCATGTTGTCCCCCCCGGGGGAGTTTTGCTGATTAAATAAGTCAGTGGAGGTGAAACATGGCGGCCCAGTATAGTCAAAGAAATGACTCACTAAGTATTAACTACCGGAATGGACCATTTCATGCAGAGTGGCCTTATCAGCCCTCCCAGGAGCTCTGGCCTAAGCCCCTCTCCCTCCCGGTGGTTTGGCCTCCCTTGCACTCTGCACAGCCCGAGGTTCTCCTCCTGGCGTATTTGCTCACTTAGTCATGGCCTGTCGCTCCCCCCTCAGGACATGAGTGCCACGAGGGCAAGGCCTTTTGTCCATCTTGGTCACTGCTGTGTCCCCCAGGAGGTGCCCAGCAATCAGCTCCTTTCAAAAGGAAAGGAATAAGTGTCATGTGGTTCACATCCAGTTTAGGCATGAGGGAAAGGATGCTCAGAGATGTCAAGAACTTGCCGGACGACACACAGCGGGAAGTCAGCCGACTTTCAGTAAAGGCCCAGAGGGTCAATATTTACGACCCGGCAGGTCTCATCCAGTTTCTGTCACATACTCTTCTTTCTCCTTTTACAGTCCTTTAAAAATTCCCTAGGGTAGAAAACGTACCCCCTCTTTTTATCATTGCCGCCCCAGCAGATCCTTTGTAGGCATTTTTTCCTTTAATCCCTACACCCCGTGAAGGTTTCATATCACAGGTACATATCTATTCCAGTGCCGTATTTATACTCATGTTTTCATGCTTTATACACAAAAGAGCAAAATTGTCTAGCTCCTCCATCCCCCGCCCCCCCGCCAAAAGCGCTTTCACCCCCACTGAAAATGGGTGTGTCCAGACCAGGGTCTCCCCTCTTGGCACTGCTGGCTCTGGGCCGGTCGTTCTCCGCAGGGGCAGGGGCGTCCTGGGCACTGGGGGGGAGGGGCACTGAGCAGCATCCCTGGCCCCACTCACTCGGTGCCAGGAGCACCCCTGTTGTCATGGCGACCTAGGGACGTCCCCAGATACTGCCCTGAGCAGCAAAGGTACTCAGTGCTGGGCACACAGTTTCTTTAACTTGACATCAGCTTTGGGGTATAGACTTTCTGAGGTGGGCCTCAGTTTACCAAACTCACCGGCCAGGCGGGTTGAATCCAATGGTGCCAGAAATTTTTCACCCAGTGAAACTCAGCTCATGAAAGCTCCTAGCCTGGGGCCTGGGGCGTCCTGGGGCATCAGACACCAGCCGTCCTTTCGACATTGTCCTTTCTGGGCACATCTGTTCAGACCTGAGGAGAGTGCGTTTTAGGGCCGGTTGTGTGCGGAGATGGGACAGGAGGGCTTACCTGTGCCCCTTTGCTCTGGAATTTTCATGGAAACCTCCAGGGGCCCTCAGCCCGGTGGAACTTTCTGTGCAGATGGCGACATTCGGCGCCATCCAGTTCGGTCACCGGCAGGCTCGTGGGCCGTTGAGCATGGAGAGGTGACCCGTGCCACTGAAGCCTGGAAGTTCTAACTCAGTTTCAGTTTAGCGGGTGTGGATTTCAAGTCACACGTGGCTAGTGGCCTCCGTGCTGGGTGGCTGCGTTCAGGAGCCGAGTGACAGGCAAACGGCCCGCAGATGGGTGAGAAAGATTCTGAAGGGGAGAGGTCATTAAAAATAAGATGGCATCATTAAAAGGAAGGACATTCTTTTTTTTTTTTTTAAGATTTTATTTATTTGACAGAGAGAGATCACAAGTAGGCAGAGAGGCAGGCAGAGAGAGAGAGAGGAGGAAGCAGGCTCCCTGCTGAGCAGAGAGCCCAATGTGGGACTCGATCCCAGGACCCTGAGACCGTGACCTGAGCCAAAGGCAGCGGCTTAACCCCCTGAGCCACCCAGGCGCCCCAAGGAAGGACATTCTGACCCCTGCCACACGCGGAGGGACCCTGAGGACACGGGGCTCAGCGAGAGTGGCCAGACCCAGAAGGACCCGTCCCGCAGGACCCCACTCCCAGGAGGTCCCCAGAGGAGTCCCGTCCGCACAGGGAGGAGAGGGTGGGAGCCGGGGGCTGGGCCGGGGGGTGGGGCGTCTGTGCTTTGTGGGGACGGATGGAAAGTTCTGGAGACGGAGGGTGGGCGTGGCCACAGCATGGGACGAGCTTGCTTCATGCCACTGAGCTGTGCACTTAGAATTTTTTTTTTTTTTTTTAAGATTTTATCCATTTACTTGACAGGGAGAGAGAGACAGCGAGAGAGGGAACACAAGCAGGGGGAGTGGGAGAGGGAGAAGCAGGCTTCCCACCGAGCAGGGATCCCGATGCGGGGCTCGATCCCAGGACCCTGGGATCATGACCTGAGCTGAAGGCAGACGCTCAATGACTGAGCCGCCCAGGTGGCCCTTAGAAATGGTTTAAATGGTAAAGTGTATGCTGTGTATCTTGAAGCACAATCTAAAAACTAAATTAAAAAAATTTAACGAGACAGCATATAATTACAGCATCATTGTTTAGAAACTACACTTATTTCATTAAAAAAAAAAAAAAGAAAAGAAAAAAAGCTCCGGGCACTCTAGGAAGAGAAGAGAACCCCCCGTGGCCCAGTGAAGGGGTCAGCAGAGAGCCACGCCTACCTTCGCACTCCGTGGTGAGAGACTGAGGGAGCGCCCCCCCCCCCCCCAGATCAGAAGCAAGAAGGCACCCTTGCTCTCAGCCCTTGGTACTGTGCTGGAGGTCCTCGCCAGAGCAATAAGGCAAGAAAAGGAAATCGGAGGCATACAGAGGAGGACGAAGAGACAAAGCAGCATGTGCTTGTCAAGGACCTGATGGCCCTGGGCTACGAAAATTCCAAGGAAATCTCTACAAACATAGTATCTCCTAGAACTACCGAGTGTGTCCAGCGGGGCTGCGGGATACAAGATGGACACACAAACCCGGGCCCCGTTCTCCGTGCCAGCAACAAACCCTTAGAGACCAAAATTAAGAACACCATTGTTTTCGGCCGCTCCCCAAACCACCATTTTTTGAATGTCAGTCCATGCCAACCCTTTTGCACGTCTTATTAGCTGACTGGGCACCCTGACGAAGCCGAGGCGTGGGTTTTATTGTCTTCCCCGTTTTACTGTGAGGAAGCGGAGGCTCAGAGAGGTCGCATGGTCGCGATCAAGGTCACAGAGTGAATGAGCACGGGATAAGAGCTCCCAGCTGGAGCCGGCCGTAGCCCAGGGCCATTGCTCTCGGTGGGTGCAAAGTACCAGCGCCCGGAACATAAACGGGGGAAATCGCACTGATGGTAATAAGACGCCCCCTTCCGATTGCTGAGGTGCTGACGGTGAGCCCCCCACCGAGTGAGCCAGCATGTTGCCCCCATGACCACCCTCTGGTTCAGCACAGCCCCTGAAAGAGGAGCCGGAGTTGCACCCACTTGCCGGATGAGGAGAGTGAGGTCAGGGAGCGGTGAGTCCCAGCCCCAGCGCCCTGATTCCCCGGCGCTGGCTTGCGGGCAGCCCTCGGGGAACAGCACCCGCGTGCCAGGCAGGCACTGCCGCCTGCTGAGTCCACATGGGCGTCCGTTCCACAAGAGGGTCCTGTGCCCGAGGCCCGCAGCCCGACGGCCGGCTGCCCAGGCTGGGCTCTTCCCAACGCAGGGGTCACCCGTGCCCAGCCGCATGGCCATCCAAGCAGGAGTGGCCGGCGCCAAGGGGCCACTGGCTGCCCAGCCCGGGAGCAGCCACAGGGCGTGGGGCCGAGCCGGGCACACTCCCCTCAGCCGCTGCCCAGCCGTGCCCGGCCCAGTGGGTCACGACTGTGGCTGCCCTCAACCGTTCCTGTCGTGGGTGGGAAAACCGAGGCACAGATCCTTGCTCTGGTGCCGTTTAGGGCCCTGCCAGTCTGGGCAGCCCGGAGGTGCTCAACGCACAGTGTGTGCAAAGCCACCGGGCAAAGGTGAGGGCTCATGGCTGCTTTGGGAGGCATCAGCACGGCCCCCCAGGGTTGCTGCAGGGCCCCATCCTCGCCGCTGAGGCTCCCGGAGCTGGGATGGGCACCCAGCGTCCGAGCCCAGAAACCAGATGCGTCAGGCACGGCCGCACGGGGATGTCTGGGCGCACGTGCAAACTAATGCAGATCACCCTCCTTAGGGAGAAGTGGGCGCTCCTTCATTGTTTCAACCTCAGTTTTCCTCGTCTGTAAGATGGGTCCAATGACGACGCCAGATGTGTGGCTCTCTTAGGGATTTAAGGGAACATCTCAAATGGGAACAGTGAAGCATCACATTGACGGTCGTGTTCGGCATTGAAACGTGACACCAACAATAATAGCAACATGCGGACAGCCCCAGGGAGCCAGTTCTCCGCAGTCTCTCTTTCCCGCCTCTTGGTGCTTGCACCTGTTTGAAGAGAGAACTGAGGCTCAGAACAGTTCAGCAACTTGCCTGAGGTCACACAGCAACTGGGTCTGGCTTTGGAATGCAGCAGGTGGAAGGGGCTGATTCTCTTTGGTCTTCGATGGTGATTCCCACCACCTTGGTCTTTGACCTGAGAGATGACTAGGTAGGGCCAGGGGTTCCGTCTGGCTGGGCTTGACCATGCCCCCCCCCAACCGCTGCCTCGGTCCTGGGTGGATGTGGAGGGAGTGCAGAGGGGGGTTGGCGCTGCTTGCCATCCAGTCCGCCGGAGCTGATAATGCTGAGCTCAGCGTCTGTCTGCTTCGCCCGTCTGCCAAGGAGCCTGATTATTTTTAGATAAGATGGAGAGGCGGGCGCCAGGGTGGGAGGGAGCCCCCAAGCCAGGGGGGTGGGCGGGGGGTCGAGTAGCTGCAGGGGGAAGCCCCTCTGCCCCCTCCTGGGGGCCCCTGTGTGACAACTCAAGACCAAGGGCTGGACCCCCAGGACCTCAAAGGCAGAGGCCGAGCAGGGGTGGGGGGCTGGAGGGCTCAAGGACTCATCTCTTTGGCCCTCAGTTTCCCCATCTGTAAAGTGGGCATAACCATAGCTCCTGCCTCCTGGGTGAAGGCCAGGTGAGTGAGTTACCCTCACGGCTTAGGAAATGAGCTCCTTTCATGTCAGAGATGAGGAAACAGGCTCAGGGAGGGGAAGATCTCCCGCCTGCCACTGAGCCAGGCCCCGCACACGGGTTCTGCTGCCGAGGGGACCCTCTGGACGCCCTGACCCCGTGGGCAGCAGCCAAGGGAAGGGGCCAAGCGGAGATCCCAGGGCCCGGGCGCATCGGGGACCACTTTTCCACGGCACTACCCAGCCTGGCCCCAGCACGGGTGTCACCTCTCCCCCCGGGGTGGGGTTTCCTGCAGTGTCACCACCTCCTCCCCTTCTCTCTGCAGACGCGGAGCAGAGCGGCAGTCCCCGGGCAGGGATGGGCTCCGACCAGGAGGACAGCAAGCCCATCACACTGGGTGAGTCTGGGGACGGCGTAGGGTGGGCGGGAGGACCCCGTGTGCTCTGCGTGGCCCTGCATGGCCCTGCATGGGCACCTCACAGACCTTCCTGGGCTCATTCGCCACAGCCGTGCCCTGGACAGGTGCCACTGTTGATCCATTGTGTAGATGGGAAAGCTGAGGCTCAGAGAGGTTAAAGGGCCTTCCTGGGGCACCCAGGAAGATGGGGTGGGAACCCACGACCCTCAGCTCCCAGTGTCTGGTCCCTGAGGTGCTCACCCCACAAGAGAGGCCCTGGGGGGCCCTGCAGTCCCATGAGACATTTAACAGAGGTCTATGTTGGTGGGAAGTGGGAGGGCCTCAAGGCAGGGCTGGGAGCAGAGCCCCAGGGAACAGAAAGGACTCAGAAGCTGCAGAGGCCCGGCTTCTGCTCTGGTCTGCTCCCATGGTTGCCCCCTGGACCAGAGCGGCCGCCTCCACCCTGGCCTCCTGGCTTCTGTCCTCCCTGAAGTAGCCAGAGAGCACCTGTGAGCACCTGGGTCAGGTCCTGCCTTCCTCTGCTCACAGCTGTGAGGGTTCTCACCTCCCTGGGGGTAAAAGTCCTTCCCTGACCCCTAAGGACCTGCGGGACCTGTCCCTCTCCCCTCCCTGCCCTCCCCTCCACCCTGTCTCCCCCTCACTCTTTCTGCTCCAGCTACATGGGCCTCCTGGCTGTTCCTCCAACAATCCAGGTCCAGTCCCTGCCTCAGGGCCTTTGCATGTGCTTTGCTTGCTATTTGGACAGCGAACTGTGCTCTCTCTCTCTCTGTCTCTCTCTCTGGATCTCCCGAGTCTCACCTCACATGCTCCCCTCCCAGAGAGATCTGACCTCAAGCAGCCGTAGCCACTCTCAATGGCCACCTTCTGTTTTATTTCCTTCTGAGGATGTTAGTGATTGCCTATGTATTTGCTTAGTTGCTTAGTGACCGCACACGTGTGTCTCTTTCCTAATGCAGCGTCACCTCCTTGAGGGCAGAGGCTTTTGTCTGTCCTGATCACTATTGTGTCCTCAGAGCCTCAAATAGGACCTGGTACACAACAGGTGTTGAGTAAATATTTGCAGAAAGAAGAAGAGAAAGGGAGGAAGAAGCGGAGAGAAAGAGAAACTAGAGACGTGGCATACGGGGGGCGAGGAGGGAGGAGAGAGGAAAAGGAAGGAAGGAAGGAAGGAAGAGCCGGTGGGTGAGGACACCCCTGTAGGAAGGACCAGCCTGGGGAGGCCGGATGGTTCCAGGAGGTTCACAGCCCCCCAGGCTGCTCACCACTGGGCGTCTGTGACCCTGAGTCCTCCTTGGCCTCCTGTGATCTCCAGGCGCCTGCCTCCAAGCCAGATGTTCACGGTGGGCGGGGGCAGCGGCGCTTGGCCTGGTCCCATGGGGAGCTCCAGCGTCTGGCAGAGGAAAGCACTTCCTCCCACCCGCCAGGGAGTCCCCAGGAGATGGAGCTGGGCGAGTGCTGCACAAACAGGAAACCCCGGTGGGGGGAAGGCGGAGGGGTGTGCTGACACCAGCTGGCCAGCTGGGTGGCAGGAAATGGCCATGGCCACTTCCCCTGGACACTGGGGGGGGCCTTCACCCTGTCCTCCCAGGGATGTTGTGGCCCTGAGCCCCCCCAGCACGGGGCTGGGAATATAGTAATTGCACAAGAAATGGTGTTCGCAAAGCTCCTAACCAGGGAGGCTGCAGTTTCTGGACGGGCCAGGGCTTGGGTCTCCCACAGTGGGGGGGGGGGGGGGGGGGGAGCTGGGCAACAAGGTCAGCTCCCTGTGGTCCGTGCTGCCCCCTGGGGGCCTGGAGAAGAACTGCTCTCACCACCCCAAAAAGCTTAGAGCTGCCCACCTGCTGGTCTGGTCCCCACTCTGACCACCCTTCCTGGCTCCTTTCACTCCAGCCCTGTTGGCCTCCAACCCCAGGGCCTTTGCATGGGCCACGGGTGGGAATATCGTGGCGCCCGGGGAGGAGATCACTCCAATCATGGCAACCAACAATTGCTGTTCGTGCCATTTCCTCAATTTTAATGCACCCGCTCCTCTTATCCACCCCTACCTGGAGGCCCTGGTAAAATGTCACCCACAGCAAGGCCTCCTGAGAGTCCTTTGTGTAAAGCAGCTCCCCTTTCCAGCAGGCCCCCCAGCCCTGCCCGCCCACCACCGCACGACACGTGGTGCCTTGGACTTCATGATCCTAAACTTATTTTTATTGTGGTTAAATTCACGTTAACAGCAAATGTACACTTAGTGGCATTAAGTGCATTCGCGCTGTTGTGCAATCATCACCGTCTAGTTCCAGAACATTCCATCACCTGAAAAGCAACCCCATCCCCTCCCCCCAGCCCTCACAAACCCCCTTCCTGTCTGTGGAGGAGCCTGTTCTGGACGTGTCACACGCGTGGACTCACACCCCATGTGGTTCCCTCCCTGAGCGTCATGGGCTTGGGGTCCATCCCCATGCGGCATGTGGGGCACCTCACTCCTGCTCGAGGCCAAGGGACGCTCCCCGTGTGGATGGGCCACGTTTTGTGGCTCCGTTAGTATGCTGATGGATTGTTTCCAGTCGGGGCTGTCGTAAACCACGGCTCTGTGCACATTTACATACAGGGTTTTGTGCCTTACTGAAGTCACGTGGTGTCCACTGCCCACACTGGACAGTGAGTCCCAGGAGAGCGGGCCACTGTGACTGCCTCGTTCCCACAGTGTCCACAGCGCCTAGCTTGGAACTGGACACTGAAGGCACTTGGTCAGTGCTTGTCAAGTTGAGTCCTGCCCGAGTGGACCTCTGGGGGCACAACAGGCTTCCCAGCTGTCTGAGGTCAGCCAGGCCTCCCGCCCTCTCGGAGCCAACCTGTTTCCAAACCCATAAAATGAGCCCTGGCCACCCCACACCGGAGAGGCAGGTCCCTCTTCCTCTATCATTAGGCAGAAGTGGTTCTGGGGACACTGGGGATTTTTAACTGCTGCAGGGGGACCCTCCATTCAGCCTTTGGTTCTGAGCCGCTGCTGCTGGCCTGGCTCTGGTCTGGGCGCTAGGGACACTGTGGGACCCGGGCACACAGAACATCACAGAGCTCCCAGTCTGGAGGGGCAGGGGTAAGAAGATGGGGCATCGGGTGTTGTAAGGAGTGACGGGAAGAAAGCAGTCCAGCCCCTCCTGGGCAGCTGATTTCTACGTGTAAGCCTCCCTAGGTGGCGGGGTGTGCGGCCTCCACTTCCGAGATTAGGGAGCAGGGAGGCTCAGGGATGGGCAGTGACTTGCCCAAGATCAGATCTGGACAGCAGAGCCGAGATTCGAACCCGGATCCAGCTTCTACCTCCGTCTTGCCGCGGGGCTGCAGAGGGTAGACAAGGCGACCTCTCCAGTGCCTGGCGTGTCGAAGAAGGAAACAGATCCAGTGAGCCCCGTTTTCTCCCTGTTCCAGACACCACGGATTTCCAGGAGAGCTTTGTCACCTCCGGTGTGTTCAGTGTCACGGAGCTCATCCAAGTGTCCCGGAGTGAGTGTCCCTGCCCACCCTGTGCTGGGATCCGGAGGGGGAGGGACCCCCACAGGGGAGGGACACTGGAGAAGGAGAAGGGGCTTTGTGGGGGCTGTGGCTCTGAGAGAGAAAGGGTCTCAGGGAGCGGCGAGGAGCCCATCACCCTGCCCCACTCCCCTGTCACCAAGCCAAGGTTCCTAGGAAGGGTGGCATCCAGGCCCTCCTAGAGCCCAAGGTCAGGGCCACAAGCTCCTTCCCAGTTAACAGACTCCACATGGTGGAGGGAGGGTGCTGGAAAACCTTCTGCCCCTTTATCCTTTCCGGGGCCTCCCGCCCCCTCCAGGAGGAGATCCCAAAGGGCCCCATCCCCTTCCTCTCTCTGCCTCCTGTTCCCTTACCTTCCTAATGGACCTGCTGGGGACCTACTCCTGGGACACCCCGACTGAATTCCACCCCAGGGAGTCCTGGGCACTGTCCGGCCTTCACCCTGACCGTGGTCCTCCCTGCCCATCAGCAGAACCTGGCCTCAGGGAGCACTCAGAAGCTTGGCCCCCAGCTCTGGCTCTGCCTCGCAGCGTGCCCCTGGCCTCTCTTGCAGGCTTTGCTCTTCTGATCCATAGGATAAGGACAGTTTCAGCCAAATTAGGAACCACGCCGATCAGGGAAGGGGTTCCCTTTGGGACTGGCTAGCCCCCAGATGGCTCTCGGCACCCTCCAGGGCACAGGGCAGCCCTGGACCTTGCCATCTCTCACTCTGCTCTTTCTTGCCCTCCGCAGCCCCCGTGGTGACTGGGACAGGACCCAACTTCTCCCTCGGGGAGCTCCAGGGGCACCTGGCGTATGACCTGAATCCAGCCAGCACAGGCATGAGAAGAACCCTACCCAGCACTTCCTCCAGCGGGTACGTGCCTGGTCCCCGCTTTGGGGGCATTCAACGAACCCTCCCCCACGCCCATCTGACCCCCCCCCCCCATGGCTCATTCCTCTCCCAGCAGTGCCTGCTTTCAAGGGCCACGTGGTAAACTCCTACTGATCCTTCAAAACCCAGCCCCAAGCGCTGCTTTCCCCAGCCCCGACGCCCCAGGCAGCGTCCCCCCAGCCTTGAGTCCCGTGAGCCCGGCCCTTGAGAGCCCACCAGAAGGCAGACACCGGGTCTCGCTCTGCAACCTGGAGCAGGTCACACCGTCTGCGCGGCCTTCCCCATCTGTAAAATGGGACCGTGGTCCGGCCGCGAGGTTCTAGGGTCCACGGCAGGCCCCGTGACGAGCCAGGCCTCCGGGGTTTCCGTCCGCAGCCCGCTAGCTTGCCGCCTGCCCGGCCCGAGCCCCTCACCGCCCCCCGCCGCGCGCGTCCCGTCGGCGCCATGGGCAGGTGGAGGCCGGTGGAGGCCGGTGGAGGCCGGTGTTCACGCGGCTCCCGCGACGTCTCGCGAGAGCACCCCGCTCGCCCGCCCTCCAGGGCCCGGAAGTCAGCGCCGCCCGCCCGGCCTCCTCGGGTGGCCGTGGTAACGGGCTTGCTCTCTCCTTCCCTCACCCTTTAGGAGCAAGCGGCACAAATCGGGCTCGATGGAGGAAGACGTGGACACGAGCCCCGGCGGCGATTACTACACCTCGCCCAGCTCTCCCACGAGTAGCAGCCGCAACTGGACTGAGGACATGGAAGGAGGTGGGGCTGGCGGCGGGGGCGGAGCCGGCCTCGGGGTCGGCCTTACGGCGGCGGGGACTACATATTCCGGCAGGCACTGCGCGGGCCCCCCGGGTGCGGGAAGGCTCGGGGGTGTGGAGCCGCGGAGCCTCCTGGGAATTGTAGTCGCGCGGGCGGTTCGCCGCTGGGAGTCCGGGCTGCCGTTCCCGAGCTCTTTGGTTCCGCTGAGACGCGGAGAGCGGAGCGGGTGCGCTGCCCGGTAAGGCTTCATCCCCGTGGGGTCCGTCTCCGCGGCTTCCGCAGTGGACTCGGCAGCGCTTCCGATGGGCAGGGCGCTGCCCCCCGGGGTCGGCCACAGACCGTCGTCGAGGGGGTCCCCTCTGCCACGTGTTCCCGGGGAGCTCGCGTCCCCGCGAGGGAGTGCCGCGCCCTCGGGGCCCCGTCGCTCTTCCCCCGACGCCCTCGTGTCGCCTGTCGCGCTGCTGGCCGCGTGGGCTCCCGTTCGGGGCGGCCCGTTCGGCTCCCCAGGGCCCCTGCGCGGCTTTCCCTCCCCGGGGGTCCGCGTCTGCGCCGCGGCTCTCCTCTGAGGAGTCCGGCCTCTGCTCTGCAGCGCGCCGGCCTCGGGGATTGTCGCGACCCGGGGCGCAGGGCGGCCCCGCGCTTGCCTCTCCCGGGGCACGGCGTCCTGGCGACGCGCGGAGCCTCCGCGGGCCCCGCGCCGCAGATTTCGGAAGCCCCGCCGCGTCCCGACCCTGGCGCGTAATGGGGGCTCGAGCCGCGGAGTAGCCTGGGGTCGCCGACCCGGGCGCTGGGCAGCCGCTGCGCTGAGCCTCGGTCTCCGGCTCTGCGAAATGGGGTTGTTGGTGCCTGCAGCCCCGCCCGCGGTTGTCGCGGGGGTGACGTGAGGTAGCGCATCTGGTGCCCCTAAAACCAGCCTGGCACAGCCTGCGCACGCACCAAACCCGAAGAGGGGCTTGCTTGTCTCCTGTCCCCCGAGGGCCTGCTTGTCTTTAAAACTCCGTCTATGCAGAGTGTCCGTCGCACCTGCAGGATTCCTGGAAGGTAGTTAACGTGACCGTTAGAGCAGAGACCGGCGGGACCGCTGCCTCGCTGTGTGGGCTGTGTAACTTTGGGCAGGTGACTTGACTTCTCTGAGCCCCCCGTTTCCTTGTGTCCCAAGTGGGATTGATGAGCTAACTGTTCTCTCCTGGAGGCGGAAGGAGGCACGTGCTTACAGCCACTTTCTTGAAGTACAGGGTAAGTGCGGGGGGCACAGTTCATTCTTTGTGTCTTTATAAAGACACAGTCTATTCTTTGTGTCATCTCTAGGAGTCGGTCTCTAGGACATCTGGTTGTAGCATTGGAGCCCCGAGAGTCCTTGCTCTTCGCTTGGGCCGGCTCTCAGAGCAGCTGCCTAACTTTGGGAGGATCTGCTCTTTATAGGCTCTGATTTACGGGTCAGAGTGTCTCTGTGACTCACTCTCTCTGTGCGTTCCCTGTTTCTGTCAGGTTTGTCTCTGTTAAAATCCTGCGTTTAATAAGGCTTTAAGTTTGATTGTGAGAAATGAGAATTACTTTCTCTTGAAAGTAAATGTTCAACCATCAACAATGCTGGACGTGTATTGTGTGCAGGACTTGGGCTCCTGCCTTATGCTCCAGTGAATGTGGTTTTCGTTCCCACCTCATGGTCCAAGAGAGCTGCTGGAGCTCCAGCCATCATGTCTGTTTTCCAGCCAGCAGGAGAGAAGAAGGGTCCAGTCTGAGCATGTCCTTGCCCTTTAAGAATAATGCTCAGAAAAGGCACTTAATCTCCTTTGTTTATCTCTGTGCCCCTGAGTTGGTGGTATGGCCACACTGTGCTCCAAGGGACTAGGAGATGTCATTTTCAACAAGTATGTGCCCATCTCAAATTTAAGGGTTCTGCTACTAAGGAAGAAGGGTACAGCGGATACTGAGGAGACCGTTAACTTCTGCCCCGCCATTTACTGCTTGGAAGCTGAGAGCACTCTTTGTTGGCTCTGATTAGCGAGACGGTCTACATATGAACATGCTGTTTAGAGGCAGAGGACAGCCTCTGTGATGTAGCCACCGCAGCCCCGAGAGGAAAAATTATAGCCTTGAGTCTGTGGATGAGAAAAAGTGAAGGGGTGGGAGTCAGAAAGCTAGCTTTCAATGCAGGAAGCACCAAAAAACCCAAAAACATTAAAAGGAAGGAAATGTTTGAGAGAGTCAGTGGAGCTTGGTCTGAACTTCCTGCGTTGAGCATGAAGTGGCAGCCGTGGGGCAGGACGGGGGGAGGAGCCCACACCCGCTTTGGCTGTGTACAGGGCGGGGGCGGTGGGGATGTCAGAGGGGATCTGTCCCCTCTAGCCTCCGTTGGTTGCCTCCGGTGATGGCAAACTGGCTCCCTCCCTCGAGGCCCTCAGTATAAACCCCCGCAGTGTGGGTGCCTCGGGCCCTGCGGGTGCTCCCAGCCTGGTGGGGAAGATGGATTCTCATCCTCCCCCTCCTCTTCCCCTTCCTCCTCCCCCTCCCCCTTCTGCCCTCCTCCCCCCTCCTCTGCCCCGCCTCCCTCTCCTCCCCTTCCCATCTCTTCCCCCCTCCCCCATTTTCTCCTCCTCCTGGCTTCGTCCAGCTTCCTGTCTAGACAGCCCCCAATTAGCTGCTCATTAAGAGGGCTAAGCTGATTAGAGCACCCTCTCCCTTCCTCTGCTCTGGCCACAAGGGCAGGGCTCAGCTAACAGCCCCCCCACCCCACCACAGCATCCCTTCCCTGGGCGGCAGAGGGAGTGGGGGAGGGATCCTGTCCCCCCTGCCCCCGGCAGCAGCCCCACAGCCCCACCTCTCAGGCCTTTGCCCTTTTTGTGCCCAGGTTAGGAGTGCCTTTCCTCCTCCTGGCCACCCCTCCCGAGGCCTTCCCTGATGACGCACCTCTGAGGGCCAGAAAGGGGCACCCTCCAGACTGCCTGGTTCCTGCTGCTCCTGGGGCCGTCCTGCCAGGGGCACCCCCCCCCCTTACAGTGATGGTACTGGGTGAGGCAGGCGACTCCCTGCTCTCTCTGTCACGTGGGGGGGCTTCCCTCCTCTCATCGAGCTGCGGCAGGGGCAGGAGGGGTGCAGGGCGTGGCTGGTGGAGGTCGGAGTCAGTTCTACCACGTCTCAGCTTGGTGGCCTTGAGCCAGGGTTCCCATCTGTGGAGTGAGGGTGACTCCTGGGAGCCCTGCCCGGGGCTGCTGGGAGCGGTACCAGACGTGCCCTGCCCACTCTGCCCCCAGGGACCCCAGGCCGACATCAGGACAGGGCTGTCTCTGCTCCGGCTCTGGGAAGGGGCTCCTGGCTCCGAGGTGTTGGGGCTGGGGACACTGCTCAGCGCTCCCTTGGCCCCTCCCAGAGAGTGACAGTGATGGGGCCAGCTGATGGCTGTTCGGGGCAGAGCTGTTCCCTGGGAAATCGTGGCTGCCCAGCGTCCAGGCCCACCGACGCAGGTCCCGGGGCTCACGCGCTCCCTGCACCGCGTGCGTGCCGGTCTAGTGAGCGGGGTTGTAACAGCGGAACCTCCGGGCTGCCCCGTGGCTGTGGAGGGGGGCGCTGGTTCCCAGAGCTGGTCACCACCAGCATGGCTATGGGAGGGACCGCGAGAGGCAGGACCCCACAGCGTGGCCAAGGGAACACAGCGCAGGAGAGGGCTCGGGGGCCTGTGTGACCGGATATCCTGGAAACCGAGTGGCTCCCGCCAGGGCGACTCGGCCCGGGGACCCAGTGTGTGCTTGCCACACCGGGGGGGGGGGCTGCTGGGGGGTGGCAAGGTGCTGTCTGGCCTGCAGCAGGCGGGAAGCCCCCGCCCCGGGATGGCCGGCCCCTACGTCCGCAGTGCTCGGTGGGAGGGAAGGCGCACCCCAATGTGCCTGAGTCCACTCTGGGTCTCTGTGGGTACGTGTCACTCTGGGTAATATTCTTAAAAATCATTTCTGAGCAGAGCTGTCTGCAGACCCTGCCCCTCGAGATTCTGGTCGCAGGGGTGGAGCCGGGCCTGGGACTCTGCCCTTAGCACCTTCCACCGACACGTCTGGGCGATGGCAGGGGTGGGGGCGCAGGGGGCTCGCCTGTTTCTGGAGGGCCCCTGGGTGCCCTGGGGAGACGGTGAGGCCCCTGGGCTGGGGCTGCAGGCCGGGCGGGTGCCAGGCCCTGGTCTGACAGCTGTCGTGCCCCGTCTCCCATGTCCCTCACGATGGCCCCACAGGAAATTCTGTCCTCACCACAGCAAGGATGAGGTCCGCACGCGTCCTGCCGGCTCACCTCTGCCAGGTGGACCTTCCCGAGGGACCCTGTGGCCTTCTGTCCAGGGCCCTGGTGGCCCAGGGAGTCGGGGCAGCCCCGAGCGGACCTGCCTGTGTCCAGGAGAGAAGGCGGGGGCCAGGCCTGATGTCCGCAGCCCTCCATGGGCCCCAGGCGCCTGGCTCCACGGCCCACGTGACCCTGGGCGACCACCCCCTCTGTGCTCGGAGCCCCGGTTTCCCGCCCCCCGCCCCCGGACAGTGGGCTCCCGGGCCCTCGCCCCCCGGGGTGCTGGGAGAAGGAAGGGCCGGGCTCTGGCTGCCTGCGGCCCTGTGACCTTCGGACCCCCCCCCACGCAGGCATCTCGTCGCCGGTAAAGAAGACGGAGATGGACAAGTCACCTTTCCACAGCCCGTCTCCCCAGGACTCCCCTCGCCTCTCCAGCTTCACCCAGCACCACCGGCCTGTCATCGCCGTGCACAGCGGTGAGCGCGCGGCCGTCCCTCCGACCAGGTCCCTCTCGGCCAGGGACGCCCCTCGGGCCCTCTGAACATGAGTCCTATGGCCGTCGCCTCCCGGCCAGACAAGAACACCTGGACGTGCCATGGTTCGGGGCGCCTGGCCCTGATCCGCCTCTCGGGCCTCAGTGTCCCCGTCTGTACCAGAAGGGGCTCTGGGCTGGGCTGGCCCCTCCGCCTGCTCGCCTTATCTTATGCTCAGCCTGCAGAGGGTCGGGAGATCCCAGAAGGGGGTGGACACAGGCCAGGCCACGTGAAGGCCACCCAGGGGGTACAGGGGACTGTGTTTAGGACCAAATGAGCTAGATCGAGGGCTTGAATGTCGCCGGGGAGCCGGTTTTCACGATGATGATGCTCTGGTGCCCCACGAGGGCAGACGCGCACGCGGGTTCCGGGGCTGCCTGGCCGCGTCCACCCGTGGACACGCCGTCTGCGGCGGCTCCCAGGCGGTGGTGGGCAGAGCCCAGTAGCTGCAGGAGGACCTGGGGCCCGAGAAGCCAGACGTCCGCACTGTTCACTGGCAGCGGGAGAGAGGAGGGGAGGGAGTGGTCACGGAAGCAGGGCTGCGGTTGGGGGGATGGGAATGTTCTAGGAGTTACCGGGTGGTTTAGAAGAAGGAAAGGAAGCAAGTCCGACGCAGGCCCGTTGCTCATCGCGAGCAGGAGCGAGGCGCCCTCACGGGCGGACCCCGAGCCTACGACGCTTGGGGAGGGAACCAGACACTGAAGGCCATACCGCACGGGATGTGAGTCCACGCGTGTGACACGCCCAGACCAGGCTCCTCCACGGACGGGAAGGGGGCCGGGGGGGACTCATGGTTGTTGGGGAGGGGACAGGGGGTGACCACTGATGGGGGACAGGGTTGGCTTTCAGGATGATGAGAGTGTCCTAAAAGGAACTGTCATACTGGTTGCCCAGAGAATGTGCTAGAAACCAGTACACTGTCTACAGAGAGCGGGCTGAGCCCTGGGGTGGGCTGTGGGGCAGCCCTGGGTCTGCCACCTGCCGGCTACTTGGTCTGGGACGGGGAACATAACCTCAGAGAGCCTCCATGTCCTGTCTCAAAACCAGACGGAACCGGGGCGCCTGGGGGGCTCCATTGGTTCAGTGTCCGACTCTCGATCTCAGTTCAGGCCTTGATCTCAGGGTCGTGAGTTCAAGCCCCACGTGGGGCTCCATGCTGGGTGTGGAATCTGCTTTAAAAAATGGTGATACCGGAAACCCCTGGGCATACGGTAGAGCCGCTCAAGCTTGAGCGCGTGAAGCCGGGACTTGCTTTGCGGGGGGCTCGTGCCTGCAGACCCAGCCGCGGAGAGACCGCGTGCGCAGCCCGAGCCCGCACTGACCGCCCTCCCGCTGTCTGCAGGGATCGCCCGGAGCCCGCACCCGTCCTCCGCCCTGCACTTCCCCACGACCTCCATCCTGCCTCAGACGGCCTCCACCTACTTCCCGCACACGGCCATCCGCTACCCGCCTCACCTCAACCCCCAGGACCCGCTCAAAGATCTCGTGTCGCTGGCCTGTGACCCAGCCAGCCAGCAGCCCGGACCGGTGAGTCTGGGGGGCTTGGGCCTCCCCTCTGCCCCACGGGGCCACCTGCCCGCACGGGGCTCCAGGGGACCTCCCCGGGGGGCCCTCCATCAGGCAGCCCCCATCTTAAATGGTTTCGTGGACGGCGGGGCCGCGTGGCCCTGCCTGAAGTGCCGGGAGCCGGGCCAGGTCAGCACGAAGGCTGTTCCCGGTGCCGGAATGGACAGCACACAGTTTGCCCCCCGAGTCACACACGGTCTGGGGCCTCGGCGCAGGCCCATCTTCTCCAGACTAGCTTTCGGGGTTCAGAGCCCTCTGCGTTTTGGAGCCGTGGGCGAGGTGGACAAGGGGAGTGTACAGCCCCACCCGTGGGGTCAGACCCCGGTCAGGTCTAGGTGGCGTCTCGTGGAAGGAACAGATGGGTAAAGAGTGGCTTCAGGAGGAGACACAGGGTCCCAGGATGCTTCTAGAAGCCTACGGGGCCAGGCGAGGGGGCGGCAGCGGTACCCACCAAACTCGCCCGGTCACGCCAAGCCCGGCCCTCCCCCGGCAGGGCCGTCGCTGGCCGCCCGAGGCAGAGGGGGCGCCCGCCGCCTTAACCACCTGTCTCTCTGTTCCTCCCAGTTAAATGGAAGTGGTCAGCTCAAAATGTCCAGTCACTGCCTTTCTGCTCAGATGCTGGTACCCCCGCCCCCTGGGCTCCCGCGGCTGGCGCTCCCCCCCGCCACCAAACCCACCTCCGAGGGAGGAAGCACGTCGCCGACCTCGCCCTGTAAGCACTCGGGAAGCGGTGCCCGTGGCAGGGCGGGCGTCCCTGAGGGGCCCCCTCCTCCCCCCTCCCCGACTGCTGGGGTCAGGGGTTCGGGCCCGGCCCGCGGGGTACCGGTGAGTTTGGTGGGTCCCCGGATAGAGGCCCTGGGGGCCGTGTGGTCGGGCCCACTTGGGGCCAAGGCAGCCCTAGGGAATGGCAGGAGAGGACCAGAGGCGCGTCTGGGGTCCCTGCGTGCCCGCTCCCGGCCCCTTCGCCCTCCTCCGTGCAGCAGGCAGGTGGCAGTAGGTAACGATCTCAGACTAGTGGCCTTGGGGGCAGAGGTGGCCCCCAGATGCCCGTTGTTGGTGGAAAGGGAGAATTTGTTGTTGTCTTAGAGTCAGGACAGTTCATGTGAATATTTCAGAGTTGTGGGTTCTCAACAAAAAAACACAGCCCCGACGGGCTCCGTTCCTGCTGGTGACCCAGGCTGGGCCACGCCTCTGGATGGGATAGTCCCCACCTGCCCACCTGACCTTAGAAGGCCTTGAGTTGACTGCCTCGCCTTCTAGAACTTTCCGTCCTTTGGATGTGGTTCCAGATGACCATTTGCTGGTCCTCCTGCACCCCCCAGGCCGGGGCTGCTCCAGGCTGGGAAGTGGCTCCGAAAATCGCAGTCCTGGAGTCCACCCCCCATCAGGAGTGGCTCTCTCTGAACCCCCGTGCAGGCTCAGGGGGGCCATGCGCGCTCCTCCGCGCTGCCTACTCTGGGCCGTCCTCGCCACGCCGTCTCAGTTGCTGTCCCAAGCAGGTGATCTCCGAAACCCCAGACCTCTCAGTCTGCCCGTCACACTCCGAGCATCGCTCTCACCACACCTGGCCGGGGTACGGGGGGCCCCGCAGGCGCGCCCCTGTCCCCACCATCCGGGGCCAGCCAGGACCCAGGGCAGCTGCAGGAGTGGAAGGACTTTCTCTGTGCCAGATGTGGCGTAGGCGCCGGGTTTGAATCCCGTCTCTGAAGCTCAGTCCCCGTGTGTCTTCACGGAAACGTCCTTGCCCTCTGAGCCTCCTGTTTTCTCAAGACGTAAAATAGCGAGGTCGCAGGGTACCCAGTCGGCTGGCGGGGAGCGAGGGGAGGGGCGAGACCGGGGACGACATTCAGCGCCACGCCAGGCGGGGAGCAGAGGGTACTGGCCCGGGTACCCCCCGCCCTGACCACTCTCATCTGTAAAATGGGACCAGCCGTCACGCTCGCTGGGTAGAGGCCTCTGCAGGTCCACAGGACCGGGCCGTGAACTCCCTCTTCTCCTTCCGCACCCGGCTCTAGGGGCACAGGCAGCTTGGCCGATCCCACGCAGGGACCCTCCCGCCACCCTGGGCCCAGCCTGTCCCAGGCCCCCAACCTCCCCGGCAGCCTCGGGCTGAGAATTATTCCCTCACCAGCGGCACGTAGCTGGGGGGGAGGAAGACACAACTCTAAACGTGAGCGTAACTAGAAACGTGTGTGCGCGTGTGCCCGCAAACACCCAGCCTTGCCCGTGTGACCTCCGAGAGGAGGAGGAGTCAGTGACGCGCCCTCCGTGACGCACGCACTCCGCAGGGGGTGCAGGCCGCGGGAGCAGATGGCCCTGAGTCACGCACGGTCCGTCTCTGGTTCTGGATCTCATCTCGCGCCTTCCATCAGCAGATGCCCCGCCTGCGGGACCCCAGGGCCCGGCGCTGTGGGCTCTCCGGGGCGCCCGGAGCGGCCGGGGAGGGCGGCAGGTTTGGAGACGCCGGGTGCGGGGTGTGGAGGCCGGCTGTGTGACCCTGGGCAGCGGCCACTCTCTCTGGGTGCTCCCGCACAGCCCCCTTTGCTAACGGGCTCTCGGTCTCTCTCCCCGCAGCCTACTCTACGCCCGGCACGTCCCCTGCAAACCGTTCCTTTGTGGGATTAGGACCAAGGGATCCAGCGGGCATTTATCAGGCACAGGTAGGGGCCGAGAGGCCGGCTGGGGGGGCGCGGGGCGGGGCAGGGCAGAGGGCCCCGCCTGGGGGCGCAGGGAGAGGCCGGCCTGCTGGTCCCACGCCACTCCGGCTGTAACCCTGGAGCAGTGGCCGTTGTGCGTGGTAGGGGGTCCAGCTGCCCGTACCCTCCCAGGGCCTCGAGCCCGCGCCCGGGGACGTGGTACAGCCTCCAGCCCCGCTTGCCGCTTCCCAACGGGGAGACCCTCATGGCCAAGCTGCCACGAGGCCGGGGCTGGTACCACCCCAGGCCCATTTGTGCAGATGGGAAGACTGAGGCCCGCAGAGGCGAGGGGATCTGCCCAGGATCACACAGCGCGTCCGCCCAAGCTTGCAGCCTCCAGCCTTCGTCCCCTTCCGTGCTGCTGGCCAGAGGGGGCATGAGGAAGGGGGACCGAGGGTAGCCGCGGACTCGAGGACTCCAGCGGCAGCCAGGGAAATGGAGGCAGACGGGGGACGGGGCCCCCCAGTAGAGCCCGCGCCCGGGGCCGCGGTCTCTGATGTGCAGAGGGGGGCTGAGGCTGAGTGTGCCCCATGGGGCCGAGTGTGCCGCAGGGTGGTGGTGGGGGAGCGGAAGACCAGACCCGGGGCCTCAGAGAGGAAGAGCGAGTTGCCTGAGGCCACGCAGGAGGGGAGAGCAGAGCCCTGATGGGTCCAGAGCTAAGATGCGTGGCTCTCAGCTTCCGGGGTTTGGGGTCTGGGGTCTGAGTCCGCGCCGCTGCTGGCTGGCCGTCTGTTGGCAGGTGGTGCAGGTGGGGTCTGGAGCCCGGAGTCCCTGCTTCCCAGTATGTGTCGGGGAGGGTGTGGGAGGTTGTCAGCCAGGCGCTGCAGGACCCCAATGCCCGGATCTGCAGAGCTGTTGCCCGCCCTCCCTGCCGGGGCCTCAGCAGTGATGCTGGGGTCGGGAGGCCGGGGCTCACACCTGGCTCTGCTTTACCCACTCTGAACCTCTGTCTCGTTCTCTGGCCTCAGACACCTCCCAGGGAGCGCTCCTTCAGGACCAGTTTTCTTTAGAAAGGGCACCCAGGGACAAAGACGGCCCCACATACCCTTGCTGCCTCCAAATATTGAGTACTCTGCCTCGGCAGAGCTCTGGCTAGGATCCAGACAGGGACCCCTTGGTCAGGGGCCCTCAGCAAGCTGGGGCGACTCCAGGACTCCGCACATTGGGTTTTGGGGACCCCGTGGCCACCCTCTGTCAGTCCCCACTCCCCAGGGCTCCGGAGCCCGTGGTTCCTCACCTGCCCCCAGTTAGAGGCTGGGAATGTCCCATCTGCTTCGGAAACCGAAGTGGCTGGGGGACGCCTTGCCTGCTTAACTCTTCTCCGGGCTCCCAGCCCCTCACCTCCCCATGCTCAACCTCTGCCTTCCAGCAGATGTTCTGGAAGAGGAGGGAAACCCAGGCAGGCCAGGGCATACTTTGGTTCTCTGCTTCTCGTGGCCGCCCCTTGGCCAGCGGGCCCCAGCTGGCGTGGAGGAAGCTCAGGAAGAGGCAGCTCGCGCCCTGCCCGGGGAGGGAGGGATTGGAGCCGCTACAAAGGCTGGCCAGCAGGAGAGCAGGGCAGGGGTGCCCAGGCAGGGGCTTGGCACTGACAAAGGCTGGAAATGCTACAGAAACATCCTGAAGGTGGGCTTCGTCCTCAGGGCCGTGGGGAGCCGTGGGGAGCCGTGGAGGGATTTTAAGTGAGGGAGGGGGCACAGCTGGGTCTGGAAATGAGAAAGAACCTTCTGGGGCTGGTGTTGCTGGAGCCCCCAGGACATGGAAGGGAGATGCCAGCTGGGTGAGAGGCTCCCGAGGGGTCTGGGCTGTGGGCAAGGTGAGGCCCCCAACCTGGGTGAGCGGGGACTGCCACTCCCGGGGAGCCCCTGCCGCCAGGTGCACCCCTGGCCCCTGGACTAAGGGTGCCCCCGTTCCCTAGTGGGTCAGGCGCCTGCTCCCTGCCCCCTGCAGACCCTTAAGGGAAGGGAGGAGACCATGAGACCTGCTGCCCGCTCCTGGAGCCCTGATGCAAAGGGCTCTTAGCTTCGAGGCCTCTCATTTCTGACCCAGTCAGCACTTCTGCCTCCGCCATCATTATTCCTGGGACGCTGGCTTTCCTGTCCCCCGCCAGCCCCCAGCTCCGCCCCCCCAGCCTCCAGCAGCTTCCCCCCCCCACACCTGTCCATCTTCCGTCTTCCTCTCCCCCCACATCAGTGCCCTCCCCCAGCCAATGTCCTCTTCCCCATCAGCAGCCCCTCCCCCATCACCGTCCCCCTCCCCGAGCGTCGCCTTTACACCCCGTTAATTTCCCTTCCCAGACTAGTACCCCTCCCCCTGATCAACATCCCCTTCCCATCCGTGCCTCTCCCCCTTGGTCAGTTACCTGCCTTCTTCATCTCCCCCCACCAGCCCCCCCGAAGTCCTGAGCCGTCCTTCACTTTGGTCCCCAGACTGGGGCTCCATGGGCCCATACACCCCCACCCACTCTCCGCTGTGATGGGGACCCCCCCCCCGGGGGGCCCTGCTGACATGTTGTACCAGGATCCTTTCTGCCCAGAAGCACATGACTCCCACCCAGCAGACGAGTAAGCCGGGACCAGAGGGGCTAAGCCACATGCTGGAGGCACACTGGTGGCTCCAGCCAGGCCGGGGGGGCCCAGAGCTGGGACCTCACCAACCCCCCCCCCCCGCACCCCAGGCCAGGGGGAGGATGTTAAGTTACTGGGACCAGAGGCCTGGGAGGGAGGAAGGAGGAAGGGCTGAGGGGAGGCCACCATGGGGGAGGGTCACGCCCAGAGTCTGTCTGGTTGCCAACAGAAACCAGACATGAGGTAATGGCCAAGATGAACTTGAACTTGGCTGGAGGTGGGGGGCTGGGAGCCAGGGCGCCAGGTCACTGGGATGGCCCACAGGGACAGCCCGATGGAAAGCACAACTGATTGATAGCAGGGGTGAGGGACGACGCTGCGGCAGCCTGAGTTGCGGGGGGGTGGGGGGCTCCCCGGGCCGGCCTCCCGCAGGTGGATTGGATGCTTTTCCAGAAAGGGCTGTTCTGTGGCTTCCCTGTGGAGACCCAGGCTGGAACCGTCCCTGAGCCGGTGCCCCAGTCCCTCCCACCCCCACCCCTACTCCTCCGCCCCATGGAAAGTGGAGGTCATGATCTCTCCAGGGCCAGGTGGGGGCCAGGCAAGGGCCAGAGCCACGCAGGCCGAGTTGGAATTCCCCTCTGGTGCCCCCGCGCTGGTGGCCCTGGGCAAATTCCTTGACTTCTCAGAGACCGTATTTTCTTCTTTGAAACAGGATGGCTGGAGGCATAGTCCCTCCTTCGTGGGGAATCTGGTGGGGGGAACGTTTTAACATTTGTCAAAAACAAAGTGAACAGCTCCGGTCGCCTGGACGGTGTGGCACTTGGTACAGATTCGGGGTGCAGAGGGAAACCGGGTCAGAGCCACAGCCTCTCCCCACTTTGTAGACTCGGGGCACCGAGGCACAGAGACCCATTTGTAAGCAGAACTCTAGGAGGCTCCCATAGATTTAAATCCCAGACAAACAAGTGATAAAAATAAGTTTCAAAAAATTGGTGCAGCATAAGTATAGGCCAGAAGTTGCACCATAAATGTGTTTTCTCTGTGGTTTTTCCAGAGATCAGGTGTCACTAGGCACCCTGCGTTTCATCCAGCAGCCTTGTGTGAGGTCCCCTAGCAGGTTATGACACGTCTGGGACACGGGAGACAGGGGTCCCGGGGAGGCGGGTGCACCGGGCAGTGGCCAGTGCGGTCCATGGTGGGAGCCTGACCCCCATCTCTCTCTCTCTCTCTCTCCCTCTCTCTCCGTGTGTCCCCATTGGGCACCCAGTCCTGGTATCTGGGATAAGAAAGATTTCTTCCCACGCCCTGCTCCTTCGTCGCGGGAATCCCAGGGGGCCGCACTGCCGGCCCCGGCCCACGTTTTCAGTGGAAAGTTAGAGCGAGCGAGACGACCCTGCCGACTCCCAGCCTGGCCGGAAAGACAGAACAGACACACACACGCAGGAGGGAAACAAGCAAAAAGGAAAAAAGGCAAAACAAAAACAAAAACAAAAACCCCACCAACAACCACCACAACAAAGAAAAGACAAACGGAAAAAAAAAACCACCATGGAAATGAACCCACCCATCCAAGACGACGAACAGTAGAGACGGCCGCCCCTCAGAACTCTCGGGCGCCGCGGCCGGACCCGAGGGCCAGGCCCCGCCACCGGTCCGGTCCGCTCCGAGGCCGCTCGCCGCGCCGGCGCCGTCCTCACTCAGTCATCTCCGCTGCTGCTCTCCGAGGGCGGGCGCCCGCCCCCCGCCTCCGCCCCGGAACAGGTGAGCGCGGCCCAGTGCCCCGGCCCGGGCCCCCCCGCCGGGCAGGACACCCAGCAAGGCCACCTCTCCCTGTGCCCCCGCCGCCGGGACACCCGCCGGGCCTCTGCCACGGTGTCTGCCAAGTGGGGAGACGGGTGCTTGGGGGGGGGGTCCTTGTGGAGGGGGGCGGGTGGCAGGCAGCAGAGGCCGATGTGGAGGCCCGGCTGGGCGGGGACATGGCAGGGGCAGAAGAGGGTTGTGGGGAGACCCTGGGTGTCGCCAGGGCACTGGGACGCGTGGCGGGAGCGTTGTCAGGGGCGTCCCTGGCCGAGGGACCTCCGCCTGGCCCCCACCAGCCCAGCTCGGACTTGGGCTCACAGCCACGCGCCTACCCTGTTTGGGAAGAAAAGTCTCTATGCAATTGCCCCCCAGCTCCACCCCCGGCAGAGGAGGCCCCCCACCCCGCATCCCGCCGCCGGCCCTGCTCCGCGCCCCCCACCCACCCCCGGGAAGGGACCCACGTTGCACACACTGTAAGAAATGCACTTTCCGAGGAAGGGGCGGGGGGGGGGGCGGAGTGGAGAGACTCAGAGCTCCCGGGGAGGGGACACCCTGTCCGGAGCCTCATCCGCCCGAGCCCCGGGACGGAAGGACCCCCCTGCCCCCCGCTTAGCCCACGGAGGTGGGAGGTGGGAGCGAGTGGTTTAAGTGCCTGATTCCCACCGCCCGCCCCCTTGTCCAGCTGGAATGGGAAGTGGCCGCAGCCCCTCCCGTTCCCTCCCCCGACTCAGCCACCTGCAGTCGCTGACCCTCACTGCTGTGCTCCCCTCAGAGCTAGAGAGATGGGGACCCCCCCACAGGTGGCCCGAAGGGCAGAGCTAGACTCCTCAACCCTGCCGCGCTCGGGCGCGGGGGTGGGGTCCGGGGAAGCCAGCGGGCCCTCCCCCGCCTCCTCTGCCAGTGCCTTACATCCTGGAGCGACACCCCTCCCTGGCGCCTCCCAGCCCAAAGGGGGGCCACGGTTTGCACTTTCATCTTCCCCCCGCCGAAGTGGGGCACAGCCGGGGTGTTGCATCAGAGCCGGGCCTCCGGGCACCCACGGTGCGCGCGAGCCCGGGTGGGGGGATGGGGGCTTCTGTCGGGCGGGGGGGGGGTCGGCACCTGGGGGGGTCCCCTGTGGCCATGTGGGGGACCTCCCATCTGCTAAACGTTTTCCGTTGAGCCGCTCCAAAAACACTAAGCTAGGGACCCCGGGTGCCCCCCCAACCCTGGCTCCCTGGCCCCATCCCCACCTCCACCCCAGGATGGCCATCTTGGGTGGGGGAGTCTGGGAGCGGGTGTTAGGTGTTCTTGGGTCATGAGGCCCGAACACAGGGACCCCTCCCACCCCATCCATCTGAGTCCCAACCGGCCTCCTCCACGCCTGGGCCTGGGGAAGACCTTCCCCACCACGACCCCCGACCCCCTGGCCTGGGCCAAAGCCATCGCCCTGGGCTGGGCCTCCACCTCATCTGCTCCCAGCCTGGCGCCCCTGGCCCTCTCCTGGTTCCCCAGGCCTGGCCAGCCTCCCCCCCAGCCTCCCCAGAAACTGGACTTTCCTCCCAAACCAGCCCAAGGGGCTTGGCAAACCCACTCAACCATCAAGAGAAAGACCCTTCCCCACCCAGCCCCCTCCCATTGTCCAGAGGCATTCGAGAACCCTTGGTCCGTCCGTCTGTCCCCAGGGCCCCCCTCCACGGGGTAGCTGTTGGGGACCAAACCATGGGCCGCTCTCCGGGAGGGCAGGAGGGGGTGGGTCGTGCAGCTGGGGTATCCGGAAGCTTCTCCGCCGGGAACCTTAGGGTGCGGGTAGGCAGGGTAGGGGAGGGCGCCTGACGGCCCCCAGCTACCTAACTTTGCATGGTGCTTCGTCGGGGATTCCTGTGACCTGGCTCCTGAGGCCAGCTCGCTGCGGCTGACCCTGCATGGCAAATCGTACCTGGCTCTATCCCCCTCCCCCCGCCCTTCCCCCCCCAACACTACCCCCCTCCTCTTTAAAAAAAAAAAAAAGATACAAAAAAAAATCCTTAAAAAAAACTCCATGTTTCCTAATTTGCACGAAATTTTCTACCACATGATGTGCCTTGCCTTCCGAGAATAAGTATTACCTTTAAACAATATCAGCGCACAGATAGCCGCATGCTCTGCTCGTGTAGTTCCAAGACAAAAAGACGAAACAATGACATGAAATAAAAAATAAAAACCGAAGGGGGATGTATTTCTATTTGTAAAAAATAAAATAAAAATTTAAAAAAATAAGAATTAAAAACAGAAAACAAGGAAAATCCCACGCTTAGAAAAGCTATCCACAGAACAGTGGCTCCGTGGCCGGCCCCGTCCCCGCCCCCCCCCCCCCCGTCGCCACGCCTCCCACTGCAGTGGGGGGCGCGCCCTGGTGCTCTGCCGCCCCCACCCCACCCCTGGGCTCCAGAGGAGTCCCTTCGGAGGCCCCCGCCCACAGCAGCGGGCGGACCTCAGGGGTGAGCCCTGGCCCCACAGGGTGGCCGTCCTGCAGGCTGGCGTCCCCCTGGCTCAGGGTCACATTGCCGCCCCCCCCCCCCAGGCTCCCTTCCTTCTCCTCCCAACCCCTCTTCCTTCTTGCCAAAGGACTCCCCAGCTGCCCCCCCATCCCTGGAGACCGGCCGGGGGCGGCGCTCCTCTCCTGCCGCAGCACCCACTCTGTCTTCCAGCTGTCGGGGGCCGGGAGGGGGGCGGTTATCTGGGATGAAACAGAAAACAGAAGCCAAACCCAATATATGCAATATCTGTCTGTCTGTCCCCGTAGACCTAGCTTGGCCACCCCAGGCGCGGCCGGTGGCCCGCGGGCGCGGGGACGAGCCCTGGGCGCAGGCCGCTCGGTCCGGTGGCCGTCACGCGGTTGTCTGGTCCTCAACTCCACGTTCTCTGTTCCTTCCTTTCTCCGTTGTTGTTGGTTTGTTTGGCTTTTGTTCTTTTTTTTTTTTCCTTCTCTCTCCCAATTTCCTTTGCTTTTTACTCGACCAAAGCTGAGACAGTAGCAGCCGGTTAGCGGGGTGTCCGAGGGCTGGGCCCTTTAAGCTCCGGCCCCCCGGCACCCCCCATCTCCTGTGGGGACACAGTAGGCAGATGGCCGCCCCCGGAGCGGGGAGGAGCCCCGTGGGCCAGCCCAACTTCCATCCACCATCAGACGCTCATCCCATGCCTTTTAAAAAGATGCCTCCACAAGTCAGGGGCAGGGGGCAGGTCGCACTCTCAGTGGCCGTGGCCGTGGCCGTGGCCGTGATTTGTCCTTTCATCCGAGAGCTCAAGGCCCTGTGTGTCATGTTTCATGCGGTAGATTTCTGGGTTTTATCCCTTTCCCCTCTCCCCCAGAACTGGGGAGCAGACACCCAGGGGAGGGGAGGAAGTGTCCCACCCGGGACCCCTCCCCGAGGGTCTTCGCGGGGGCCACGTCATCCCTGCGCAGCCCGTCCCCAGTTGTGTGCCCCGCTGAGTCGGTAGTGCCGTCCTGGGCCCGTGTGTCCCCCACCCCATCCCCCAGGAAGGCGGAAGGCAGAATAAGGCGGAGACCCAGGGACCCAGCCAGACCCCTTCCCCAGCCCTCAGTGGGGCTGGTGCTGCAGGCACGGGGAGGGGCCGCTGGGCCCTGCGTGGTTTTTCACGTGTGTGAAACTAACATGTTCTCCAGCCCCGGCCCCTCCCACGCCTGCAGCCCCCACCACCCGTGGTCCTTCCCTGCCCGTGGGTGGCCCCCAGCCTGACCCTGGGCTCCAGCCATGCCGAGAACAGAGAGGCCTCCTGGATGTATGCACGTTGCCCTCACGCCTCTCTGGCATGAGGGCACGGGCTCGAGGGCACGGGCTCCTGACGAGGGTGGAAAGGAGGTGCGGACGGGCGGGAAGACCAGTCCTGTCCCGCTGCGGAGAGGGGGGTCTGGCGCCCCAAGGCTCCGGCCAAGTTCCAAGCCCAGACCACTCCCAACCCCTGACCCTGAGCTAGACAATCAGACCCAAGAGGAACCCCGAAGGAGACCTGGGGGGTGTCTGCACCCCCCAAGCAGCAGACAAGTCCAGCCTCAGCCCCACACATCCCCGTCTCTGCTCTGGAACCTTCTGTCCCCGGGGACGGCGACCAGTTAGGTGGGAGCCTGGGGCCGGGAGCATCTCCTGCCCCCCGCGAGGCGCCGCTCGAGGACCCTCTCCCCACTCTGGCTCCTCCCACGGTACTCTGACCCCCCCCTCCAGTTTAGGGCTATTCTGTACACACACATGCATATATATAAATATATATAATTTTTGGAGTTTTTTCTCATAATACAGGTTCTACAATGGCTACTTTTTATTTTGACCTGGATTCCCTCTCTGAGACCCCGGTTTCTCCTCTTCTTTGGGGAGGCTGTTGGGAGGCGGGTTCCAGAGACCCGTCCTTACATCCAGCTTCCTCCGCGGGCCCCCATGTTTCCCCGCTTCTGCCCCTCCGGACCCCTGAGGCCCCCACCTCTACACTGACCCGCCCCTCCCCCATCCATCCCCCTGCCCCCCAGGCGAGGCAGGGGGCCAGACCCAAAGCTGTGCCAGCGGGACTTGTTGCCAGCGATACCAAAACAAGACTTTTCCCAAGCAGTGCCTCACATGTCTGCTGGTGTGGTTTTGGGGTTCTCCTCCCCTGTTCCCCAGGGCCCCCCCCAGGCCTCAGAAAAGAGGCAGTAGGATCCAACAGGAGTCAGGGCTCGGGGCCGGAAGGAAGTCACGCACCCCCAAGCTTCTGCCCTCCCCGTAGCCCTCCATTCACACCTCCTGGCTAGCAGGGGCCCCCCCGGGAAGGGGACGGAAGCTGTCCCAGCCCCCTCTGGCTGGGAGCCCCTGAAGTCCACTCCCCGCCCCATCCTCCCGCTTTGGGTCCCAGCCAGGCCTCCAAAACCAAAGTCCCTTCGAATCCGGGGGGCCCTGGCCTCTGCCCCCAGCTTCCTGCCCTCGCACCCCCAGGACCCTACATGCGGGAAGACGAGAGGGTCTGAGGGACAAGGGCGCACAGGGCAGAGGAAGGACAGACACCCCCTGAGTTTCCTTGTTCTTTGTTCTTTTCCTTCCTTCCTTCCTAACTTTCTCTCTGAAAAACTTTTTGGTGGTGTTGCTTTTCATTTTCATTTTCTTTTCCCTCCGAGATATTTTTTGAGGCCCCCCCCATTTTGTATTTTACTGATATTACCAGGATAGTTTACTCTGTCTCTCGCTTCCTGCTTGCCACACACACCGGATCTCTCTCTCTCACACACACGCACACACACACCCCATGCTCGTGAACCCCGGTCGGGAGAAGGTCCCGGCTGGGTCTGCCGCCCGCGGCTCCCTTCCCCTCGGGGACGGGGACCCAGGACGAGCTGGCAGACCGGCCAACTTCCCCCGCGCCCGCCCGCCGCCGCCGCCGCCCGCAGCATATTCCGGTCATAACCTTGTATATTACGCAGTCATTCGGTTTTTGCAGATGCGCCTACCTACGTACCATTTACAGAAAGTGACTCTGGCTGTTATTATTTTGTTTGTTTGTTTCCCTATGCAAAAAAAAAAAAAAAAAGAAAAAATGAAAAAAAATGAAACAAGGGGGGGTTCCATAAAAGATTCAATAAAAAGCAAAAAAAAAAAAAAAAAGACAAAAGAAGGAAGAAAAAAATGTATAAAAATTAAACAAGCTATGCTTCAACTCTCGCTGACTGTCCTGGGTCCTCCTTTCTGTGCCTTATGGGTTGTTCTGTGTGAGAGAGAGGGGAAGGGGCTGGGGCTGCGGGACGATCGGGCAGCGACTGAGACCGTGGCCTCTGTCCAGCAGCCTCCAGGGACCCTCCACAGTGCCTAGGGACATTTGTTGATTGTGGGGAGGCTCCTGGCACTGAGCGCTGGGGCCAGGCACCCAGGGCGCCCGCACAGAGCAATCTGGACCCACATCCGTGTCCGCAAGGCCCATGGGAGGGACACACTTTCCATGCTGACGTCGGTGAGCTCAGGGCCCAGGTTCTTCCTGCAATGCTCCTGGTGGCCTGTGGTCTCCCTGCCCCTACACTGGTCTGTTTCACAGCCCTGAACCTTGGTTCCTGCTGTTCTTTTGCTCATCACTGCCTCCCCACTCTGGGCAAACCCTTCAGGTCCCACAAGGACATCCTCTTCCTCCAGGAGGCCCACACACCTTTCCCCAGTCTAGCTTCCTCCCTGACCAGCCTTGGATCTCCCCCAGGGTCTTCAGTCAACAAACCCCACGGGCATCTGTGCAGCACCTGCTCTGTGCCGGGAAACCCCACCCCCCTCCCCGGCTCCAAGGACAAAACCTGGCACACAGTCAGCGCTCCGTCAATGCACAGAACACTTTCCCTCTTTTCCACCTGGCAAAGTCCCATTCGTTCAGCAAAGATTTCCTGAGCATCTGAGAGTACCAAGTATTGGGGACACAGCAGGGAACAAAATGCCCAAAATAACCTGCCTTCATAGCTCTTACAGTTCCAAGATGGGAAGACGCATGGTAAACAATAAGAATAAGTAAGATATGTATCAGAGGAGGGGCGCCTGGGGGGCTCAACGGGTTAAGCCTCTGCCTTCAGCTCAGGTCATGGTCTCAGGGTCCTGGGATGGAGCCCCGCATCGCATTGGGCTCTCTGCTCTGCGGGGAGCCTGCTTCCCCCTCTCTCTCTGCCTACTTGTGATCTCTGTCAAATAAATAAATAAATGAAATCTTTAATATATATATATATTTCAGAGGAGGTAAGTGCCAAAGAAGTAAAGTAAGGGAAAGGAGAGTGGGTCTCGCGTAAGGAGTGAACATTTAAACAGAGATGAATAGGAGGGACACAGCCCCCTGGAAATCTGACAGATGAGTGTTTCAGGCAGAGGACACGGTCTGTGCAAAGGCCCTGGGGCAGGACGCTGCCTGGCTTGTTGGATGAACAGTCAGGAGGCCCGCGTGACTGGAGCACTGTGAGGGGCCCAGGGAAGAGGGAAGGACGCGGAGGGAACGGGCCGGTCCTGCAGGGTCTTGGGGGTCTCGGGGAGGACTTGGGCTTTTTCCCCAAGGAACCGGGAGACAAGACAGAAGGACCAGCAGGCACAGTGCCCTCCACTACACGCCGATGCGCGGCCCCACGCCGCCGCCCAGGCAGGAACAGACGCCAGTTGTCGGGACGGGGACAGGGGCGGTCCGAGGCCCCCCAGATCCCTCACGTCCCCTTCCCGAGTCCCAACCCCGACAGGGCAGGGCGCTTCCGCCTCAGCAGCGAGGTTCTGGCGCCCCCTCGTGGACGGGCGAGGCTCTGGACCCGGAGCCGGGTCTCGAGGGGAGGGGCCCGCAGCCACCTGCGCCCCACTCCCCGCCCCCGGGCCAGCCGCTCCCCGCAGCCGGAAAGGGGGCGCCAGCAGGAGCTTCTTTGGCGGCGTGAAGGCTCAGCCTGTTGTGGGGGCTCGGGGTCGGGGGCTCGGCCGGGGTGGGGGTAGGGGTCAGCCGGCGCCCTCAGGCCGGCGGGCGGGGCTCGGCCGGCGCGGGGCGGGGGGCAGCCGGGCCTCCACCGCGCGGGCAGCCTCCGTGTTCCGCAGACGCCGGCGCCTCGGGGGCGGTCCCGCACCGCAGGCGCTCGCCGCCCTGGGCCCCCGACTCCAGGCCATTAGAGGGGTGCAGGCTTGTGACAGCCACGCGACCCCCACAACTTCCAGACGCCCCTAGGGGAGAAGTCGGGCCCCCGCCCCCGCGGAGAGGGCGGAGCCGCCTCCCGTCCGGACACTCCGCACCCCTCCTCGGAACCGAACCCGCGCCCCCCGCAGGGACGAGAGGCGGAGGGGCGCGGGGGCGCGGTCTGGACACGCCCCCGGTGCCCTTCCAGATCCCGCACCCGGAGCGGGAGCCTCCTACGCGCCGGCCGCATCCCCACCGCTTCAGCCTCCCGAAAAGCTGACATTTATTAGACACCTTCGGGGTTCTGGGCTCCGTGCTCCGGATTTTCATGGACACTGTTTCGTTTAATCCTCGTGACAATTTATAAAGGATCAAGTTACTCCCCGCACCCTTTTACTGGACAAGAAGCTTAGGCGCAGAGAGGTTAGGTTACACGCTGAGGCTGCACAGCAAGGACGCTGGGAGTTCAAGCCTTACGGGGAGCTGCCCGGGGGTGGGGGTAGGACGCTGCGTTCCCTCCCAACCTCAGCACCCGCACCCAGGAATGTCTTGCAGACAGTGACCAGCAAATCAGTGCCCAGAGGGGGGACCCTCCTCTCCCAGGACACCGCCATGTGCTGGGCCCACTCAGCGGGACAGCTGGGCCCGATCTGGGACCCACAAACACTGCAGGGCCTTTGCAGTTTCCTCCCACCGTCCCTCTTACCCCTGAGAAGGGGCCTGGGGAAGGGGTTGTATAAAGGCCCAGGCAAATGCAAAGCGGGGGGGGGGGGGGGGGGGGGGGGGGGGGGGACTAGGGCGGGACCTGAGCCCTCCTCATTCAGGGACACTTCATCTGAACCCCACATGGGATCATTTCACTGGCCCCAGGACCAGCTCTTTGCTTGTAGGGTGCAGAACAGGCATTGGGCATCTCTGGGAGGCCTGCCTGGAGGAGGCAGGTGGGAAGCCTTCATTCCAAGGAGCTCTCCACTCTCTCGCGGTTTGGAGGCCCCCCTTTCTCCTCCAGCTCCAGCCCCCGGTTGCCCTCGGCTTCTTTCCCCTCTTCTCTCGCAGTCCCCTCTTCCTTCTCTTTCTTGCTGCGGAAGCAAGGTTCCAGAAAACCCCACGTCATAAGAATCTCGTGTCCAGGCCTCGCGATCCCCCCTGAACCTCTGAGCCTGCACTCCGGTGGCTCCCACCGTGCAGAAGCTGAGCTGAGCTCAGAAAGGTTAGGGCACCGGTGCTGTTTGAACAAGAAGCACGCTCAGGAGCCCACGCGGGAGCTCCGGGAGCCCGAACCTGGCTCTTCACATCCGGCTGCCCCGGCCTCCTGGGTCTCAGGACCGTGGGTGAGGGAACTGGCAGAGAGCCAGGGAGACAGGCCGATCCGTGGGCGGCTAGGCGAATGAGTGGATGGGTGGACGGATGGACAGATGGACGTGCGGATGCAGGGTGGGTGGGAAGGTGGACGGAGGTGCAGACAGCGGGATGGACACACACACAGGACCGGACGGAGGGACGGATAAATGCGTGGGGTTTGAAGGGAGGTGATGAGGACCTTAGGGATCCCATCTGACGCACACGTGAGCCCTGGGGACTCAGGGAAGCCCCCTTGCTTTTCAGGCAGAGAGTCCGGAGGGAAGACAGTGAGGTTCGATGAGGCCCCCTGGGTTCTGAATCAAAGAATCCCCCCGCCCCGGGGCCCTGCCCTGCCTCCTGGGACGCTCTGGAGGGAAGGGGCTCTGAGCCCTCAGGTTCCACAGGGGAGGGACCCAGGCGGGAGCAGGGCAGGAGCAGGGCCCACCTGTCACGGGACTGGCTGCACCAGATGGCGTAGACCACTGTGAGGATGAAGAGGAGGAAGAGGGCGGCCAACATGGCCCCCAGCCCCACCAGCCACGGCTTCCTCTGGGCAACTGCGGGCAGGATGGGGCAGGGTCAGCAGCTGGGCCATGGGGGGGGGCGGGTAATGGGGAATCGGGGGGTGGGGGAGCTCGCTTCCCACCTCCTCTCCCTCCCGAGGCCTTACAGCAGGGTTGGGCCTGAACCGGCTGCAGGACCAGAGCCGCCAGAAGGGAGACGGGGCCAGCGGTCACCCGGAATCTGTCCATCCTTGTCTGTCTGTCCTCGCCTGTAGCCAGCGGGTTCTGGGGATGCCACCCCATTAGAAGAGGAAGTGGCCTGCCCAGGACACCCCAGGGCAGGGTGTGGCCAGTGCTGCAGGAAGTGGGGGGATGGGGCCCCCTTCCCGGGGTTCTGGGTCTGCTGGGGAGGGATCCGGGGTCCAAGGCATCCCAGCACCTTGTCTCCCTAAGGTCCCCCTTGGCCCCCTCCCCCCACAGCCAGAGCCACGGGAGAGGCTCAGGAAAGGTGGGGACGCATCTCCCGAGAGCCTACTGTGCGCCGGGCCTTGCCATGGCTCTTGAGCCCTGGAAGCTGCTTCAAGCCTCCTAACTCTAGTCCTCAGGGTGCAGACGAGGGGCTACCTTGCCGGGGCCACACAGCGTTCCAGAGGGACACCGTGCTCCCAGCTAGGATCCACAGCCAGGAACGGCCCCCCCAGCGCTTCAACCCTCTCCCATCCTAGGGCATTAACCTCCAAACCCGACCTCAGACTATAAAGAGCCTATAAACTCCCTCATCACGCGGGCCGCCTGGCCTTCATCCCAGCTCGGCCAACTGCAGCCCGCGAGACCTGGCCGGTGGCGTCCCTCTTTCTACGCCTCCCCATTTTCAGCTGGGAAACGGGACTAACTGTGCACTGATGGTCTAAGGGCCTGTATTATCTTGACTTTATTTATTTATTTTTTGCACTCCCTGGTGGACGATTCTGGAAGTGTTCTAGCAGCCTTGGTTACATCTACCAGCAACCCCAGCGACCAGCCCCAGAACCAAGCCCGGATGCGTCTTCTTCGTCAAGGTCCTTATTAAGAAATAGTTAACATCCAGGGCAAGGTCCAGGGCCAGGAGAAAGTGAGGTGAAAGGGGAGGCTGTAAATTGGGAGGAGAAAGTACTTGTCCCTTCCCAGGGGAACGCAGAGCGCTGGGGTACACAGCCTCCCCTACCCAGTTCCCGGGAATGGGGTCACATGACCCCCAGACGAGGGGTGGGGTAGTGAGGAATTCCTAGGATATGGTGCTCTCAGGGCTCAAAGTCCAGGGCTCAGGGAGCAAAATCAAGATTGCCAGGAGAGGGGCGGGGGTGGGGGGCAGGGGCGGCATCTGGGCACCGTGCAGCCTGCTCTCCCGCACCTGCACGAGCATTGACCCCAACCCCAAAATCTGCCTCCCCCAGGGGGAAACTGAGTCCAAGAGACAACAGGAACCCTTCTGAACGGCTCTTATCAATTCTTTAATGCAGGTCTCGGAAAAGCAACCCCTACCCGGTGTTGGTCCCTGAGGCTGAGTGGGGCAGGGGAGGTTCTGGCCAACAGATAGCAGGGAGAGGGAAAAGAAATCAGGCAGCGGGGAGCAGTACGGGGAGCCACGAGATGGTAAGCTTGGGGCTTTCTCCACAACCAAGAACGCGCTCCAAGTGCAAGAAGAATCACTAGCGGGACAAGTCAGGAACGAGGGCCCAAAGAGCCCACACATGCGCACACGAGCCCTCCCTGCGGGGCGGGGCACGTCCCACGCCTCTTCCCTGGGTGCTCTCGGTTCTACATGGAGTTGTTATGGTGGCTTCACGACCGGGCCATTGCTTACACGGTATGGAAGGGGCATCTCTGGGCAGCTGCCTGGAGGAAGCGAGTGTGACTCTTCACATGGCTGTGTTCGCGACCTTCCCATGGCCTCCGGACTCCTCCTCCTCCAGCTCCAGCCCTGAGTTCGTTTCTCCTTCCTTCCCAGCCGTCTTGTCCTTCTGGTCCTTTGTCGCCCCTTTCCTCTCCCTCTTGCCTTCGTCACTGTAGGGAGACAAAGGGCCCAGCCCACAATGAGAAACAGTCACTCCCACTTAATTGGCACCTACCTGGGCCAGGTGTTCTGCACCTTCACTGAATTCTCAAAACAGTCCTCAGAACAGAGGAAGCCTCGCTAGTTCCATTTCACAAAGGCAGAAGCTAAGACTCAGCCACCCCAGGGATGGACAGGTGGATGGAGGTGGGTGGGAAGATGGATGAGTAGGTAGATAGGTAGAGAAGTGACCAGAAGGTTGCAGGGGAGGGTTGAATAGATACACAGCGTGGGACGTTAATTGGAGAAAGAATGAGGGGCAGACGGCTGGTTGGTCAGGAGTGTGGAAGGGTGCATGGATGGATGGATCATTGGGCTCTTGAGTGCGGGAAGTGGATCGGTGGATGGACGGGTGGGTGAGGAGGTCGATGGGTGGGTAAGGGAATGAATGGACGGATGGTCGGGTGGGCGGGTGGGTGGGCGATGGGCAGGTAAGTGGTTAGGTGAATGGACAGCTGCGTGCAGAGACGAATAAGTGAATGGGAAGATGAGTGAATGAGCAGGAAGAAGAGAAGGACAGATCAATGGATGGGAGTGTAAGTGGGTGGGCGGATGGCAGTGTACAAAAGATGAGTGGGTCGATGGGTTACTGGGTAGGAAGACTGATGGATGAATGATGGATGGTTGGAAAGTGAGGCATGGGTGGGTGGGTGGGTGGATGGATGGATGGGTGGGTGGGTGCGTGGTTGGATGGATGGGTGGGTGGATGGTTGGATGGATGGGTGGGTGGGTGGGTGGGTGGATGGATGGATGGATGGGTGGGTGGGTGGGTGGGTGGTTGGATGGATGGGTGGGTGGGTGGGTGGATTGATGGATGGGTGGGTGGGTGGGTGGATGGATGGATGGATGGGTGGGTGGGTGGGTGGGTGGATGGATGGATGGGTGGGTGGGTGGATGGTTGGATGGGTGGGTGGATAGATGGGTGGGTGGGTGGGTGGATGGATGGATGGGTGGGTGGGTGGGTGGATGGTTGGATGGATGGGTGGGTGGGTGGGTGGGTGGATGGTTGGATGGGTGGGTGGGTGGGTGGATGGTTAGTTGGGTGGGTGGGTGGGTGGGTGGGTGGATGGTTGGATGGGTGGGTGGATAGATGGGTGGGTGGGTGGGTGGATGTTTGGATGGATGGGTGGGTGGGTGGGTGGATGTTTGGATGGATGGGTGGGTGGGTGGATGGTTGGATGGATGGGTGGGTGGGTGGGTGGTTGGATGGATGGGTGGGTGGGTGGGTGGATGGTTGGATGGATGGGTGGGTGGGTGGGTGGATGGTTGGATGGGTGGGTGGGTGTGTGGGTGGGTGGGTGGATGCGTGGCTGGGTGGGTGCGTGGGTGGGTGGATGGGTGGGTGGGTGGGTGCGTGGGTGGGTGGGTGGGTGGGTGGATTGTTGGGTGGATGGGTGGCTGGGTGGGTGGATGGTTGGATGGGTGGATGGGTGCGTGGGTGGGTGGGTGGGTGCGTGGATGGGTGGGTGGGTGGATGGTTGGATGGATGGGTGGGTGGGTGGATGGTTGGGTGGATGGGTGGGTGGGTGGGTGGGTGTTTGGGTGGGTGGGTGGGTGGGTGGGTGGGTGGATGGTTGGATGGGTGGATGGGTGGGTGGGTGGGTGCGTGGATGGATGGAGGAATGAACGGGCAGGGAGAAAACTACCAACACGGGAGCTCAGGTGGGTTCAAGAACCTCCAGCACATCCTGGGAATGAGAATCACATTTCATAGGCCCTGCACTGGGTCTCAGACAAAGCAAACAATTGTGATTGCATCTCTCCCTCAAAATACATCTCGGGCTTGGCTGAGAATCTTCTGGTCAGGTTGGCTTCCTCCCATCTCCTGCACTCCTATTTCCCAACCCCCAACTTTGCCCAAGCTGGGATATTACACTAAAAGGGCCCCCAGCCCTTCCTCCTCCCTGAGCCTTCCACCAGAATCATGTCTGGAACCAGTCAGGACCATAGAAAACATGGAGTCCAGAAGAGTCACCCATCCCAGATCACATGCTCGTGCACAGACACCTACCCAATCTGACACCACGGTCTTGTTTTAACAGACCTACTGTGTGCCAAGTCCCATGCTGAGCCCTGGGAACACAGCTAGGACCAAAGCTATGCTCTATTCATCTGTTGGAAACTACCAGCTAGCATCAAGAAAGGGTGTAATGACTAAGATAATTTCAGCTGGTGGTAAGTGCAAAGAACACACAGATGTGGGGCACAGTGTCAGGCAGGCTGGTGGCCAGGGTGGGCTTCTTCGAGGAGGAAATATCTGAACAGGGACTGCAGGAGGAGCCAGCCAGAAGATACAGGAAAGGCTGTTCCAATCAATGAGAATAGCGTGTACAAAAGTCCTGGGGCAGGAATGTGTTTGAGGAGTTCAAGAACAGAAAGAGGTCATCTATGCACACCCATCTCTCCTCACCCCCCCCAGGGGGCTCCCACAAACCCCCTAGCCCTGCACACACCCACACACACTCACATAGGCAGTACCTCAGGGCTGTGTCCTGATAGGGGTTGGACTCCATACCGAATGCGAACTCCTCATCCTCAGCTCTGCAAGAGACGGGGGGTGAAGGTGAGTGAAGGGCAGGAGGTCGCCTTCAGAGTCTCCCCTGGCTGGGGCACATGAACCCCACAAAGCAGGGTGCCTGGGCTGCACGGCTGTCCCAGACCGTGAGGCTGTGAGGCCTGTCAGAGCAGGAGCAGGGAAATGGGGGCACAGGATGGAGAGGACCAGAGAGAGTCAGGAAGCAGGAGGGGTGCCCAGCGCCTTGCGGAGGAGGACAGGGACAGTGGCTATGGGGAGCGGGGAGAGGGGCTCCCACCTCTTTTTGGAGCACCAGATGCGATTAACCAGCATGAGGACGAAGACGATGAACAGGAACCCCACGACGGCAGCCAGGCCCACCAGCCAGGGCTTCGGGCGGTACTGCGAGGCTGTCCGGACGTAGAGCAGGTGCGACTCAGAGCTGGGGCCAGGCCAGGGGTCTGACCCCCCGGAAGGGGACAGGGGAAGGGTGCTGGGGAATGCGGATGGGGTGCTGGGTGTCAGAGATCCGTTCTAGAGAACGGGAGGGGCCCGGGAGCATCTCACGGATGCGGAGAGAGGCCCCGGGGGAGTGTGGGGATTGGGGGGGGGCTCCAAGAGGGGTCTGGCCCCATTCCTCCTCTGCCTGCCTCTCCTGTCAGAGGTCTTGGTTCCTCATCATGAAAAATGGGGAGACGGTGAGCCTGTGGGTGAGTTCCTCCCAGGACTCTCCCCACCCCTGTCCCCCTGCCGACTGCCCCACCAGGTCCAGATCAGGTCCTACCCTGCTGAGCTTCTGCAGGTGACAGGAGCAGGGCGCTGAGTAGGAGAGGGATCTCCAGGGTCTCCATGGTCATGGAAGAGCCGCGGCGGTGCACGGTCCAGGCTGGCTGGGTGAGGCCGTGCCCGGCCCCTGATAAAGCAGCAGGCAGGCCTAGGGGAGGGGCTGGTCCAGACCTGCAGGTCAGACTCTGGACCTGGTATAACAATTAACGCAGGAGTCCGGCCCCTCCACCCTGTGCCTGCCCCAGGACCCAGCCTCCAGGTCCCCCAGGCTCCGTGCTGCAGCGGCCAGGCTGAGATGGGTCTGGGCTCAGGGCCACCAGGCGCCGTTATGTCTCCTTCTCTGAACACCCCACAAGGTGTCTCCGTCCCCGTTTTGCAGAGAAGGCCAAGGAAGCCAGGAGAACGGACATCCCGCAGAAAGAGCTGGCGCTGGGGTCTCCCCACCACCACCAGCTTATATGGCCACGTCCTGGCTGCCGGACCCCTGGGGACCCACAGCCAATACTGGGATGAGCACAGGGACAAGAAGTGACGGCCACGTGCCCACTATCCATCTCCAAGCCCAGCCACGCCTTGATGGTAGGAGAATGGGGCACCCAGGGAGCTGATGACTCAGGCTCCAGGCTCTCCTGTCCATCAACCTTGGTCCCTGGCTGATTAGATAGGGAACCCTGCCCAGGAGAAGGAGTGCCCCACCCCAGCTGCCACTGGACAGCCATGGCCCAGGCACATGGCAGGAAGCCCCTACACCGGAGGGGGGGCTCCCTCTCCCGCTCTGCAGGGCCCTCGGGGGCTGGGAGGGGTGCCAGCATCACTGCACACACCTTTAAGGAGCACCTATGCATACCTGGGGACTCCCCGACCCTGAGGTCTGGCTATCATCATTGCTCAGTGGGCCATCAGGAGCGGCGGAGCTCAGGCAGCTGCCCGAAGCAAGCCTATCTCAACCCCCCAAGTGGCGCCTGTGAAGCTCTGACCCTGTGCCCAGTCCTGTGGCCCCTCAGAGGGGAGGGAGGAAGCCTCAGGCACTGTCCTCCAGGAGCTCTCACGTTAGCTGGGAAGTTGGGAACCCCCCCCACCGAGACCAACAGGTCCAGTGGGTAGAGCAGCAGAGCGGGGGAGTCTAAGAGAGGAGGTGGGGGTTGGGACTGGGGCAGATTCAGTGGAGCAGGGCCAGAACCCCATCCTGGGGCTTCTGCTTTCCTTCGAAGGCAGGTCGTGGAACTGGCCTCTTTCTGCAAAAAGTTCGCTCTGCTCCAAGCAAGTCATCTCCGGGCTTTGTGCCTCCATGTTCCCACCTGGTAAGTGGGAGTGCAAAGTCCTGGCCAGTGGGGATTAAACAGCGTAATGCGTGGAAAAGGCTCACTGAGCACAAGAGCAGGGACAGACGAAGGCCTCGGTTACCACTGTTACTCTTTGAAAATCGAGCACAGGTTGGGCGGAATCAGGCTCTGGGGCTACTGGGTCGGGGTGCGCAGGAGTGCAGAGAGTCCCAGGGATCAACCATGGGAACCCGCCAGCCAAGAAAGACAACGTTCTCTGCCAAGTCCGGCTGCTCAGGGGAGCAAGAGATCCCGCGTGCACAAGTCCTGTCCACACAACTCCCAAAGGGGTTCAAACCCAGGTCCCGGGGCCAGAGGGCAGGGCCCGGCTCAGCCCAGCCTCCAGAAGGAGCTCCGAGCAGGCGGGTCCTTGAAGGCAATGGAAGAGCGGCGGGGAGCCGGGGCGGGGGCTTCTGCAGGGGCCGTATCGCCACCCCCGGCAGGGTCCTCATCACCCCGCCAGGCCAGGGCCAGCTGGAGGTCGAGCTCCTCCAGATCCTCGCCCTCCAGGCTCGAGCGCAGCTCCCGGGGGGCGTCCTCCTGGTCTGGCTTCGGGCCAAAGGCCCAGTCTGCAATAGGACACTGGTGAGGAACCTTCCAGGGACTCATCCACCTTCTGTCCCCTCCCCTGCTGCGAGGGGCCCTGGAGTGCTCCCCCACACACCCGAGAGTGGCCCAACACTGTCCCAAGCTGGGCTCATGGCAGACAGCAGCTCACCCACCGGCCAGGTCATGGGCGAGGTCCTTGATGAGATGCCCCACAATGGCATAGGCCACGGCCACCACCAGGAACGCCGCCAGCAGCAGGTACAGCGCATACCTGGGCAGGCGGATGGTATCCAGAGGTGGTGGGCGGTACTCCTCATACAACGGTGGGGCCGGGCTCCAGCCCTCCATCTCCTCCTCAACCGCCGGCCCTGACATGATGGCCACCCAGAGCAGGAGAGGCCCGGAGGTGACCCGCATTGCGGAAGTATTTAGGGGCTTTGGGTAAGAGGATTGGGGCTCCTCCAAGGCCACCATCTGCCTGGATTAATCACAGCGCAAATCGCTTCCGCCCAGCGCCCCCCCCCCCATTCGGCTACTTTGCATATCCATCCCCACCCCAGGGCCTTTGCTTGAGCTGTTTGGTCTCCTGGGAAAATCCCTACCTTCATGGAGATGACATTCAAGATGATCTTAGAGAAAGTGATGTATTGGCTTAGAAAGTGAAGATTGTTACTGGGGTGGCTCAGTCGGTTGGGCTTCTGACTCACGATTTCAGCTCAGGTCATGATCGTGGGTCGTGGGATCGAGGAAGAAGTCGGGTTCCGCGCTCAGCAGGGAGTCTACTTCTCTCCCTCTCCCTCTGCCCCTTCCCCACCACCCTGCTTATGCACGTGTGTGCATATGTGTGTGCACAGTCTCTTTCTAACATAAATAAATAAAATCTAAAAAAAAAAAGTGGTATTGGAGTGGTGGTACCAAGGTCTAAGGGTTGAGACTACTAAGAGGGGAGTTCAAGCTTAAAATAGGGTGTCCAAGGCCATATAGAAATACGTGTGAGCAGAGACCCAGAGGGGAAGGGAAGCAGGTATGGGAGTACCAGAGGGAAGAAAAGTCCAGGCAGAGGGCACAGCACGTGCAAAGGCCCTGGGGAAGGACTGAGCCTGGTGTGCTGGAGAAGAGCAAGGAGGCCTGCGTGCCTGGAGCAGAGTGAGCAACAAAGCGGGAGGGAGGAGAGGTCAGGGAGCCCCCCCCCCACCTCCTGCAGCATCCAACCACGTTAGGAATGATGCGGATTTACCCTGTGTATGAAGAGCTTCGTACCATGGCTGGTGTGCAGCGGGTGTTCAGTTCGCTCAAATACAGATTGGACACTTCCTGCTCGAACTCACAACCTGGCAAGTCACGCAGGGCCTTGGGGGGCAGGGGAGAATGTGAGCTTTTATCCTGACCGAGATGGTAGCCCTGGAGGGCTGTGGGCAGAGGAGGACGGGGCCTGGCTCACTTGCCCACAGGTGGCCTCTGGTGGCCGCTGCGGAGATGACAGACGCTGAGGGGTGAGGACCGCAGCCAGGACCGCAGGCTGGAAGGGACTGCGCCGGTCCAGGTGAATGAGCGGGGCTGGACACCCCCCACCCCGAGGCATAAGAGGGGCTACCCTTTACTATTTTTTCCGATTTTTTTCCTTGCCATTACAAACACTGTTGCGACCGGCGCTTCTTTTCCACTTTCCGAAGTTAAATCACTTCTCGCGCGGGCCTCCCTGATGTACTCCGCGTCGGAGGACAAGCCGAGTCCTCCTTAAGCCTGGCGTCTCTCCCCCAGCCATGCCCAGGGCGCTTCCCCGCACCTGCCGGGTGTCTGCTCGCTCGTCTCCACCTGAGCCCCTGGCCACGCCTCCTAAGACTTCACATCGCCCTTGAACCCTACGGCTTACCAGGTGTCACCACCTGTCGTGCATTTTCCGTATTTATTGCTTGTCCGACTCCCTCAGACAACCAGGTTGTGAGGTTTTCGAGGGTAAGGATGGCAGGCTGACTCGTCCTCAGCCCCCATTAACTATTTGTTAAGTGAACGATGAACGAACGACTCCATGGGGTCGGAAAAAAAGGACCCGCGTCCTCCCTTCCCCGGCTGGAGTCCAGGCACCTGACGCCATCGGCCACGCCCCCCGAACTCGACCACGCCCCCCGAACTCGACCACGCCCCAGGACCGCGGCCATAGCTCCGCGCCGGGCTCCGGACTGAATTGGCACAAACCATTTTCACGTACCTGGGGGGGGAGAGAGTGGGAGGGAATGCCTTCCGAGGAAAGAGTGGACGTTGCCCTTCCCTTCCCTGAGGGACGCCCTTAGACGCCGTCTTCTGTGTGAGTGTGAGCTGTGGCACCGATGCCGACTCGTGCTTCCAGACCGCCCTCCTGCCGCGTGGACACCCCCCCCAGCGCTGCGTTGGTGCCGGCCAGCCCGGTCACGTGGGCGAGAAAATGGCGGCCCCCAGAGGGCGCCGCGAGCGTCGCGGTTGGTGAATTGAAGGTAGCGGCGGTGAGAGCGGGTGGACTCGGCGGTCTCGTCCTCCCGGAGCTCGTTTGGGCGTTTCGGCGGCAGGGAGCACGGTGCGTGGCCTGGGCCAGTCGGGCAGGTACGGGGGGGGGACGCCTCGTGGGGAGGTCCCGTCTCTAGGATTGATTGGTTGGGGGGATCGGGGGGCATCTTCCTGAGGGGTGTCGAGTCCCGGCGATCTCTTTCCCCAGGTTCTGGGGACCCTGTTTCGCCGGGGATTGGATTCGCAGGTTGGGGGGACCCCGGGAGCCAGCGCGTGTGGGAAGGGGTGATCTCTTTCTCGAGTTTTGGGAGAACCAGCGGTACGAGGGATCCAGTACTTGGGGGCCCGCATAGACAGATCTTGAGGCATTCGGTAACTCGGGGTCTCTTCCAAGGGGAGGGATCCTGCGAGCATCCCTGGGGGAATCCTGTGTTGGGACGACCCCTTTCTGGGGGAGAGTTGGTTCCCAGAGATGTTTTTGTTGGGAATTCTTAGTTTAGACGGGTCTCGGGTGGGGGCGGGAGGTCAAGGAGCCGGGTCTCCTCTTTCTCCGTCCCTTACTGGCTCATCAAGAGGCTTTTATAGGAGTGAGCCAGATTTCAAATTCTGCTTTGGTTAGGGGCTGATCCCCTCAACCCCACGCCCACACCCTTGCCCTGCTTCCCACTGAAGAACGTGCTAAAGGTATGAGCCGTGGGCTTCCAGGAGGCTAGGGGAGCCCTCCTTGGTACAGAGAGGTAGGTTTGGGGCTCTCTGCAGGAACATTTAATACTAGCTCTGGTTTGTCGAGTGCATACTAGGTGCTCCGTGAACACGCTTTTTTCTTTTTCTTTCTTTCTTTTTTTAAGATTTTAACTTTCTTTCTTTCTTTAAGATTTTAGTTTTTAAGTCATCTCTACACGCAAAGTGGGGCTCGAACTCACAACCTTAAGTTCGAGAGTCAAATGCTCCATGGACTGAGCCAGCCAGGCACCCCTCCGTGAGCACACCATCACTCGCAGTAACTGTGAGGTCCAGGTGCCCCTCTACCCACCTTGCGAATGCAGTGGGTGTTCAGTTCACTCAAAGACAGTTTGGGCACCTCCTGCCATGGGGACAGATCCCAGGCTAGGCCGTGAGGACACAGCAGTGCACAAAGTAGCATAGATACCTCTGTGTGTGTGTGTGTGTGTGTGTGTGTGTATACGTATGTACATGTGATTTATTTTTTAAAAAAATTTTGTTTATTTATGTGACAGAGAGGGCACACATGCACTAGTGGGGAGAGAGAGAGAAGCAGGCTCTCCACTGAACGGGGAGCCCCATACAGGGCTCAATCCCAGGGCTCTGGGATCAAGACCTGAGCCGAAGCCAGATGCTTCACCGACTGAGCCACCCAAGTGCCCCCAGATTTCTCTTTAATTATATATATAAGGTCCTGTCCTCCAGGCACTGATTTTCTAGAGTAAGAAACTGATCAGTGAAATACCCCGAACACCGGGTGCTGTTAAATGCGCAGGGAAGCCGAAGGGGAGTGTGGCACAGAGAGGGCTTACGTGGCTACAGCCGGGTGCTCAGAGAGTTCCTGCCTCCACAATGAATATCTGAGCAGACACTAGAAGGAAACCCAACTTGTGAGCTATTTATAGTTTTCTTCCAAATGCAGAAACCAAGCCCAGAGACCTTTGCCCCAGTTCGGGTCTAGCCCTGGAGATCTGCAGCAGATCCCATAGCTGGAGCTGCCCTGTCGGCCAGATTTCCCCTCGTTCCCAGGAATCTGAGGACTCTGGGGCTGGGTGGGCGATGAAGGGCCTTTTCCGCGTGTCTTGAAGGTGATCCTGCAGAGCCCGGGGGTCAGGAGTCCTGGGCCCTGTTTGCCCTTGGCGTGCCGTGTGACCCCACGCAAGTCACTGCTCATCCGTGTAGCAGAGTCCAAGCTCGGGGCCCCTGATGCCTGGCCGGCTCACTCACTCCTGGCTTCTGTGGCTTCTGGTGCTCTCCCTGGATTGCTCAGGCAGCTTCCCTCCCTCCTGAAGCCCGGTGCTGGCGCTGCGGGAGCCAGGGGCTAGGCGTGCCACGGCATGCTTTACGAAGCGTCCCCTAGGTCTTCGCTGGTCCACAGGACAGAGATGGCGCCCCTCCTCCCAGCCCAGGCTGTGTCATTTTGTCTCCGTCCGTCCACTCAACCTAGCATTTGTGGCCCAGAGCTTGACTGTGGAGCCCAGCTCCCTGGATTTATGACTCCTCGCTCAGCTTGTAAGCGAGTTACTAACCTGCGTGTCTGCATTCTCGCCTGTAAAAAGGTGACAAGCCTGGTGCCCATCTCAGAGGTTTATGGGGAGAGGTAAATGAGTTTAGGAGTGTGAGTGGCTTAGCAGAGGGGTCCGGCACATAGTAGGTCCTCTGTGAACGTCAGCTGCTGTTACCGGTAGGACTGGGTTTTATTGAATGCCTACTAAGTGCTGGGAATATAGTGGCAACAAAGATAGTCTCGGTCCCTGCCTTCAGAGTTCTGATGAAAGGTAAGACCCACTATAGGCAGCTGAGCTGGTAAATGTCCTATATGGTATCTCGTAGGGGTAAGAGCTCTGAAGAAAAGTAGAACAAGGGAAAAGAATAATAGGGATGACTGTAATCAGGGAAGGCTTCCCTGAGAAGGTGACATTTGAGACCCAAAAAGTGAGAGGGTGAGCATGGGGGGGGTAGGCATTTGGGGAGGAGTGTTCCTGAGGACGAGAACAGCCCATGCAACGGTCCTGGGGTAGGCCTGGTATGTTGGAGGAGCAGCCAGGAGGCCTATGTGGCTGGAGCTGAATGAGCAAGGGGCCAGGGGTAGAGGGGGAGGAGAGGAGAGGGCTGGCAGGGGTCAGGGCAGGGCCTTCGGGACCGTGAGGGAGTTTGGAATAACGAGGTGCTGTAGGAGGATTGTGCAAGGGTCCAGTTTACGTGCGGAAAGCATTCGTGCCTCAGTTTCCTGTCATGTAGCGAATTGCCCCACAGTTAGCAGCTCTGAGCAACAGCAGACACGCTCTCCCACAGTCTGTGCGGGGCATCTGCGCCTGGTCACCAATGCTTCCGGGTCCGCTCTCGTGAGGTCGCAGTCGGGACACCGCTGGGGCTGCCTTGGCTGGAGGCTGGACAGGGGCTGGAGGAGCTGCCCTCAGCTGCCCCTCTCATGTGGCCGGGGGCCAGAGGCCTCGGTCCCTCACCTCGTGGGGCCCTACATAGGGCAAGGAGGACGCCGCGGCGTCTCTCGTCACCCGCTCTCAGAAGCCGGCCCGTCACTGCTTCCACACCCGGTGGCTCGCACCGGTCAAGCCTCTTTGGCACGGGAGGGGCCGCAGGGAGCGGGGGCCGTGGGGGCCCCACAGCCCGTTTTGCGACCGTGTGGAGGGCAGGACAGCAGAAGTCATTGCTGACGCACAGGCGAGAGGGCCAGGGAGGGGACGTAGCAAGTCGGCGGCCACGCAGCAGGTGGCCGGGCCAAGCCGGGCCTTCAGCCCAGACGCCCGCCGCACCTGGGTCCGAGCTCTTAAATGAACGAACCCGCCAGTGGCTGAAGAACACCCGACTCGGGGCGCCTGGGGGGCTCCGTGGGTTGGGCCTCTGCCTTCGGCTCAGGTCATGATCCCAGGGTCCTGGGATCGAGCCCCGCATCGGGCTCTCTGCTCAGCGGGGAGCCTGCTTCCTCCTCTCTCTGCCTGTCTCTCTGCTTACTTGCGATCTCTCTCTGTCAAATAAATAAATAAATCTTTAAAAAAAAAGAACACCTCACCCAGGCTCCTGGCTTTCTGCCCGTAGGTTCTGGCGCCCGGGAGTCCCCGCTTTCAGCTCAGGTGGGACTGCGGAAGGCCCGTGGGCAGGAGGGCGCGGCGCGCCATGGTGACAGAGCAGGAAGTGGAGGCCATCGGCCGGACGCTGGCGGACCCCCTGCAGCCCCTGCAGGCCCGCTTCCGGGCGCTCTTCACCCTCCGCGGGCTCGGGGGTCCCGGAGCCATCGCCTGGATCAGCCGGGCCTTTGGCGACGACTCCGCCCTGCTCAAGCATGAGCTGGCGTACTGCCTGGGCCAGATGCAGGACCCCCGGGCCATCCCTGTGCTGCTGGACGTGCTGCGGGACACCCGGCAGGAGCCCATGGTGCGCCACGAGGCCGGTGAGTGGCCAGGGGTGGGCGGGCGCCGGACCTTCTGCCTCGTGTGCCCCCTCTCCCTCCCACGCGATCTAGAGCAGGGCTTGGCGGCCTTTGCCTGGAAAGGGCAGGTGGCAAGGTGTCCGTGGACCGGACAGTCTCTGTTACCAAGACTCACCTCTGCCCTCGTGATTAAGTCGCTGTAATCTGCCGTCCGCAGAGAGGCATGGCCACGTGCTGGTGGGACTCTGGGCTCTATGGACTCTACGGGTTTGAATTCCGGAAGTTTCACACGGCAGGAAATATCCCTTTCATTTAAAAAAAATATATATATATATTGTTTTTTTCAAGATTTTATTTGCAGTCTTCCCTTTACCTGACATGGGGCTCGAACTCAGGACCCCAAGAGTCGCGTGCTCTCCCGACTGAGCCAGTTGGGCGCCTGTAAAGACATTTAACAACGTGAAAACAGGGCACCTGGGTGGCTCAGTGGGTTAAATGTCTGCCTTCGGCTCAGGTCATGATCCCAGGGTCCTGGGATCGAGCCCCGCATCGGGCTGTCTGCTCTGCGGGGAGCCCGCTTCTCCCTCTCCTTTATTTTGAAAGATTTTATTTATTTGGCAGAGAGTGAGTGCGCACAAGCAGGGGGAGCGGCAGCAGGAGAGGGAGCCCGGTTCCGTGCTCCGGCTCCAGTGCGTGGGTCACAGATAGAAGCAAAGCTGGGGGACGGGTGGGCACAAAGGAGGTGGTGTTGCTGGTTCCCCCCTCCGGCCCCCCCATCCGCACCCCACCCCAACCTGTCTGCAGCATTTTCCAACCAACCGTGAGCTGTCTGTGTGGTTCTTCTCAGGCGAGGCCCTGGGGGCCATCGGGAACCCCGACGTTCTGGAGGTCCTGAAGCAGTACTCCTCTGACCCTGTCATCGAGGTACCGTGGCCTGACCCCTGCCCCCAACCCCCCAACCCCGCCCCCCCGCCGGGACCAGCCTCCCCCTGTGTCTGGTTGCCAGGGCGATCGCTCTGCCAGGGTCCTGGTCAACAGGGCGACAGCCAGGTGGTCGCGGGCCACCGCCCTGCTCGGCAGAACCAAACCGATGCCCTGCCCGGCTGAGCCGCCTCGCCTCGCCCGGTCTCCCCACTGTCTGCCTCCCTTCCTTCTCCGCGGACAGCCTTACTGAGACAGAACTCACATAACATGAAGTTCGCCCTCTGAAGGGGTACGCTTTGGTGGTGTCTAGAGCGTCCACAGAGGTGTGCCACCCTCTCCTAATTCCAGAACATTCCATTGCCGCAAAAGAATCCCCATCCCCATCAGCGGTCCCTCCCCGTCCCCTCCCCATCCACGGTCCCCACGAGCCCCCGTTCCCGTCCGTGGAGGAGCCTGGTCTGGACGTGTCACACGCGCGGACTCACACCCCGTGTGGCCTCCTGTGTCTGGTTCCCTCCCTGCGCATCGTGGGCTCGGGGTCCGTCCCGGGGATGCATGGGAGGGCCTTGCCCTGTTCTGGCTGATACTCCCGGGCCCACATCTTGTCCCGCTGACGGACATTTGGGTTGTTCCCCCTTCCCGGCCCCCTGAACCATGCTGCTGCGAGCTGCGTACAGGTTTCCGGGTGGACGTGTGTGCCCACCTGCTGCTTCTCGCCGCCAGGCCTCAGCCCCGGGCTCCTCTCGGCCCCAAGAGCGGAGGTCTCCTAACCTCAGACCTAAAGCACTCACGTTTCCGAATGACCTCAGGGACAGAGCCCCAGGTTCTCGCCGCCTGTCGCGGGGCTGAGCAGTCAGGCCTGGCCTCGCCCTCCACACGGTCCCGAGGGAGGGACTCCGCGCCGCCGTCTCCGCCTGCAGCGGTCTCCGCTCCTGTCGCTCCCTCGTCACACAAGTCCCTGTGGCTTTCTCCAGCCAGAATGACTAGAGCCCCCGAGGGTTGGGAGGGGGTCCCCATGTCCACCGGGCACCCCTGTCCCCGCAGGTGGCGGAGACGTGCCAGCTGGCCGTCCGGCGGCTGGAGTGGCTGCAGCAGCACGGCGGGCAGCCGGCGGCCGCAGGGCCCTACCTGTCCGTGGACCCCGCTCCTCCCGCCGAGGAACGCGACGTGGGGCGGCTGCGGGAGGTGCTGCTGGACGAGGCCCGACCCCTCTTCGACCGCTACCGAGCCATGTTCGCCCTGCGGGATGCCGGCGGCGAGGAGGCCGCCTTGGCGCTGGCCGAGGGTGAGTTGGGGGCGGGCGTCATGGGCAGGGCGCCGGGGGGTGCTCAGGAGCTGCATCTGTGAAACGGAGCAGCAGAGTGACCAGGGAATGTGCGTCCTGGGCCCTGCGGGCGGGCAGCCTTCCCTCCAGCTCTCTGTGGGAAGCTGAGGCCAGAAAGGTGGGGGAGTTGCCAGGGCAGACGGCAGCTGGGGAGCCGCGGACGTGGGAGGTGACCCCTGGCAGCGCGGCTCCGGCTTCCTGGGCCCGTTTCTGCTACTATGACTTGAGTCGCCCTCATCCCAGCTCTGCAGGGAGCTCTCTGCAGGCCTCTTCCCGGACAGTCGTGGTCCCCTGTGCCCCCTGCCCGGGGTGTGCCCACAGAGGGCTTGGAGTCCTCTCTGCACTCCCAGAACTTCCTGTTTGGAAGGGAGATGCCAGCTGGTCAGCTGGCCCCTGGGCCGCGGGGTGGGGGTCCCAGGGGTTGCCGGGCAGCAGGAATACAGAGGGGCTGGGTGGTGCTTGGGAGTGGGGGCCACAGGCAGGCAGGTGGCTTTGAGCCCTGGCCCAGCTTCAGGGTCCTCTGGTCCTGGGCAGTCACGGTGCCCCTCCTGGTGGTGGTTTCCCCATCAGCGTAAAGCATGACCTGTCTTGTGCCCCTGACGGTTTCCTCATTAAACACTCGAGAGCGTAACATAGGCTCAAGGAGAGGTGGGAGCAGCTGTCAGGGGACCTTGGGCCCAGGAAGGCCACACCTGCCCCGTCTGGCCTTGCAGAGGGCAGAGCTGCGTTCCCAGTGCCTGTTGGCGGGAGCTTATTACCCGGCTCTGCTCTCTCAGGCTTCTCCTGCCGCTCTGGCTGCCGGTCCCTCCCCCTGAGCCACACTGACCATCGGGGCTGGGGCGGGGTGTCCTGGGCACAGGGTGCCCCCGTCCACCTCTCCTGGTCTTTTGTGCCCACAGGCCTGCAGTGCGGCAGCGCCCTCTTCCGCCACGAGATCGGCTACGTCCTTGGCCAGCTGCAGCACGAGGCGGCCGTGCCCCAGCTGACGGCGACCCTGGCCCAGCGGGCCGAGAACCCCATGGTGCGGCATGAGTGCGCCGAGGCCCTGGGAGCCATCGCCCGGCCTGCCTGTCTGGCCGCCCTGCGGGCCCACGCGGCCGACCCAGAGCGCGTGGTACGGGAGAGCTGCGAGGTGGCCCTGGACATGTACGAGTATGAGACCGGGTCAGCCTTCCAGTACGCCGACGGGCTGGAGCAGCTGCGGGCAACCCCCTCCTAGAGCCGCCCGCCTGCCCTGCGGGGCTTGGCATGAGAGCTTGTGCGACTGGGTCCGGCTTCCCTGTCCCCCCAGCTGTCTGCTTGGCCCGATGTGGCTGCTTTTGCATCCTGACTTCCCCGAGGCCAGCCTGAGGTGTCCCGTGTCCCCCACGCAGGGGTCCTGGCACAGGGCTGCACACCCAGGTTTCTGCTTATGGGATTAGGGTATCGGCATGGGAGCGGGAGTCTGAGGGGTTGTTGGGATTGGGGTTGCCCTGACCCAGCCTCTCGAGGAACCAGGGGTGCCCTGAAAGGCGCTGTGGGCAAACCCAACCCCACTGGGCCTGGGCAGAGGCTGGGGCTTCCAAGGGTTGCCCCTGGGGCCTCTGACTCCCCAGCCCGGGACTAGGCAGGGTGGGGAGGTTGTTAGGGGCTCGGGGGCTGGGGAGGGACAAGCAGACCCCAGGGTCCAAATGAACTATTAAATTATTTTGACCAAGACGTGACTCTCAGAAAATGTGGGGGGCTCTGTAGCAGGCTCATGTCAAGGACCGTCTCGGGGAGCGGGTCGGGGTGTTCACAGAGCTCCAGGCTCATGCTCTGGTTTCCTCTCCAGCCAGCCCACGCCCCGGGGGCTGGGGGAAACAGCCCCAGCCTGGCCTACCCCCTCCCTCATTCTCACCCAGCCCTGCAGGGGTTTAGTGGTATGGCTAAGAGCCCGGGCGTGGGTCCCCGTCCCGGCTACCCGCCTCGTCCAGTGCGGCGTGGACACCCTGTTTGACGGTCATAAAATGGATGTGGCCATAGAGCCTAAGCTCACGTGGGACACATTGATCTGCTGCTGACTGCCGGCCGGTGACATCCCTGACGGGTCACACGAGGGCGTAGATGCCCAGAGTGGGGGTCCTTGGGCACCGTGATCGTGAGCTGGGTCTGCCACATGGATGCCCTGTGCCCCTGGGCCTTCTGACACCAGGCACACGGGGTCTCCGCCCAGGCAACTCACGTCTCCGTGGGTGTCCTGCAGGTGGACGCAGTTCTGCCACTCACCGCCCGAATTCACGCAGGCCCCCGGGCCCCTCCCCACCGGTGATTTGCTGGCGCAGCTCCCAGAGCGCAAGAAAGCCCATGACTTGCCTGCTCCATAGAAAGAATGTCACAAGCAGCCAGACGAAGTGTCCTGGGTCCAGGGCTTCCTCCTGCGGAGTCTGGGGCACAGCCCCTCCGTTACTGGGTGCACTCACCCACCCCGCAGCTTTCTGAGCCCCTCAGGGGTTTTGTGGAGGCTCCGTGGGCCACAAGATTGATTCAGTCGGTGGCCGTTGGTGATTCCCTCTCCTCCAGGGTCAAGGAGGTGGCCGGAAGTGCCTGCACTGCTAGCCCCATCCTGAAGCCACCTGGGAGCCCGCGGCCCCGGCCTGGTTGGCGAGTGCAGGTGCCGTGGGCAGGCCTTCCTCTGGCCCTTGCCTCTCTGGAAGTTACAGGCTTTTTTAAAACTTCATTTTTATTTATTTTAGAGAGAGTGGGGGGGAGGGGCAGAGAGAGAGCCCCAAGCCAACTTCGTGCTGGGCACTTAGTCAATCCTGTGACCCCAAGATCACGACCTGAGCTGAAGCCAGGAGTCAGTCACCCAACCAACTACCAGGCTCCCTGGGGAAGTTACAGACTTTTAAAAGGGGCTGGAGCCCAGGGCCTGGGACACACATTCCCCACTACCTCAGTGTCCCGGGCACCTTGCCCACGGGCCCACCAGCCACCCTCCCTGCTCTCGTCAGATGTACCTGTGCCCAGCAGCAGAGACCAGTGGGAATTTCTTAAAAACAAGGGAGAATCTCTGACCTCATGGCATCGCCGGGTCCTGTCTCCCGCCCACTTTCTGCTTCTCTCCAGCAAGAGGCCCAGAAGAGCCAAACCCTGACTGCCGCCCGTGGCTCGCCTCCCCCACTGCTGCAGGAGGCTCTGCTCTCCTGTCCCCAGACCTGTCACAGTCTCTGTCCTCCTCCCCCTCACGGTGGGGTCTCCTCTGGCCAGCCCCCAGCCTCCTGGAGCTCCTCAGGGACCAGGCTCCTCTGCCGCCCCTCCCCCATGCCCAGGCTGGGCCCTCCAGCCTCTTCCCTCCCTCCCCACTCCCCAGTGGTCAGCTCATCCACTGCCCCCCCCAGCCCCTACCCCCACCGCCCCATGTCTACAGCAGGGTGATGCCCAGCCCTCTCCTGGGCTCCAGATGTGGGGTCTAGCCGCCCCGCTATGTCTCCACTTGGATATTGGCGAGGTACCCCAAACAGCGTGCCCTCAGGATTCCCCACATTACCTCCCAAAGCTGTTCCCACAGGAAGTGAGAACGCTCATTCAGGGGCTCAGCCTAAAAACATCCGGGTTGGATCCGTTTAATATTGGCCCCAGATCTGTCCACCTCTCCTCCCTCCTGTGCCCCCAGTCACCATCGCCACCTGCCTGGACCCGCACGATGCCCTCTGCACCTCCCCCCCACCCCCATTTCCCTTCCCTGAGTCCGCCCTCTCCGCAGCGGCCGCCAGAGGGAGCTGGGGAGCACTCAGGGCTGCCCTCCGCGCGTGGGCGGAGGCTGGGGAGCCCAAGTCCTCCCCAGGGCCCTCAACCGGCCCTGCCCGGTCCCTCCCCGTGGCACCCTCTGCTCCAGCCAATCAGGCCTCCTCAGTGTCCTTGCAAGGGCCAGGCCCAGTCCTGCCCCAGGACTTCCGCGTGCGCTGTTCACCGGGAACCTTTTTCCCTCCAGGTACCTCCCCTCTCAGCGAGGCTCGCCTGAGCACCTGGGTTGAAATCATGACCTCACTCCCAGTGTCCCTGTGTGCTGTTCCCTGTTTTCTTTGCCTCCATAGCATCTATAGTTCCCCGTACCCTTCTCTTGATTAGTTCATGGCCTGGTTTCTCCACGGGAATAAGAGCAGCGGCTTTGTCTGCGCTGTCGCCGGGATGGGACGGCGGCGTGGTGGTGCAGCGGCAATCCGGAAGATACCGATGAAGCCCTCCTCTATAGCGTCCACCGTTCCCCGAGCGTAAATCTCCCCGCCGAGCACCATGCATGCCGCTGCTGGCCGTGACTTCTGTAGTCCGCACCCACGGGCTCCCGCACAGCCTAAGTGGGTCCCCAGCCCCGAGACACCCCAGGTAAATATTTAAGGAGTACCTGTCCGCAGGGGTGAAGCTTAGACAGTGGTGCACGTATCGTTAGCAATCCGACGCTCGGATGGGTAGACCCACCTGTGGTACGGGAGGGCAGTCCAAGGCTGACCTCCAAAGTGGAACCGGAGAAGCAGAATCATGTGATGTCGTTTGTGCAGATGGAGCGATGTTTGTAAATTACATACAGGCAACGAGTTTGAGAAACACCCAAGCACTTACCCAAAGTACTTTCAATCCTGGACCTCCCTGGCCTACTTGGGATGTTTTACCTCGACACTTGTTTGGGTCGGGGACGGTGGCCCCTTCAGAGGGAGCAAACAGCCTGCACGAGGGGACAGGTTTCGCCTGGCCACCCTGGTCCTGCTCTTGGCTTCCTCTTGCTTCCTGGGCCAGGCGGAGAGCACAGGGGAGGAAGCAGGTGCGCCCCTGTGGCGGGATGTTCCCATTTTTAAAGGCAGACAGCAATGGATTCGGCGTACCATCTCTTATTTAAGAAATGTGCACAGGGAGGGGGGTGCGCCTGGGTGGCTCAGTGGGTGAAAGCCTCTGCCTTCGGCTAGGGTTGTGATCTCAGGGTCCTGGGATCGAGCCCCATATCGCGGCTCTCTGCTCAGCAGGGAACCTGCTTCCCCCCTCTCTCTCTCCGCCTGCCTCTCTGCCTACTTGTGACCTCTGTCTGTAAATAAAATCTTTAAAAAAAAAAAAAATGTGCGCGGGCGTCCCTGGGTGGCTCAGTCAAAGAAGCGTCTGCCTTCTGCTCAGGTCGTGGTGATCCCAGGGTCCTGGGATGGGGCCCCACAGCGGACTTCCTGCTCAGCAGAGAGTCTGCTTCTCCTTCTGCCTCTGCCACCCCCCACCCCTGCTTGTGCTCTCTCCCTCAAATAAATACATGAAATCTTTAAAAAAAAAATTTTTTAAGTATTCTTCACACCCAGCGTGGGGCTTGAACTCACAACCCCAAGCTCAAGAATCACATGGTCTACCAACTGAGCCAGCCAGGTGTCCCCAATATTATTTTCTTCTTGTCTTCCTTTGTGTTCGAGAGTTGACTCCGACAGACTTTGCGGTGACCTTGGCTGGCCAGCAAGGACACCATCTCCACCATGTTTTGTGACTCATGCTAAGATTCGCGCATGGCCTCACCAGGGGCCGGGCATGGTGCTCACTCTGGAAGGCTCCCAGGCAGAGTGCCAGGTGTGACTGGCCCCCAGGATGTGCTGGGGGAAGGAGATAGACCCAGGAGTGCAGGAAGCAGATATGGGAAGCCACGCCCAAAAGCAAGACGCCTGTAGGTCAGGGAACTTGGAATCTCGAACCTCCAGACCTGTTGACAGGCTGATAGCAGGACAGGCATCTGTGCTAAACGCAGACCCCCCACACCTTCCATGCTGCGATTCCTTTACACCCGAGCAAGTCCAAGCTCAAAGTGTCAGCAGCGCCCTGCGACTGGTGCGCTGGGGAAGGGTCCCCCTGTCTCCTCCAGCTTCCTTGGCTTGTGCACACACCTCTCCAGGGTCCGCCTCGTCCCCACGTGGCCCTCTCCTCTTCCGCTACGTCTGTGTCCAGATGTCCCTCTTGCAAGCACGCCGCCGCACTGGGGCGTATAACCTTGTCCTAACTTGCTGACTGCGGAGACCCCACTTTCCAAGTAAGGGTCCATTCCCAGGGATGGGGGTGAGGTTGGACTTCAACAGGCCATTTTTGGGGGGACACAGTGAAACCCATAAGCCTTTGTCATACTTCTGATGTCAGGTCGGGGGTCAGCCCCACACTGCCCCCAACGCAGGCTGAGTGAGAGAATTCATCTGGGCTCCTGCACGGCCAGTTTTCAGTGCCCAGGACCGGGCTCCGCACTGACTCATGGAACGTTTCCCGGGCTCTCACCCCTCTGGATTTCTGGTTTGTCAAAAATAGGAACATCTGCTTTAAAAAAAAAAAAAAATTAGGAGCACCTTGGTAGCTCAGTCAGCAAAGCATCTGCCTTCGGCTCAAGTTGTGATCCTGGGGTCCTGGGATCGAGTCCCACATCGTGGGAATCCCTGCTCGGCGGGGGAGCCTGCTTCTCCCTCTCCCTTCGCCCCTCCCCCCACTTGGGCTCGTGCCCTCTTTCCAAATGAAAACAAAATACTTGTTTAAATAAATACTCTAATTAAGTAGGAATTCCATGATGCCCTCCACAACTGGAACCAGAGAAAGGGTTTGTTCAGTCGTGGGGCAGGTGAGCCCCAAATCAAAGGGGGGCCCCTCGGGGCACCTGGGTGGCTCAGTGGGTTAAAGCCTCTGCCTTCGGCTCAGGTCATGATCCCAGGGTCCTGGGATCGAGCCCCACATCAGGCTCTCTGCTCAGCAGGGAACCTGCTTCCTCCTCTCTCTCTGCCTGCCTCTCTGCCTACTTGTGATCTGTCTGTCAAATAAATAAATAAAATCTTTAAAAAAAAAAAAAAAAAAAAAAAGAAAGGGGGGGCCCCAAACCTCAGCACGTAAATCAGCAATATTTTAAGGCTTTTTTTTTGGTAAGATTTTATTTATTTGACAGAGAGAAAGATCACAAGTAGGCAGAGAGGCCTATTTTATTCGATTTTTCCTTTTTAAAAATCGACGTGTAGAGGCGCCTGGGTGGCTCAGTGGGTTAAACCTCTTACCTTCAGCTCAGGTCATGATCTCAGGGTCCCGGGATCAAGCCCCACGTCGGGCTCTCTGCTCAGCGGGGAGCCTGTTTCTCCCTCTCTCTGCCTGCCTCTCTGCCCACTTGTGATCTCTGTCAAATAAATAAATAAAATCTTAAAAAAAGAAAACAAAAGGGGTGCCTGGGTGGCTCAGTGGGTTAAGACCTCTGCCTTCGGGGGGCGCCTGGGTGGCTCAGTGGGTTGGGGCCTCTGCCTTCGGCTCAGGTCATGATCTCAGGTCCTGGGATGGAGCCCCGCATCGGGCTCTCTGCTCAGCAGGGAGCCTGCTTCTCCCCTTCTGTCTGTCTTCCTCTCTGCCTACTTGTGATGTCTGTCAAATAAATAAACAAACAAAATCTTAAAAAAAAAAAAAAAAAAAGACCTCTGCCTTCGGCTCAGGTCATGATCCCAGGGTCCTGGGATCGAGCCCCACATTGGGCTCTCTGCTCAGCAGGGAGCCTGTTTCTCCCTCTCTCTGCCTGCCTCTCTGCCTGCTTGTGATCTTTGTCTGTCAAATAAATAAAATCTGAAAAGAAAAGAAAATACAGCATCTGAATTGTTCCCTTTAGCTCGGCTCTTCCATTGGAGCTGGAATGCTGACTGTCTGGAGTGAGAAGCAGCAACGCGCAAACACGGTTATTTTTTTTTTTCTTTAAAGATTTTATTTATTTGACAGATCACAAGTAGGCAGAGAGGCAGGCAGAGAGAGAGAGGAGGAAGCAGGCTCCCCGCTGAGCAGAGAGCCCGATTCGGGGCTTGGTCCCAGGACCCTGAGATCATGACCTTAGCTGAAGGCAGAGGCTTAACCCACTGAGCCACCCAGGCGCCCCCAGACATGGTTATTGAATCTGGTGGTGGGTCTGAGGAAGGATGATTGGACCTTGTCTGGAAGGGTAGATATTCAAGAAGTTTCTTCATTTGACATTTGTTTGATTTTAAAGTTTTTTTAAAAACTTTTTTAAAGATTTTATATATGTATTTTTAAGTAACCTCCACACCCCACATGGGGCTCAAACTCATGACCCCAAGATCAGGAGTCTCATGCTGTACCGACTGAGCCAGGCGGGCGCCCCGCTCATCTGATGTTTGATCCGTCCTGTGCCAGGCACTGCTCTGCACCTTTTTTCTTCAGTAGAATTTTCTACGACAAACATATTCTATATCTGCACCGTTCAGTAGGATAGCTACTAGCCAGAGGGGCTGGGGGCTATGGAGCATTTAAAAGGTGGCCAGTGTAGTTACAGAAGTGACTTTAATTTTCAAAATTTAATTTAGGGGCATCTGGGGGGCTCAGTCGGTGAAGCATCTGCCTTTGGCTCAGGTCATGACCTCAGGGTCCCAGGATTAAGTCCCGCATCAGGCTCCCTGTTCAGCGGGGAGTCTGCTTCTCCCTCTCCCTCTGCTGCTCCCCCAGCTTGTGTGCACTCTCTCAAATAAGTAAAATATTTTTAAAAATAAAAAATAAAATTTAATTTAAATAGAGGTGGAAAAATCTGATACTTGATCCAGTTGTTGGAAACGTGTGAAGCACGCTTGTACGTGAATTTACTTGTCCCACTGTCAATTTTATACATTGTAGAGATCAAGGTTTAACAATGACAATTAGCACCAAACGGATGGGCTCTGAGCGCACACATCCTGGGTTTTAAGACATTGTGAGCAAAGGAACAAACGGTATCTCACGGGTAACTGTTGATTCTGATAAAACGTTGAAATAGAACTACTTTGGACATATTAAGTTAATTAAATATATTAGAATTAATGACACTGGTTTCTTTGTATTCTTAAAATGCAGGCTGACAGGAAAACTTAAAATCTACTTCTGTGGCTCGGGCTATGTGTTTATTGGATGACGCCAGGTCCCGCGCTGTGGGCGGGGCTCACTGAAGTCAGGTACAGGTGCGTCGCCTAAGCGTCTGATTTCCTACAAACATACAGAAACCGGGCACCACGGCCTCTTTCTTTCCTTCAAGCCTTCGCCCGCGTGTCCCCGATGGGCCGCGTTAGGAACCCATCCTCCCTGGTTTTATTACTCCGCCGAGGCCGTCCACGGGCCGCCCCGCGCCTTCTCCCCGCCAGCCGGGGCGCCGCGACGCGGACGACGGCGCTCGGCCCGCGCGACCCCCGCTGGCAGACCCCCGCGCCGTCGGCCCTGCTCGGTTACTGTGGCCCGTGCTCTGGGCCTCCGTGTGCGGACGCTTCGGCGGACCCGGCTTCGGCTCTCCCGGGCAGACGGGCGCGCAGGAGGGGACTCGCCCGCGTCGCCGGGAAGCCCGCGGGGGACCGAGCGTCTGCGGGGCGGCGGCACCGTCCGCACCGTCCGCACCGCGGCTGCCCACGTCCCACCCGACCCGCGCCGCGGCCCCGCGGCCCCCCGCACTCGCCCTGCCTCCCGCCCTTTCCTCAGGGCGCCCGGGCGGCCGTGAAGGGGCCGCTCGCTGGCTTCGACTCGCCCTTCCCGGCGCGTCCCGGGGGCGAGCCCCCGTGCGCCGCTGCTCGGCCCGCCCTCCCCTTGCCCTTTGGAAGATGCCGGATCCTCCGCCCACGGGGGGCGGCGGCGTGGGGCCGAGACGGCCAGGGCCCGGGCGAGCACGGGGTGGGAGCGCGGTAACCTGCGCCGGCCGGACGGAGGTCCCGCCGCGGGCGGTGCGGTCGTCCGGGCGGGTCGGGCACCGGCCGCTGCGCGCACCCGCGCCTGACCACGCAGCGTCACCGCCCTCACGGGGTGCGGGCCCGCCCGTGAGGACCCGGGCCTGGCACCGTCCCCTGCGGAGACCCACGTCCTAAACGAAGCGGAGCCATTCCCGCAGATCCCACGCTACGGGCTCCGCTCGCCCCCGAGGACCCCGCGGGCCTCGGTCGCCCGTGGCAACGCGTGTCGCCGCGCTTCCTGTATTGATTCGAATCACGAGCGACGTCACGTCCTCCCGAGATGCCCGACGCGCGCAGGCGCAGTCGTGCAGGGTGGGCGGGGCGGGGCGCGGCCCCCGCGGGAGGCCCGGGCGCGCGGGGGCGGGGCGGGGCGGGGCGGCCGCACGCAGCGCGCCGGCGCGGGGGCGTGGCTGGCCGCGGGAGCGCGCGCGGCGGAGGAGGGCTCCGGGAGGCCGCGGAACAGCGACCGCCGCCATATTAAGGATCGCGGAGGCCGGGGTCCCGTCCGCGGCGGCCGCGGCCGGACCAGTGGAGCTGCGGGCGGCCGAGAGCGGTGCGGCGCGGCGCCGGGAGAGGCGGGGTCGGCGCAGCCAGCGGGCGACCGGAGCGAGCCAGGTGAGGCGGCGGGGTCTGGGGACCCGCCCCCCGGGCCCGAGCCGCGACCCCCCGAGCCGGGCCGGGGCCTGACGGCGGCGCGGGCCTTCCCACCGCCCGACCCCGGGCTGGCGGCCCCCACGCTCGGGCCCCTCCGGGAGCCGGCCAGCCCCCCCGAGCCCGCCCCCCGGCCGAGCTAGGCCCGGGGTGACCTCCGCACCTCCCTCCCGTCTTCACCGCCAAACCCGGCCCTGCGTGAGCGCCGCAGCCCGAGCCAGCGGCCGCCCGAGACCTGCGCCGCGGCTCGCATCCGCGGTCCGCTAGACACGGGCCCGAGCCGACCCGCTCCCAGCTCGGCGCCTCATCTCCGGCCTCTCGAGGCCGCCTTCCAAATTGGGGCCATCCCGGCGCAGGCCCTGCGCGGTCGAGCCTGCCCCCCATGGCTGTCACGACGCGGCGGGGCTCGAACCGGGCCCCCGCGGCGAGTAGACGCCGGTGTGGGGACCCTGTGGGTGTGGGCGCCCCTCGGGGTTCCTGGCACCCAGAAGCACTTGGGCATTGCCGTTGGGGCGCTTGACCCGCCTCGCTCCCAGCCCCACGGCCTTCTGCTCCCCCGGCCTCCCGGCTTGACCCTCTCCAGCTGCCGGCCCGCCGTGTCCAGCTCTCCGTGTGGGCCCTGACCCCAGCGAACTCGGACAGGGCCTGGCTCTGCGCAGCCGCCCGCCTGCCCCGCAACATCCCGCCTCTTCCTGGAAGCCCCCCGCGGCCAGCGGGAGCCCCCAGGGGTGGGCTGCTTCTCCCCATCTCAGCCGTGCTCCCGGGCGGGCTGGGTCTGCTCTGTCTAGACTCCCCCCAGCGCAAAGCCGGAGGCCCTCCGCTCTGCAGCTGTCTAGCCTAGACCTGTTTTGTTCTTCTGTTTTCCCCGCGAAATCCGCCCCTCTCTCAGGCGCCTGTCATGCTGGGCACGAGCCCCCCCTTCCCTCCAGTCCACAGCGTGATGACCTCATGCCTCCCGCTGGTGAGGCTGCACCACGCCCTCGCCCCCCCCCAGTTTCTTACTATGCTTGAAATGGGGAGCATTTACCAAAAACAGCTGCTCCCCCTACCCCAGATTGGGGGCAGGTGAGGGGGTCTTCAAAACGCAAGAGGTTGGGTGGTCCCTCCTGGCGGACGATGGCGGTGGGGGGGTTTGCACATAGAGGCTGATGAGATCTTCTGGGGACAGTCCCCAGAGTAGTGCATTGTCCCCTAGAACGCATTCTAGGCTGTTGTTTGTGCCGGATTTCTCGTGGGCCGTCTCAGCCTGGGAGGTCACGCGCCCCTTCTGTTCCAGCAGAAACCACTGGACTGCCGTGACTTCCAGGCCCCAGAGCAGGCAGGTGTGCTGGCTGTCGGGGCACTTGCGGAGGGAACAAGGTTCCACTGTTCCGGGAGGGTTTTGTTGAGCATTCTGGGCTCGCCCCCTCTGAAAACTGGGCTTTTGGCCCTTGGACAGCTCTTGGTTCAAAGGACGGGTGCTTTGCGGGGTGGTGGGCAGTCCAGGGAGCGAGCCATGCTGGCCGTTTTGGAGCACCCCCCACCCCCCGTGACTGTTTTCCGGGGGAAATCTCAGACCCCCGTGGCCCAGCCGGTGGCAGTGGCTGTTTGGGGCTAGGAGGGAAGTGTCCAGAAGCAGATAGGGAGGTGACGAGTTTCCCGAAGCCGGTCTGCCTCCACTCTCGCATGAGGCTCTGCTTCAGCAAAGTCTCCCAGTACTGCTTGTTGGGGCCTCTGGCCTGGCAGGTTTGGGGACCAGAGTGGGGCTGGTTGTGGGGACCTTTGGCTTGGTGGCACTGAGCAGAATGAGAGGGTCCCAGATGGTTCTGTTCGGAGGGTGGATCCTGGACCTTCAGGTCAGGCGTCAGGATCAAGGGACTTGGTCTTTTAAGGACCAGTGAAATGGCGCTACGGTCGCCACTCTCTCCTAGAGGTTCTCAGCTGGAGACGTGGGTGCTGTCTGGGCACATCTGTGGTGATCACGACTGCGGGCCCTCCTGGCATCGAGTGGGTGGGGTCAGGGATGCGGCTGCCCTGCCCTGCCGTGCTCAGGATGTCCCCAAGTAGTAGCGGTGTGGAGGGACTGGAGTTGAGCCCGAGAGCCCTGTGAGGGCAGGGACTCTGTCCCCAGAGCCTGCTCAGTGCCCCGTAAGGCTGGAGCTCAAGAACACTGGCTGGAGTGGGAGCTAACGGGTGGGGACAGCCAGAGGGTAGGGTCCACCTGGGCCATCCTGGGAGTTGGCACAGGGAGCAGGTGGCTTTCAGAGCTGGGGAAGGAATATTGAGCTGCCCCTCTTCTGCCCCGAAGCTTCCTGCCGTCCGGTTTCTGATCCATCGCTGGCCCCAGTAGCCTCCCCCTTGTCAGGGCCACTGGTCACTGCCCTGGCCACCCCTCACTCCGCCTGCCCGAGCTTTAGTGCTGGCAAAGTGGCCGCAGGTGGCGGGCGGTTTGGAGTTGGGCGCGTCCTGCAGCTGCTTCCTTCTGCCGAGCACCGGGACTCGCACACAGATCTCCTTGTTGTGCGGCACTAGCGCTCCGGACACTTGTGCCCCCAGCCGCCGCGCATCCTTGGGTCCTTGGCACCACTGCTTTCTCCTACGTGGCTTCCTCGCTTGAGACCGGAACAGGCGCGCACGGCGTATCCCAGCAGGCGCAACTGGTTTGGTCCTCGACCGTCGTGCCGAACGGATGACCCCCGGCCCCCGAAAAGTGGACTGTGGATTCCACTCTCCCCGGGCTTCCTCCACCTCCCGCCAGCGAGCAGCCTTTTTTACTGGCCCTGCTTTTGCTTATTTGCTGAGTCTTTGTTGGTAACAGATCGATTTGGATAGAATTGCCATGTCATGTGATTTACCGATTTAAAGTATACAATGCAGCGCTTTTCAGCTTTTGCGTCTATCACCTTAATTCCAGAACATTCTCATCACTCCAGACAAACCTTCTTCCCTTTACCCATCAGTCCTGCACCCTCCCCAGCCCCAGTAACCACTGCCCCATTTTTTCTGTCAGGCTGAGTCTGGTCTGGGCGTGTCACATGCGTGGACTCACATCCCATGTGGCCGTCTGTGTCCGGGTCCCTCCCTGAGCGCTGTGAGCTCGGGGTCTCTTCGCAGGGCAGCATGTGGGGGCCTCGCTCCCGCTGGCGGCTGCCGGATGCTCCCGCACATGGGGGACACGTGTGTGTCTCCTCCCCAGGTGGCAGATGCTTGGGCTGTCACCACCTTTCTCCCGCGGGGACCGGAGCCGCTGCGAACAGTTGAGCACAGGTTCTCGCGTGGTGACCCTCGTGTTTGATCTGAACTCAGATGCGGCTTTGCTCTCTGCACACCTTCTTGGCGGGCACACTTCACTTCCTGTCCTCATTTGCTGCTGGTGCCAAGGCTGGCTCTGGAGCTCCAGGCCCACGTGGCCAGTTGTCTGGGTGTCCTGCAGGCGTCGGGCTGAGTTAGCCCAGGAGAGGTCACTCTTCCCTTGAGCCTTTCCCGCCCTGGCCTCCCGTGGGCCCTCGTCTCCATCCCCCATGCTCTCAGGACCGCCCGCTTCCTCCCCTGGCCTGGGTCCCCCCGCCCCCAGGTGCTCTGCCCAGTCTCTGCGGGACGCCACCTTCGGTGCCTAGAGGCACAACTCCTGCCACTCCGGTCCCCCTGTCCTGCCGTCCACCCCAGGACGTGGCCCAGGACAGTCAGCCTTCCCTGTCCCTCTTCCTGCCCCCAGCGCGTTCTCACACCCGGCCTCCCTGAGCCTCTGGGTGGTTCTCTGGGACAGCAGCTGCTCCTGCCAGATCCCGTGCCTTTTCGCTCGTGCTCCGCCCAGAGGAAGGAACGGTGGGTTTGTGCGGGAAGGGTCCGGCTGTATTTGCACGGCTCCTACCAGAAGGGGAAGACGCAGAGGCGGGCTGGGGCGGAGGGGGCAAGGGGGAGGCCGATGGCTGCTGGGAGCTGTCTGTCTGTCTGTCCTCACTTACGGGAGGCTGAACGGTAGGAGACTGGGAAAGCACTGGTGTCTTCGGCCTGAGGGAAACCGCTGCTCCCCCTGAGGAGTCCCGAGGGCTCGGAGTTCGCTGCGGGCCGCGTCTGGGGATATTTGTGCTTGTCGGTGCGTGTTCTGGCGTTGGGGGTGGGGGCCAGGGGTGCTGCTCAGCCCCCGGCCGTGCCCACGATAGCCCCCTACGGAGAGTGATGTGGCCCCAGTGCCAGCAGGTGAGGTTGGGGGTCCTTGCCCTAAACGTACTAGGTTTTAGGGTTTTCTTCTGCCCCCACCTGGGACCCAGAGGTGGGAACCCATGGAGAGCCATAATTGAGGAAGCACTTTGTGATGCTCAAGGCTACCTGGGAGGGGTGAGTTCCCCATCCTGCAGGTGTGCGAGCAGATGCTGTTGTGAGGGGCTCGCCCTGAACCCCTTTAAGGCCTGTCCAGCGTGTGGTCAGGTGCTCTGACATAAGCCATAGCTGCAAACACATGCGCGAGCGTGAATCGCTTGGGGCTGTTGCCAGGTCATCCTTCCTTTGCGGAGGAGGCGGCTTGCGTCCTCTGCGCTGGTGTGGACCCTAATGCCCTCGGGCTGGATGGCTCACCCCGTCTTACTGGAGAATGGGCGCCTAGCAGCGCCCAGCAGAGCTGGGAGACGAGTGGCCTCACCTTGGGCACATTTCTGGGGCTTCGCGCAGCTGTGCTCTCCTGGGGAGCTGGCCATGTCTCCCGGGGCCATTGTCACAGGCTAGGAAGGGGAGCCTTTGGTCCAGAAAGCCTGCCAGGCCTGGGGCGCAGGCCTGCTGACGAACCCTGGGGCCTGTCTGCACAGAGGGAGGTCAGGCGTGCTGGAACACGCTCCTCAAGGGCCCTGGCCCGGGCCTCCCCAGAAATAACTTGACCCTCGTGCTGATTCATACCGGCCCCCGGGGGAGGTCTGTCATCTCCCCGTCCTGTGTCAGGCGCGGTCCCTTTTGATTCTAGCGCTCCCAGGCCTGCCTTCTGCGGCCGCGCAAGGAGAGGGACCGCTAGCTCATCGCGCCCCCTCCACTGTTGAGGGGCGGGAGTTCATGGTCTGAAGTCCCTGTTCTGTGCCCCAGCTCTTGGCAGCCCGGGAGCGTGCGATCTAGTCCACGTCTGGGGACCACGGCCAGGCCTTCCGCCCCGGAGCCCCGTCTTTACTGACCGAAGTCTTCCCTCCTCTGGGGCAGGGGCAGGCCCTGGGGGGGTGGGGCGAGGGGCAGGGAGCAGGCCCGGCTGGAGTCTGGTGCGCCTGTCCCTGAGCCCACGGGGCCCGCCGCCACTTCAGCCTCTCCTCTGGGTCAGACCCAGTTTGGTCGCTGCGAAAGCGGCGTCTCCAGGTGCTCGGCCAGGGCTGCCGGGCCAGTGGGAGCGGAAGCAGAGGCTCCAGGCCAGGGGTGTCCTCCTCTGAAGCCCCCCTTTCTCCGGTAGATCTTTCCAGGACCGTGCGGTGTGGGGTGGGGTTGGGGGCCTGAGCCAAGGCAGAGGCAGCAAAGCCAGAGGTTCCCACGTGAGCAGAAAATTGGACAACTCCCCCTCTTCTGGTTGGGCCTTCCTCGTGTGGTACTTCCCCAGCGTCTTGGAGGATGGCTGAGGAGAACGCGCCCAGGGCCCGCAGGACGCCCTCCTCTTCCTCAGACTCTCCCGGGTCTCCTGCCGCCCCCGCCTGAGGGCCTCTGGACGGGCACGCGTGCTGGAGATTTCAGGGGCCCCGCGGAGGCCCGTGCCTGGGTGACGGTGCCCAGGGAGCCCCCAGCCGCGTAGGAGCCTAGTTCTCACGGGCGGGTGGTCCCCCCGGAACTGACCGTGCGACTTGACGCCCCACTCCAGAGCAGGCCTTCGGTCTTTGGTGGCTGGTCCTCGGGTGCTGGGGCTGGGGACCCTCCCCCCTGAGGGAGCGTCGTGATCTGAGCGGCCACGGGCAGGAGGGGCAGCGTGGGCACCGGCTGCATTTCCCGGGGAGGACCCCCGCAGCTTCCTCCTGCGAGCGCGATGGCATTGCCCCTGGGGCAGACGCAAGTCCGGGACCCGGAGCGACGCTGCTTGCCGCCAGCCCTGTCGCACGGGGCCGGGTTCGCCGGGGGGCCGGGCGCACGTGGGAGGGGCGGCTGGTGTCCGCGGGCTCCTCTCTACCGTGTGGGCAGCAGGTGCCCCCGACCGCCACCCGCTGGCCCGTGCGGCTTCCCCCGCAGAAGCTGGACCTACCCTCACCCAGCACGGTTCTGCCGGGGGACGCCGGGTGGTTCCAGGACCTCTGCGGTCCTCACAACAGGGAGGGCCTCAGTGTAAACCGTTTCCTAGGCGGCCACATGCAGACCATCCTCACCCTCGAGACACCGAGTCACGAGAGCCCTGTTGTGGGCCTGTTTCCTTCCTTCAGCTTTTGCTGGGAAGCCCTACAACGTCAGAGCCAGGAGGGACTGGTTTTTCGAGATGGGCAGGACCTTGAAGGACTTGAAATTTGGTGAGCGCTCCTGGAAGCGGCGTGCTCCGGCCCAGGGGCCCGGGGCCCAGCGCGAACTTGGGAGGAGCTGCGGCGCGTGCTGCGCTGCCCCCGGGCCTGGAGGGGAAACTGTCGTGTGTCCGTGCCACCGCCCTTGCCGTGCCCCCCGCAGCCGCACCCCCACTCCAGGGGGCTGGGCGACGGTGTGGGAGACGGTGTGCGCTGTGTCACTGGTCCTTGCTCGCACCGGGCGCAGCCTGTGTTCCATCATCTCCCTCATCTGCTGGCCTCCAGCGGGTCTGCCCCAGGGCACTGGGAACATTCTGGCCAGACCTGCTCTCGGTGGGGGCATGTTCCCAGCACTGTGGGGGGCTGAGTCACGGCCCCAGACCCCACCCCTCAGTGCCAGGAGCACCCCAGTCACGATAGCCACATGTGTCCCCAGACGCTGCCCAGTGTCCCCAGAGGGGCAGGATGGCCCCGGAGAGAACCGCTGGGTGGTACCTGCAGTGAGAGCATCTTTGCTGAGCGCTCGGCGGGCGGAAGCCGCGTGAGCAGCACACGGCGGGGCTGGGAGATCTCGGGGCTAGCGGGGGCCTGCAGAGGAGCTGGGCTCTGCTCCGTGACCGCCGGGGGGAATCGGGGCCCTGGGTGGGCGAGGAGCGGAACACGGCCAGTGAGCGGGAGGGCAGCCCTGGGTGTTCGGCGACCTCTGACCCGTGCAGACCAGCTTCCACTGCGTGGGGACCTCATCATAGTCCTCTGAGGTGACTGGGGTGCTGCCCGTCTCCCAGAAGAGGGGGGTCGGGGGTTGGAAGCTTGTGTGAGGCAGTGGCCTGCGGTGGGTCTCCTGGCTCCTCATCCTGGGGGCCACGTTGGCAGAAGAGGTGACCCCCTTCGTAAGGGTTGGCTTGGTGGGAGGGCAAGTCTGCCAGTGCGGCACCCCGTGGTGGGGACAGTGGCAGCGAGTGGCCGAGGACTCCGGCCCCCCTCACGTGACCTGGACGCCAGCCTGCCCGTCAGCAGGGCGAGCTTGGGCCAGGGGGGCGCTCGCTGCTGCCTTTCGGCTCTGTCTTGGGCTCGGCCTGGGGGCGCGGGGGGCACTTTCCGCTGCAGCCTGTGGACAGTCCGTGCTCTGGACTGCTCGCGGACGCGAGTCGCCGCAGGCTCTCAGGGTTTCCTTAGGAAGTTCTCAGGTGTGCAGTGAAGGCGGCCAACACGGGGTGCCCCGCCCCGGGGCCGCCGGGGCCGCAGCAGGGATCCAAGCAGCGCAGGCTCGCCCCGGGAAGCGGGCGCCTTCCTCTCCCTTCCCGCAGCCCCTTTTCCTCTCCGCACGCTGCCCCTTGCCGCTGGCTTCTCCCTCCGAAGGTGGCTTGTTGGCTCGGAGCTGCACTCCGTGTGTGTGGCCCGCTGGCCCTCCCGCCAGCCTGGCCGCTGCCCTGTGCCCCAGTGGGGACCAGAGCCTCACGCCACTGCGTCGGCCCTCGCCTTCTGCTGCACACGCGGCCTGCACGAGCGTCCTTGTACACGTGGCTTTGCTCACACGGGGCTGTTACGGGCGGATTCTTAGAAGCAGAGACGCCGCACGGGAGAGGACGTGTGTTTTAAATTTGGAAGGCAACTGCCAAATTGCCTTCGTCGGAAGTCAGGTTTCAGCTCCTGCCAAGAGCCCATGTGCCTGCTGCTCCGTTCTCGGGGGCGTCAGCCCGCCTGGGAGCGCAGGGCTCGGCGCTGGGGCCTTGCTGCCCTCCAGCCGCGCCGGGGTGGCCGTGGGCGCGCCCGCCACCTCCCATGGCTGGCCGGTTTCATAGCCCCCCACCCCCCACTTGTCTCGTCTTTTTAAATAAAAGCATCTGTGGTCTGTCTCGTCTTGCGGACACTTTTGGTTTCTCTTGGGCCCCGCCGTCCGTGCAGCACATCAGCCTCGCCAGCTTCCCAGGGAGTCACCTGGGGACACAGGCGTGGTGGCCTTGCTCTGTGAATAGGGGGCTCTGGTTTCCACGTTCACCTGGGCTGAGAGGTTTAGAGCCCGCAGCCCACAGGGTGACCGCTGCTAAAGCCCTCGTGCCCCCCAGAGCCCCACCATCCCTGAGCAGCCCTGCGTGGGGAGAGCAGGGGGGGACATCTCTTGAGCATTGGGACTGAACATGGCCTTCAACCGGCCCCCCAGGGCTCACTGCCCGGGCGGCGGCAAACGGCTTCCAGGAGGGCGGGCCAGGGTTGACTCCGCACACGGCCGGGGACGTCAGCTGCCTCCCCCTGTTTGTTCTGTGCGGTGGAGAGGACCGCTGACCGGCCCGACTCCGGCAGAGTAGCCAGGAGGGTAGAACGTAGCAGAGCGGAGCCGTCAGCGCTGCTCTTGGTGTCCCTGACCCCTTCCTTCCCGGACACAACCCCCCGGGGGAGTCGTTCTCACAGCGGTCGCTGGCCTCCTAGAGCTCAGCCCTGGTTTGCTTGTGGCCCGGGCTCACCGTGGGGGAACCCCAGTCCTCTGCGTGGGCATCTCCAGCCTGGACACAAACTCGTGTGGCCACACGGCCCAGGAGTCGTCCCTGTGGTGACGGCACACAGGGTTCATACTGGGGCGGGCCAGTAGGTGGACTGGGAGCCGGATGGGCAGGGGCCTCGCCCCCAGAGGTGGGGGAGGCTGGAGGGGCAGAGCCCACTTCCGGACTCTGTGACCAGTGGGCTGAGCCAGTCCGGTGCCTCTTGCCGGGGCATACAGTGTCCATGCAGGGTGGGGGGCGATTGCCAAGAAGGGGCGGCTGCTCCCCTAGGTAAACCCCAGAGGGAGCGCCTCAGCCCTGCTTCACTCAGAGCAGGAGGCCCTGTGGGGATGATGGGGCTGGGGGAGCTCGGGAACCCCAGGCGCCCCGGGGGCTGGTGGGCACCCACGTCAGGCCTCTGGGCAGGAGCCCCTGTCCGTACCCCTACATGACCCAGGGCCTTGCTGCCCCGACTCCGCCGTCGTGGGTTCACGTGTGTGAGCGTGGTGCACGGTGTGGAGCGCACGGTGGCGACTAGTGGCTGCACACCTGTTCCTCCAGGTCTAATCCAGCTGGTTTGTTTTTGGCTGAGTGTCCAGCTTTGGGCCTGGACTGCACCAGGCCAGCGCTCGTGGACCCTCGTGGCAGGTGAGGGTCCAGGACTCTGGGCTCATGCTGGTCCTTCAGCCACGTGCTGTACCCGGTCTCTCCACCACAGGCCCGGGAACCCACAGAGAGGCCATTTGGGGATGTCGAAAGTGGGGCTCAGGCAGGTTGGCCTGGGTATCTTGTGTGGCCCCAGCTGGATTGAGTGGTGAGTGGTGGACCCCCAGGTCTGTCCCTTTCCAGGTGACACGCAGCTGGTACTCTCCTCAGGTGTCTGTCTTTGAAGATTTTCTTTATTTATTTGGGAGCGAGGGAGAGAATAAGCAGACGGAGGGGCAGAAGAAGAGGGAGGAAGCAGGCTCCACGCTGAGCAGAGAGCCTGATCCAGGACTCGATCCCCGGACCCCGGGATCATGACCTGAGCCGAAGGCAGACGTTTAACTGAGCCATCTGGCCGCCCTCAGGTGTCTTTGCAAGGGAAGGTGTTCTCTCTGGTCTGTCCTCTGTCTCTGTGGACAGGACCGTCTGGGGAGCCCCCGTGAGTGGGATCCCGCAGGATGGGTCCCGGGTTGGCTTCTCTCCCTGAGCGTGGGGTCTTCCAGGTGTGCTCGTGGTGTCGCAGGGGTCAGACTGCCCTTTCTTTTCAACGCCAAGAGACGTTCAGCGTGTGGGAGGACTGCGCTGGGTCTGTCCTTCTCTGGGGGCGGACACTGGGGAGCCTGTCTCCTCGGCTGTCCGGAGTCATGCCAGTGCGGACGCGGGAGGGCTTGGCTGCGTGTGGGTCCGCCTTTCCTCCGGGACACGTACCTAGAAGTGGAATTCCTGGGTCCCCGGGCTGTGTGCGTGTGTGTGTGTGTGTGAGAGAGAGAGAGAGAGAGAGAGAGAGACACACACACACACACACACACACACACACAAGCTCGTGGGCTCGGGGTGGGGCTTGTGCTTCGTGGGGACTCGTGGGGACAGAGTCTCAGTTTGGGAGGGTGAGAAGGTTCTGGAGCTCGCTCTGGAGCCCAGGGTGTTCGCAGCACAACGTGAGTGCTCGACTCCGCAGAGCTGTGTGCTTAAAGCCGTGCTGACACTACGTGGTTTTTTGTTTTGTTTTTAAGATTTTATTTATTTATTTGACAGACAGAGATCACAAGCAGGTAGAGAGTCAGGCAGAGAGAGGAGGAAGCAGGCTCCCTGCTGAGCAGAGAGCCCGATGCGGGGCTCGATCCCAGGACCCTGAGACCATGACTTGAGCCGAAGGCAGAGGCTCAGCCCACTGAGCCCCCTCCCCAGGTGCCCCCGACGCCCCGTCTTATGTTGCGTGTCTCTTACTGTGGTTTTTTCCTTAAACGCGGCTGTTGACCTCCGCAGGGCGCGACACTTCAGAGCTCCTAAACGTAGAGCTTTGGGCCGGCTTCTGCTTTTCAGTTGGTCCTTCCCTGTCATGGCCGCAGGGCTCCAGCCGGAGTAGTGGGGACGGTGACTTAGGGAGTCTGGGGTGGAAAGTGGGCGCGCCGCAGGAGACCCCCGTCCTCTGCGCAGCCCCTGTGCCGGGCTCTGTCCCCCACGACCTTGCTCTGGCCTCGAGGCTCTGCACAGCCCCCAGGGGAGGCGCGGCTGGCAGATGTTCCGCTTTGGTTTCTGGAAGCAGCCCCTGCAGGGGGCCTGGCGGGTGGCCCCGTGGTGAGGAGCACCCTCCTCCCAGAGGTGGCCGCTGGCTCCCCCTTCTGCTGGACAGCGCTCAGCCCTTTCTTCCCTCCATGTGCTCCTCCTTCTAGAACATTCTCCGGCTGCCTCCTCTCTTCTCGCTCGTCTACCAAGAAGTCTTCCGGGGAGTTGAGCACAGTGGGAAGTGGGTGTGAGCTCTGCCACGTGGTGCTGTTGAGCCCCGCCCGCTGTGCACACAGGCCAGCAGGGTGAGGACTGTGCCCCCCCCTCCCCAGTCTTGCTCTAGGACACAGAGGCTTCCCCGTTCAGGGAGGAACCCGTGCTGGGACCACTTGAGCCCTTGTCCAGCCCCCCATCTCAGGGCTGGGTGTGGTCGAGGGGCAGCTTGTGGCCTCAGAGGGTCTGAAGCAGGAAGCGACGCGGTGGGCTGCGTGGCTTGGAGGGGTGGCCCTGGGGCGAGCTCCATGACCCAGAGACAGAGGAGAGACTTGCACTAACCAGAACAAAGGCCGGGGGAGAGCCCCGGTCCTCCCCGTCCCAACCCCTGTGGCCTCCATAGCCTGTGGGTGCACCAGGCCCCCACCTCAGTGTCTCGGAGAGAGGCCCTCCACGTGGTGGGGGTCCCGGCCGTCACCGCGCAGTTCCCCGCGGCCACCAGACAGTGGCAGGGGCTGCTGCCAGTGGTGTGATCCTGGTCTTGCCCTTCCTGCCCCAGGCTGACCTCGGCCAGCTGACCTCGGCCGGCGGGCTGGGCCTGCCCTGTGTCGCCATGGACCAGGACTACGAGCGGCGTCTCCTCCGGCAGATCGTCGTTCAGAATGAGAACACCATGCCCGGCGTGAGTTCCCGGCGCCCCACCGCAGCCGGCACTGGCCTGGCACTGGCTTGGCACTGGCCTGGCTCCATGCGGGGCTTGGGGCGGGGACTGCGGTGAGCCCCTGGCTCCACCTCCTAGAGGACGGAGGGGGGTGGGGGTGTTGGGTGGGGGAGGGGCACCGCCACACCAGGGAGTCCCGCTCCTCCGGCTTCCCGCGCCCTTCCTGCTGCTGGAACCCGCGCGGACCATCAAGCTTCCAGACCCCTGTTCCCGTGGGGCCACGCTCAGGGCTGAGGCAGGGGGCCCAGTGTCTCAGACCTGTGGGCTGGCCTGACTGCGCACAGCTGTGATGGTGGCATGAGGGAGCCCGGTCCTTATCTGCTGGAAGCCAGCAGCGTTTGGGGGTGCCTCTTCCCTGTACCCCACCCGGTCCGCCGTGCTGCCTGTGTCCCGGGCTCCTGACGCGTCGCAGGCCGTGCTCACTGCTCCTCTCTGCGCTCCCGGAGCTCCGCAGGCTGTCGAGGCCTCAGCCCCTGGTGTCTCGGGGCCACCTCCTTCTGGGGGCCCTGTGGGGGAGTCCTTCCTAGGACTCCTGGTGTGGCCGGCAGTCCCTGGTTTCAGGGCCAGCGCCCCCCCCCCCCCCCCCGTCTCTGCCTTGTCTTCGTGTCCCCTTTGCTGTGTGTCAGCGTCTCTGGCTCTTAGGAGGACACGGGGCATGGATTTGGGGCCTGTCCCACTCCAGCGTGGCCGTCTTAACCGGCTTACACCTGCGAAGACGCTGCGTCTGAGTAAGGTCACATCCCGGTGCCGCGTTAGAGCTTCAGCGTGTCCTTTTGGGGGACAGGAACAGGGAGGCCAGCCCAAGCCCGCGGCTCACTCGCCGGCTCACTGCTGCCACCCGGATTTCTAGAACCGATGCCCTGGCTCAGTGACCAGAGGCCAAGTGCAGGGAGGCCGGCCTCGGCCCTGCGCGGCGGGCTCTGAGGCACCTGCACCGCGGCGGGCTCTGAGGCACCTGCACCGCCTACCGTCCTTGCAGGTCGCGGAGATGCGGCGAACCCTGACGCCGGCCAACTCGCCCGTGTCCTCTCCCAGCAAGCACGGGGACCGCTTCATCCCCTCCAGGGCCGGTGCCAACTGGAGCGTGAATTTCCACAGGATCAATGTGAGGGGCTGCCCAGAGGGCGGCGGCCGGGGCTGGGGCCGGGGGGAGCGGAGCCCCTGAGGTTCGCTCCAGCTGGCCCTGCCTCCTCCCCGTCCCTCTCCCGCAGGAGAATGAGAAGTCCCCCAGCCAAAACCGGAAAGCCAAGGATGCCACCTCCGACAACGGCAAAGGTCAGGAGTCAGGCCACCCGCGCCCCTGCCCCCACGTCCATGCCCCCCACCCCCCTGCCCCTCCGTGGCTCACGGAGCCCGCTGTCCGCAGACGGCCTGGCCTACTCTGCCTTGCTGAAGAACGAGCTGCTGGGAGCCGGCATCGAGAAGGTCCAGGACCCGCAGACGGAGGACCGCAGGCTGCAGCCTTCCACGCCTGAGAAAAAGGGCCTGTTCACGGTGAGCCTGCAGCCCCTCCCCGCCCGCGGCCCACGCCGGGCCACCTGGCTCGGTCCCTGCTCGGCCCTCCTGCACCCAGCCTGGCAGACACCTGGCCCCACGCCACGAGCCGAGGCTTTGCTCTCTTGCTGCCGTGAAGGCAGAGCTGGGGCAGCGGCCAAGTGCACGGTCCCGAACCTCAGGGTGGCCCCGGCAAGAACTAGAAGGAGCCTGGCTTGGGTCTCCTGAGAGATGGCCAGGGGGCTGGTGGCCGTGGGGACAGTGGGGAGGCTAACACAGGCAAGTCACTGTCCAGACAATGCCTCAGGCCTGAGACCTGGTTTACTTTTCGGAATCCCTCTCCCCAGAGCTCTTCCGGGTTCTGTGCACACCCTGCACGCCTGCCCGGCCTCCAGCAGCGCGGGGGGCACCGGGGCTTCAGGTGGGAGCTCCCTGAGCTCGGGCGGAGGCTGTGCTCACCCGGTCCCCCCCAACCCCGCCTCCAGTATTCCCTCAGCACCAAGCGCGCCAGCCCTGACGATGGCAATGACGTGTCTCCCTACTCCTTGTCCCCGGTCAGCAACAAGAGGTGAGTCCGGGCCTGTGCGCAGGGATGGGGCTGGGACGGGGCCGGGCTGGCAACCACGTGCCGCCTGGGAGGCAGGGTTGGTCCAAGACCTGTGCTCGGGGTGCAGGAGAGGCTCGGGGCCTCCCGCGCTGGGGACATTCTGCAGGCTCGGCGGCTTTAGGCCCAGCAGGGAGTCAGGGAAGGCGCCTGAGGTGGTGCCGGGCGGAGGGCGTGCTGTGGCTGTCAGAGCCCGGGGAGATGGGCGGCCGCTGGGTTCCCGTAGCTTTGGGATCACCTGGGCGGCAGAAAGCTGGGCCAGATGAGCAGACGACCCCGTCGGGCCGGGAGGGGGCGTGTAGGGCTGCAGGGAGAGGAGGCTGCGGCTGCTTTAGGGCGGGGAGCGGGCTCTCCCTCCTGCAGTCAGAAGCTGCTGCGGTCGCCACGGAAACCCACCCGCAAGATCTCCAAGATCCCCTTCAAGGTTCTGGACGCCCCGGAGCTGCAGGACGACTTCTACCTGAACCTGGTGGACTGGTCGTCCCTCAACGTGCTCAGCGTGGGGCTGGGCACCTGCGTGTACCTGTGGAGCGCCTGCACCAGCCAGGTGGCCCCGCTGCACGCGTGGGGGCGGGTGTGGGGGTGGGCGTGGGGGTGGGTGGGACGGAGCTGGCCGGGCCGTGCTGAGGGGGCCGCCCGAGGAGTGCCGGGGATCAGGGCCTGCTGGGCAGGACACTCGTGAGCTTGGGGCGGGCCGTCTTCGGGAATAAAACACAGACAGGTTCCAAACGAGGCACGTGAAGCCGCCTCAGAAAGGGCTGCCCCTGTGCTCCTGGCAGCCTGTGGCCTGTGCCTGCCGCACGGCGCCCTGGTCACCCAGGCACCCCCAACCCCACCCCCTGGTCCAGGCTCTGTGCACACTGTCGTCCCCATGCTGGTGTGTGTCCCCCCCTCCCAGCGTGCAGCCTCCTGAGCCCCGGCTCTCAGCCCCCACACCCATGGGCACGGACCTGAGGTGTCCCGGAGCAAATGAACGGGGACAGACAGGGATGAACAGATGGGGCGGGCCTCAGAGGCCAGGCGGGCAGCGCGTCTGCTCACACCGGCTGCTTCCCCTCTCCCCCAGGTGACCCGGCTCTGTGACCTCTCCGTGGAAGGGGACTCGGTGACATCTGTGGGCTGGTCTGAACGGGTCAGTACATGATCCCGGACCCCAGCTAGGCAGGGCTGGCACAGGGGAGATGTGACCTGGTCTCACGGGTGGGTGCCCTGCACAATGCTGTGGGGGCTTCGGAGACCCACAAGGGCCAGGCCCCAGCTTGGCGGTCACTTGTCTAAGCTCGGGGAACAGCCTCGGCACTCCTGCCTGTCCCCAGCCTGGTCGAGATGGTTGCTCCTCCCCAGAGATTCGAGGCCAGACATGGTCCCTGCGGACTGCCCTCCTCACTGCCGCAGCTGGCGCGGAAGCCACACGCAGAAGCACACGGATGCTTGGCGCGTCGGCTAGAGTGCTTGTGTGGCCGTTTTCCCAGCGGGCTCTGAGGATGGCCGTCCTCCTGGCCCAGAGGGACTCGCAGAGAAGTGGCACCTCCCCCGGAGGGAGAGGAGAGTCAGGGCCGCCCGTCAGGGAGAGGGTCTGACGCCCGCTCCCTTCCCTGTGTGATCGGTCCTAGGGGAACCTGGTGGCCGTCGGCACGCACAAGGGCTTCGTGCAGATCTGGGACGCGGCTGCAGGAAAGAAGCTGTCCATGCTGGAGGGCCACACGGCCCGCGTCGGTGAGGAGCCACCCGGTCCCTGGGGGACAAGTGTGATTCCTGGGGGGCCAGGCCTCAGCCTCCCTTGCCCTCTGCCCGGCCTACAGGGGCGCTGGCCTGGAACGCCGACCAGCTGTCGTCCGGGAGCCGCGACCGCATGATCCTGCAGAGGGACATCCGGACGCCGCCCCTGCAGGCCGAGCGGCGGCTACAGGGCCACCGGCAGGAGGTGTGTGGACTCAAGTGGTCCACGGACCACCAGCTCCTCGCCTCAGGGGGCAACGACAACAAGGTAGGTGCCGTGGGCCCTGCCCTCACGGCTCAGGCTGTGCCTTCCGCCTGCAGGGCATGGCGATGCGGGTGCTGCCCCGGCGGGGCGGGGGTGCTGAGGAGCTCGGGGGCCTCACAGCCGCTGCCCCCACAGCTGCTGGTCTGGAACCACTCGAGCCTGAGCCCCGTGCAGCAGTACACGGAGCACCTGGCGGCCGTGAAGGCCATCGCCTGGTCCCCGCACCAGCACGGGCTTCTGGCGTCCGGCGGCGGCACGGCCGACCGCTGCATCCGCTTCTGGAACACGCTCACCGGGCAGCCACTGCAGTGCATCGACACGGGCTCGCAGGTGTGCAACCTGGCCTGGTCCAAGCACGCCAACGAGCTGGTGAGTACGGGGCCACGCGCACGCCTCCTGCCTCGGCGCCGGAAGGCCTTCAGAGCCCAGGGCTCCGGGAGCTCAGTCGGCTCAGACAGCTCAGTCCGGCTGTTTCCCGGAGCGCGGGGAGCAAGGGCCGTCACCCGCGGCCTCTGTGCCTTGCCTGGCAAGCCCGAGATGCCTCCTGGGGTGGGTGCGCCGCACCACTCGCGTCTGAGCCCCCGGCTTGCAGAAGGGGGGGCCTGAGTCCCGGCAACACCCTCTCTGCCCCCCCCAGGTGAGCACGCACGGCTACTCACAGAACCAGATCCTGGTCTGGAAGTATCCGTCCCTGACGCAGGTGGCGAAGCTGACCGGGCACTCCTACAGGGTCCTGTACCTGGTGAGTGTGCCCCGCCCGGGGTCTGGGAGAACGCCACTGCCCCGTGCCCCCGTGTCCCCCTGCCTGGGCGGCCTCCTGCCTGCACAGTCAGGTTGTCCCACCACCCGGCACCGCCTTCCTGCAGCCCTGGCCTTCCTCCGCTCAGCCGTGTGTCCGCGCGCGCACAGAGAGCCTCCGCCGGTAACTGGGTCCCGGCGCTCGCTGGTCCCTGAACGTTTCAACGGACTGCCATGCGCGCTGGCTTGGAGAAAGGATCCCTCTCTCCAGATGTGCTCGGTTTTTTTTCTTGGCGGAAGAAAACGTTTTGTGCTTAAACCCACACATCATTTATCTGATTGTCCGGAGCAGTTTGTCTGTCCTTGAGGCAGCTGGGGGGCGGCCGTGTGTCCTCAACAGGACGCTCTAACCGAGGCTCTGCCAGCCCACCTCAGGTCTTCCCCATACGGGCCGGTGGCCTCCATGGGGCCTGCCCCCCGGCCCCTGGCCGCATCCAAGCAGCTCTGTCCGAGTAGGGCTGTCTACGGGGCATAAGGCCAAGGGGGGGGTCTGTCTGCTTCCACAGGCCATGTCCCCTGATGGAGAGGCCATAGTCACTGGTGCTGGGGACGAAACCCTGCGGTTCTGGAACGTCTTTAGCAAAACCCGTTCGACAAAGGTAAAGTGGGTCGGTATCAGTGCCAGATGTTCCCCCACGCGCGTCCCCTCAGCCTGTCCCGGGGCCCCCCCACGAGTCACCCGGCCAGCGCCGTTTACCCCATCAGCTCTGGTCTCCTCTGGGACCCCCCATGTCCCCTTTCTGCTCCCGTATTGCCACACAGCCCAGGCCACATGGCCCAAGGTGCTCAGAGACTCGCTCCCCTATACGCCTCAGGGTGCTGGGCACGGTGCCCACAGGCTCCCCTGGCCCGAAGCCTCGCATGCCCTCCAGGCAGAAGTCCTTTCTCGCGCTGGTGCTGCGGGGGGCCCGGCCCCAGTGGTCTGGCCCAGCGGCCCCCGATCACCGGGGAGGCCGCGCCAGGGGCTGCGGCTCAGTGCTGTCTCCCGTGCCCCCCGCAGGAGTCTGTGTCAGTCCTCAACCTCTTCACCAGGATCCGGTAAAGTCTTGGGCCTCACCGTCCGTGTCGGCAGAGTCCCACCTCATCAGCGTGCATGGACCCTCCCCTCCCCAGCACACAGTCCCCAGAGGACGCAGCCGGGGCGGGCGGGGAGTCGGGCCTGGAGGACCCCGAAGATTCTCATTAAAGCCTGATTGCGAACCCTGGCAGCCGGTGTTTGGGGCGGGGACGTGGCCGGGCCCCAGTAGGAGAGGGGGCCCCGGCGGGGACCATCTGTGGGGCTGCTCTGCTGGGAGCACGACGGACGCCTCCTGGGACCCAGCCTGCTTCCGTCTCCGTCCGCCGCGGCATCGCCGGGGCCCGTGCTCCTCCGAGAAGTATGTGCTCGCCGCCGCCATCGCCACTCACGCCTGCGGGACAGACGGCGGGACGCCAGGCCGGTCAGCTGGGGCCAGGCGGACGGCTGGGGTCGGCCCACGGAGCAGAGGGACAGACATCTGACGGGTTTCTCTGCGGCCAGCACGGCTGCCCTTGCCCCGGCGTCTGTGCTGCTGACTTCTCTCGGGGACATGGCGCCACATCTGGAGCGGGCCCCGGGCAGTGTCCGGGCCGAAGGCGGTCATCAGGAGCCGGACTTGTTGTCTGAGGAGAACGAGTCAGGTCCGCTCGCTGCGTACCTTGTGCGTACCCTGATCCCGCACCGTCCTTGTTGCTGACGGGGTCACGGCCCTGTTTCATCCCCAAGCCGGACTCGGGCGCTTGTGGCCTGCTGGGCGGCCGGTCAGGGTGACCCAAGAGCAGACTCGACCCCAGAGGCTGTGTCCTCTAGGCATCTGGCTCCTGCTCCGCAGCCCGTTCCCCTTCCCCCAGGCCACCCCATCGAGTCCTGTCCGTCTATGCCATTGGCTGTGGGGCAGCCAGGGAGGAGGTACCCATAGGTCCTTCCAGAAACTTCCTGAGCCTCCCCCAGCCCACCCTGTAGTTCTCGGGTCTGTGCCCAGCTGCACGTGGGCCCGTCCCCTCCTGCCTCATCTCCAGACCAGGAGCCGGGGGAGGAGGGAGGGACGGCCTGCGTGTGGTCAGGGCGTCAGCAGCCCCCCCCCCCCCCGCCGCCCCCTCGGCTCCCGGGCGCTGCAGAGTGGATGGGGTGGGGCAGAGCCCCTCCAGGTCCCCATGGCCTTGTGCCCCCGCTCCGTTGGCTGTGTGTGTGCACGTGTATATACGTACTTGTGGCTCTTCGGATTTGCTTCTGTGTCTTTGTAGCTTGGTCCCAGGAAAGTTTAAGGCCGGAGGGGGCAGCAGTGGCTCCCCCACTACCCACCGTGGGGGGCGGCGCTCCCCGCTCCCGATCAGCGGAGCCCGCAGGTGGGGAGTGGTGGGCGCCCGCCTCCCGGGCCCTGGGCCACATCTGCCTGCCGCGGGGCAGACGAGGAACCGTGTACATAGATGTGTGTATTTTGATGGGTCGAGTTCTTATTTTTGTGGGAGTGTTTAAGAAACCAGGCCTGACTCAGCCACGCACTCACCTTGGGCAGTTGCAGGAGCCCGGGAGCTGCGGTGCCCGCGGGGCCGCCCCCCGCTCGGACCCGCACCAGGGATTTGGGATGGCAGGGTGCGGGTCTGCATGGGGCTGACGGCAGGGCAGGGGACGGAGGGGCGCCTAGTGCAGGGCGAGCCCTGTTTCTTGTGACACAGCATCGTCGTCATTACACCAGTTGTGGGTTCCTGCACTGGCTGGCTGGCCGGCTGGCCCCCAGCTGGGGTGTCCAGATGTCGCTCGCAAGGGGCAGGCGGCTCGCCCTGGGGGAGCTGGTCATGGAGAGACTCACAGGCTGTCCGCAGGAGGTGCCGGTAACCCCAAATTCAGAGTCCCCTGGGGCTGAGGAGGGGTATGGCCAGTCCTTGTGGCCCAGCGAGGGTGTGGCCCTGCCGTGGGGAAGGAACTGCCTGGGTGCCCTGTGGAGGGGGAGACAGGGCAGGGGTGCGGTCTGTGCGCGCAGGAGGCGGGCTGCGGTGGGGCAGGGCTGGGCTGGGAGCAGAGGAGCAAGCAGAGGAGGACGGGGGTGCTGGGTTCAGGGGCCCCGCCGCAGCTCTCGGGCGGGGTAGGCATTGCTGCCTCCTCCCCTGACCGCCAGGGAGACTGAGGCCGGTGGGTGCCCTCGCTGGCCCAGCATCTCCCACGGGAGGCAAGATTTGTTTCTGTGGATCCTTGAATGTAGCTTTCGTAAGGGAAGGGGAAGGGAATTAGTGGTGGTGGTGGGTGAGGCACAGGCACAGGGGGCAGCAGGGACGGGGCCGACGCCGCCGTGAGGGCTGTAGAAGAGAGGGCCTTGGAAGCGGTTGAGGGGAGCAGAGAGTCGGGGCTGGAGGTAAAGCCAGGCCAGAGGAGTGGGGACTCCAGCAGGATGTGGCAGGTCAGGGGCTCCTGGGAAGCTGGGCGAGCCCCCTATAGTGAGCAGCTCGCCAGCCCCGAGGTCCCTCCCTGCGGACGAGGAGCCCTGTCCGGGGCGGCAGGGACCAGAGCCCAGACTGCGGCACAGCTGGTTGCGGCGGGCAGCGAGGAGCACGTGTGGCTGGGACGGGGGACAGGTGGCGGGAGGCCCTGGGGAAGGGCACCCCGGGACCCAGAGCCCCAGACGGGCCTGGAGAGCAGGGAGCCCCTGGTGTGGGGGGCGCTGGTGGCGCTGGTGGCAGAGGCTCCGGAGCGGCGTGGGGGAGGCAGGGGCAGGGGCTGCCGGCTGGGGGCTGCGGGGGTGACTCCGGCTTCCACCCCCGAGGCGGCGGGAGCCCTGGGTGTGCGTGGCTGAGAGGGAAGGAAGCAGGCGGCCGTAAGACCCAGCACGGGACCTGGAGGAGACGAGGCCCAGGCCACCAGGAGCAGGTGCGAGTGAGGGGTGGGCGGGTCTGGGCGATCTTGTTCCCCGTTACTGCGATGACACACGCGGAACACAGTTGACCATCTTAACGCGCGCAACTCAGTGAATTTTAGTACGTTCGTGAGGTTGTGCTGCCACCGTCTGTGAACGTTCCCTGACCCCAAAAGCAACCCCGTCCGCCGTCACTCCCCGCTCACCCTCCCAGCCCTCGGCCCCCGCGAGACCCTTCCCGTCCATGGAGGGGCCTGGTCTGGGCGTGTCACATAAATGGACTCACACCCTGTGTGGCCTCCTGTGTCTGTTCCCTCCCTGCGCGTCGTGGGCTCGGCGTCCGTCCCTGGGGCTGTGCGTGGGGGTGCCTTGGTCCTGCTCGTGGCCACAGGACGCTCCCGCGCCTGAGGGACCGTGGTCCGTGTGTCCCTCATGCAGCTGAGCGCTGCGAATCGAGCTGCGGCGTGTGCCCGCAGGTCTAGCTCCGAACGTATCCCAGAAGCAGAGGAGGGGCGGCTGGGAATGTGGGGTCCCAGCCGGAGCTCCTGGAAGGGTGCGCCCGAGGGAGCGGCCCGGAGCGCCCCCAGTGGGCTGTTCTGAGGGGGCCCGAAGGGGAAGAGGTGGGAGCCCCGTGCCCGGCCCCTGCAGCAGGGCTCACATTGGCTCCCTTGCTTGTGCCTCCCACCACCTGCCCGCCGGCCTCTGCTGGGGGAGGGGGGAGCGGTCTGGAAGGGGACCAGCGCTGGCCAGTACTGTTGCCGGGACACCGAGGGACGCCTTTGTCGCTGTCAACAATGGCCCCACAGGCCTTCTAGGCATGAGCCCCTGGGGACCCAGAGGCAGACATGCAGACCCTGCGGCGGGAGGCTGCCCGGCCCTATGTCCCCCGGGGGACCCTCGAAACAGATTTCCCAGCACCTCTGTTCAGGTGAGTGCCCCCCCATGGCCCTGCGCCCCACCTCTGTGCCCCAGGCCTCGGTTGACTGTTCAGTCCAGGCACCTCGGTGTTCAACCCTCGCCCTGCCTCGCCCCGCCTCACCCCGTCCTGACCACCTGCCCCCCCGCACCGTCTGCCCCGGAACTGCCCTCCCTGCCTGCGGCCAGAGCAGGGTGTGCGTGAGCACCGCCGGCCGGGGGTCTGCTGCGGGCACGGGCACAGTCCAGAGCTGACTGGGTCTCTCCAGGAGTCGCCCGCAGCCGCTCTCACAGAACCAGGCCAGGCTTCTGTGACTCTAAACCACCGAGATCGACTCTCTCCCGGGTCTGGAAGCCGGAAGCCAGAGATCAAGGGGGTCTGCAGGGCTGGTTCCTTCCAGGGCCTGAGGGAGCAGCTCTGCTGGGCCTCCCTGTTCTAGCGCCTTTCTGGTTGTCCTTGGCACCTCCTGAACACAGGTCACCTCGATCTCTGCCCCGGTGTCACATGGCCTTCTCTGTGTCCAGGCTCCCCTTCCAAGGACACCAGGCCGTGCATGAGGGCCAGCTCAGCCCGAGGCCCACAGCTTAGAAACACTCTCTGCTGAGCTCCCCAGGGGGGTGCTTGAGACCAGGAGGGCATGGATTTGGGGAGCCCTCTCACCCCGGCGGACTGGCTAAGGCACCAAACGGGGGGCTCTGCAGCTATAGGAAGACCGGGGTGTGCCCCTGGGCCACCCCGCCACACGTCCGTCCTGTGCAGTGCCCGCTCCGGGGTGGGGTGCGGGGGCCAGGGGCACACGTGCGCTCTCTTAAAGGGCAGGAGGCTCTGGATCGTGGACCGAGCAGGCATCGACGGGGGTTTCTTCCAGGTCTGACCTGCTGCTCCCAGAGGCCCACCTCCCACTATCATGGTAGACTGGCAACCTTGCGTTTCACAAATGCTGAGCACGTCGGGGCTCAGAAGTATACCCTTTGCTAGGACGGGACCCAGGATTATGGGCGCTTGGCAAAACCAGTGTGTGTCAGGTTCCCAAGACCGATGTTCCAGAACCTTCCACGCTCACCTCACCCTCAGGGAGACGCGTGGGTTTCCAGTTTTCCGTGATCTCTGGGCCACACAGGGCGCAGGTCCAAAGAGCCTGTGGTCAGCAGTGCCCCCACCCGCCAGGGCGAAGGGCCCGCTGGACCTCTGCAGGGCAGTGGTGCTCCCGGCAGGCCTTCCGGGAGAGGAACGGCCAATGAGGTTTCTGCCCGACGAGGTCCCTGCGGCTTGAGCAGCTCTGGGGGTGTCTTTCACTTCTCAGCTTTCCTTCCCGCTTCTGGGGTTTTCCCTGTCATTTTTAACAGTACCACACAGCGACCTGATTTTCAGATTTTATTTCCAAGTTCTCTCCACACCCAGCATGGGGCTCGAACTCACGCCCCGAGGTTGAGTCGCAGGCTCCCCCAACTGCACCACCAGGCACTCCCATCTCTGCACTGCGGTCCCGTTCCCTACACCCGTCCTGGCTGCCCCAGGGCCTCTGGACACCCACTGGCCCTGGACAGCTGCTGCCTCCCTGGGGAGGCCGTCTTAGTGCCCTGCCTAGGACGGGTCTGGCAGCAGAGGCCTCATGCTGTAGGCGCACCCTCCCCCGCCACCCTGGGTCCCTGGGGGGATGGATCAGACGTGCTGAACAAGGAGAAGGTTTAATGCGGGGCCGGGAGGTGGGGGTTGGAGGGAAGCAGGCCACAGGGCTCCGCGCCTGCACTCGTCTGCCTGCCAGGGCCAGGGCTGTGCACGCCAGCAGTGCGGGGCAGGGGAGGCCCCCAGGCTCAGCCTCTGCTGCCCTCACCCCCCCAGCGATGACTATCTGTCCCTGGAGGGTCCCCGCTGGACACCCGCCATCAGGCAGGCAGTGCGCTGGAAGTACGCCCCCATGGGACGCGACGCCGCGGGCCAGCCGTGGTACACCGGCCTGACCAACTCTGAGTCTCGGGAAGCCTGGTACACGCTCCCGCGGGCCCTGGACAGCCCATACCGGGAGGCCTATACCCGCTGGCTCGGCTGTCACAGCCACCGGGAGCGAAGCATGCCCTCCGGTGAGTGCTTGGCCCGGCCTGCCCCTCCCAGCCCCAAGGGGAGGGCCAGGGCCACTGGTGACCTACCCAGCCCCTTCCCCCTACAGCCTACACCCAGCGCCTCCGGGAGACCTCCTGGTGCGACCCCGTCCTCCCCGCCCAGTACAGGGTCCCCAGCACGCGGTGGGGGAGCGCGCTGTGGACAGACAGACCCTTCCGGGGCAAGGAATACGGTGAGGAGCAGAGGCGGTCGGGGGGACCAAGGCCACCTCGGCTGGGGTTCAGAGTGGCCGGGGACAGGAGGTGACCTGGGTCCTGGCCCCACAGTGGTCACCAGGCACCAGTACCAGACGGAGCCGCCATGGCGGGGGTCTGACTACGTGCCGCTCCTGTCGGCGCCCCAGCGCCCGCGCTACACCACGCAGAACCACAGGCAGTGGGACCTGGAACCGTACTGCCCCTCCACCAACCAGCGGCCCCCACCCGTGTACACACCCATCCGCTGATAAAGTTCATGCTGCCCGACGCCACCCTCTGCAGCCCCCCTCCGTGCACCCCTCTACCTTCGGGGACCCTGGGGACCCTGGGTGGTCCAGCTACCAGCCAACACCCTGGTGACCCAAACTTGGGCCAGAGGCAGGCCGACTTCAGGGCGTCTCAGCTGCCCTCTCCCCACTGTGGACTGCGGGGACACAGCTGAGGCCACAGCCCTCACCCACGGGTGGCTCTTTATTCGTGGCCAGCAGTAGCCTGGGCACAGGGCATGGGACTTGCTCCTCCCCACCCCTGCCTGAGGTTCCCGTCAGGCCCAGGGACCGCACCATGGCCGAGGGGACCTGGCGGCACGTAGGAAACTGCAGCCGAGCCCGGGGTGAGAGGTGAGCCAGGCGCGCGTCTGGATCCCAGAGGGCTCACCTCCATGTCTGGGATCCGGACCGTCCCCCCCCCCCAGACCCCCCCGCTGCCAGCAAGGGTGGGGGCAGGGATCGGAGGGAGGGCCAGCCCGGAGGGAGCGCTGCTCCCCGCGTCCGCGGGGCCTGGAACCGAGTCCCTGTTCACAGGACGGCGACAGCGACAGGCGCGTGTGTCATCAGGGCTGGGCTCCAGGGTCCCCTGCAGAACAAGGGGGAGGGGGTGCAGTCAGTGCAGGGGCGCTGCTGTGGGCCCACCCCGCTAGCCCCTGGTCCCTGGGGGTGGGGCGCAGCTCGGGACTCACAGCTCCGCAGGCGGATGGGCCAGAGGAAGAGGCTGCACAGACAGAGGGTGGCGGCCACGCCTACGCCGCCGGTGGCGGCCACCATCACCCAGCGGTAGAAGCCCATGCAGGCCCTGCAGCAGATCTCCAAGCTGTGGGGCAGGGGAGGGCAGAGGCGGGGGCGTCGCCCTCTGTCAGGACCCTCCAGCATGGACCTGCCGCTCAGCTACTGGGCCACCAGAACCGGGGGAGTCACCCCCGCCCCCGCCTCTGCCCACATCTGCCCCTCCTCTCCCATTCTCTGTCTCCTGCGGGTCCGGCCCCATCACCACCACCTGCCTGGACCACCACCGCCCCCGAGGCCCCCGAGGCGCTGCACACCTGCCCCATCCCCTCAGTGCTCCAGCCACGCGGGCCTTCCCCACGCTTTCCTCCGACCCCGAGCCCAGTCCTGCCCCAGGACCTTCGTAGGGTGCTTCCTCCGCATTTGCTTGGAACTCCCTGACAGGTGTCAGGTCCAACGTCACCTCCTCAAGGAAGCTCTCCCTGACCTCTTGCCCCAGACAGGCCTCCGTAAGTGGTGTTTCCTACACCCCCTCGCCACTGGTTTGGGTCACACGGGTCTGTGCTTACTTAAGTAGCTGGTGTTGCCCCCAGGCCCCTGAGGACAGAGGAGCAGATGGGCTTTTGTTCCCAGACCCCAGGCTTCTACGAGTCTCCACTCAGTGGTCTAGAACCATCTGGGTCTAGAACTAGGTTCTGAGGGTCTGAGCAGATCCCGGCTCTGCCCGGCCCTGCCCACTCCCACTGCCCCGGTACATCCGGACGCCGTGTCCCCAGCATCCAGCAGCTGGCGGGGTGCCCCAGGTCAGGAACAAGTGGGGCCCCAGTGTGCGAGCCCCACCCGCGGGCTGTCCTCTGTCCGGGCCAAACCCCCAGACCCGGGGCAGGGCCTGATGAGCGCGCAGCCCCCGCACGCTCCCCCCGTGAACAAATGAGCAGCACTCACGAGCAGGGGTACAGGCTCTGGATGGCCATGACGGCCAGCCCGTTGGCCACTTTATCCGAGAAGCTCATGGCCCCGTACACGAAGGCTCCGCTGTGCTGGGGTGCAAGAGCAGGGGCTCAGCATCCGCGGCCCGGACCCCAGCCCCCGCCCCACCCCGCCGCTCCGCCTCACCGTGTGGGGGCCGATGAGGTCGGCCGTCATGGCCAGCGAGGTGACGAGGATGGTGGCACAGCCCATGCCCAGCAGCACGGCCGCCGCGTACACGGCCACGCCCAGCCTGTCTGCCAGCGCCACCCAGGCGGCGAAGGCCAGGATCGCCAGGAGCCCCACAAAGTAGGTCAGCTGTGGGGGCAGCGGGGCCGGCGTCAGAGCCGCCGGTCCGCGTGCTCCTCAGCCGGCCGCCGCGGGGAGGGCGTCCGGCTGGACTGTCCCGCGGTGCCCTCGCTCGGGCCCCGGGGGACCCGGAGCCCCGGGCGCTAACGCCAGGTGCCGCTGAGCCGTTAAAATCAAACACGGTGACGGGCGGCGTTTCTTGGCCGCACCGGCCAGCGCTCCACTGCCCCGGGCAGCACCGAGTCCAAGAGCACCGCAGCCCCGAGCCACGCGGGAGCCGGACGCGGGACAGCCCCGGTCCGGAGCCTGCGCCTCTGGGGCCCCCGCCCCCGCCCGACCGGGCCACTCACGTTCCTCCCGATGCTCCTGTTGACCGGCTTCATGAGGAAGGAGGAGCAGAAGCCGCTGACGTACATCAGCAGCGGGATGGTGGCGATGAAATTCTGCGGGGGCAGAGCAGCGTGAGCTCGGCGGGCTGGGGGACTCGGCGGGGCACGGGGCGCGCTGGACCCAGGCCCGCCCCCAGCTCACCTTGGGCAGGTTGAGGGAGTAGGTGAGGTACATGGCTATGTAGGTCTGGGACAGGTTCACGATGAGCCTCGTGCTCATGTACAGCAGACCCACCTGCGGCAGGGGAGCCGAGGGCGCGGGTCAGCGGGGACCGGGGGGCCCAGGGAGCCCTGCGGCGGCGCCTGAGCCACTCGCGGTGACCGCCTGGCCAGCGGGCAGGGCAGACCGTGGCCACCGGAGGACCGCAAAGGGACTGTCTGCCCCCGTGTCCGCCGGCCCCCTCCCCGGCCAGCCGCACACCTGATAGAAGGCCGGCTCCCGGAGCCAGTGTTTCCAGAGCAGCAGGGGCCGGGCAGTCGTGGGGGCCAGCAGCGGGCTGTGCTCGTCCGGCGCCTCCGCCGGGGCCCGGCGCCCCTCCCGGGTGCCCAGGTGGAACAGAAGCGAGAACACGGCTCCGACTCCTATCACCAACAGGGAGAGGTTCTGGAGGCCGGGCGGGAGAGGGGTCAGCGGCAGCGCTCTCGGCCTGAGCCCCCGGGGTCAGGGCCACGGGGGTGTCCGGCCTGGGCCCCGCTCACCTGGAACACCTGCACGTCTTGGACCCCCAGCTGGTCGGTGACGTCACGGGCCGCCTCCGTGCTCGGGGAGCCCTGCAGGTGCAGCAGGAGCCAGGCGGCCCCGTACACGGCGATGTTGGCCACCACGGTGAAGGCGTACCTGGCGGGGGCAGGGGAGGCTTCGGCACGGGACCCGGGGCATCTCCGGCTGGCGGAGCATTCAGCCCCCAAACACAGGGTGGCCCCAGGAGAGCCCTGGTGGCACATTATCTGATGACTGACACCGGCCCCACAACTCCACCCGGACAGCCCAGCCGCCCAGGCCAGGGCCACAGAGACTCCAGGAAGACCGGAGACACTCAGAAGCCAGGATTTGGGATTCCTGGTTCCCGGACCCTGGGCCTCGACAGGGCTGGGGCTCTGTGGTCTAGAAGTATCTGAGTGTCCCTCCAGGGGCTGGGGGGGGTGGGGGCAGAGCCTCTGGATCACATGCCAGGACTCAATTTCCCTTTCTGAAAGTGAGCACAAGACCCCAGAGATCAAAGTGAAGAGGCTACAAGGCTGGCGGGAAAGCGTGCCCCGGAGCCCGGTCTCGGCACCACCGCCCCGGCAGCTGGGGCCCGAGGGCTGTCACTGGCCCCGCCGGGCTGTGCCTGTGCCGTAATGCAGAACCCAGAGGCAGGGCTGGGAGGAAGCCAGGCCGGGCAGCACGGGCCCAGCGGGCCGCCATGGGGGCAGCAAGGCCCCCCCGTGAAGATGCCACCACGACCAGAGCCGCAGAGCACACACGTAGCAGGCGCCCCTCCCCAGGGCCTCTTCTGGAGCTCCAGCCGTCCGTGCGAGCCCTTCCGGAACCCGACCCACTCTTCCTCTTCCCCACCGCACACCGTCCCGCAGGGGACACTCTGCTCAAGCCCGCAAGGGGGTCTGTGACGATTGCCAGGAGGATTAAAGACAGTAATCCACGTGAAGGACCCAGAAATGCGCCTGTACACAGCCAGCACTCCATAAATGCTCCTAGGTTCTCTCCAGGAGAACTTCCTGTCTGTGCCTCAAGCAAGGCAACGGGCCGACCCTCTCCACGCCAGGCAAGCAGAATTCTAAGATGACCCTGGTCCCTCCCAGGCCAGCCCCTCCCCCACGGGAGGGGACCTGTGAATACAGGTAAAGGGATTCTACAGCTCACATTAAAGGAGGTGGTCCTGGGTGAGCCAGACCTCATCAGGACATCCTTAGGACCGCTGAGACCCCAGCCCTAACGGGTGCCCTGATGGGAGCCTCCAGACAGACCAGGCAGCATCAGACTTGGGTTTCTGCTCTGGTCATGCCTCAGGGTCACAAGATCGAGCCCCGTGTCGGGCTCTGCGTCTCTGCCCCTCCCCCCACCCTCTAATAAATCTTGGAAAAAAGAAAATACAGCTGATCTGAGCCAGACTCATAACCCACAGAAACCACGAGCCGCACGGGCACGCCGTCTAAGGCCGCCAGCTTGGGGCCGTGCATTACTGTGGCTACAGCTGATCAACACACCACCCGGCAGGCCCGGGAGCTGGGGCGGAGCTGGGGTGCACCGTCCTGGGGCCCCCGCGACTGAGCCCAAGCACGGAAGGGCTCCCACTTCGGGCCGGGGCCTGAGGGCTGGGCTGGGCGGAGGCCGTACCTGAGGGCCGTGAGCTCCACCTTCTCGTGGTCACTGGTGGCAAGCTCCGGGATGAGGCTGAGGTGGGCGATCTGCGTGGCCGCCCAGCCGAACTGGAAGACCACCACGAAGGGCCCATAGTAGAGGAGGGCGGCCCACTCCGGCGTGGCGGCCGCGCAGCCCAGGCACGGGCTGAAGATGAAGGGGAAGGACAGCAGGACACAGACGGTGCCTGTGGGTGGGCGGAGGGAGGGGACGTCACACTCCAGGGCCTCGGCGGCGGGGACCCTCCCACGGTCACGGGGGGGGGGGCGGGGTGAGAGGCCACGGTTCCCGTGACAAATGAGGAAACCGAGGCAGAGAGACCTGGGGTGAGAGGCCACGGTTTTTAGACAAATGAGGAAACCGAGGCAGAGAGACCTGGGGCGGCCCCAAGGTCACGCAGCCCAAGAGGACAGCAGGGCCCCCAGTGTCTGACGTGGAAACTGAGGCACACCGCGGGCCGTCGTGTTCCCGAGGTCACATGCTCCCAAGTACAAGGCAGGGCCAGGATCTATGAGAAGACAAGAACGGGGCGTCCCCCTGCCAGCATCAGCGTCCCCAGGGTGCTGCCTTGGTGACAGGTGGGGACACGGAAGCACAGAGCACCTGTGGGGTCCCCTGGCGCGCTGCCCGCCACAAACACCAGGGACGCCACAAACACCACAAACTCGCTGTTTATGCGCGCACCTTCCCTTCCACCCTCCCGGACCTCCGCCCGCCCCCAGCTCCTGCCAAGCGTCCCACCGCGCTCCAGGCAGTCAGGAGGCCAGGTGACGCTGGGTCAGGCTACGGTGGACCCTGCCCTCCCTGAGCCCCAGTGTCTACCAGCTCATGGGGGCGGGGGTTCTCTTCCTGGAAAAACCCGGTATCTCAGAAGAAGCCCGAGTCTGTGGGGGCGGCCAACAGGCCCTGCACGACCTGCCCCTCCACCCCCACCCCTGCTCCAGCCACACAGGTTCAGTCCTGCCCCAGGGCCTTTGCACCAGCTATGCGTCCTCTGCTCCCCTCGCGTCCTTGCATGCCTCAGGACCCAACCCAAATGCTACCCCCTCAGAAAAGCCCTCCCTGACCACCGCAGTCCCCAGCCGTGCCCTCCCTGTGCGGACACAGTCTGGACATGGCTTTCTTCTCACATGCCTTAGCATACACAGGCACTCTTTTGTCTCCACTTGCTTCCTGCCTGCCTCCCCCACCAGACGGGCGCCAGGAGGGTGGGCAGTCAGTCTCCCGAGGTCACTTCTGGGGCCCGGGCCACCAGCACAGAGCCTGGCGCCTACCTTTTGGACAAGTGAATGATTACACTAGTGTCGTCCACTTACAGGCCCAAGAGGTGGGTGTTACTATTCTCCCCACTTTCCAGAAGGGGACACAGGTTCAGTGTGTGAGGCCCGGCACCCCCTCCCCCCCATTCCCGCCTGGGCTGGCAGCTCAGCACCCCCCATTCCCGCCTGGGCTGGCAGCTCAGCACCCCCCCATTCCCGCCTGGGCCGGCAGCTGACCTTCCCTCCTCCCTCCAGGCTCTGGACCTCATGCCCCAGACCTTAGGGCCGCCTCCATCGTCCTGGGATGGAGAAATGAAAGCAAAAGCACCCTTCCTTGCGATTTCCCTGGAACTGGAGCCTGGGAGGAGCGTCCTAAGCTCATGTCTGGACGCCCCAGGGGCCGCCTCGGGGCCAGGCACAAACTATGTAGACTCTGATCAGAAGAATGTGCTGCTCTGGCCAGAATCCACCCCAAAGCTGGCCAGGCCAGGTTAACCATTGCCTGGCCAGGGGACCTCGGGCAAGCGACTGTGCCTCCCTGGGCTGCAGTTCCCAAAAAGTATGGACGTTGAAATACCCGCCTCCCAAAGCCAGCATGAGAACCAAGGGTTACCGTAGAAAAGCGGGAACTCCTATGGCTCTCGGCCACTTCCTGCCTCAGCAGCTTCCTTCGAAGCTGGGCTAGGTCACACTTACACAGCTGTTTCAACAGGCTGGCATGCCCCCCACACACACACACTCCTACACTCCTACTCATCCTTCAAAACCCCAAAGCTAATGTCCTCTTCCTCAGACCTCCACTTCTCCTTTGTGAAACCCACTCCAGCCACACGCTCCAGCCCGGATCCCACAGGAAAATCCATGTGTGGCTCTAAGGGTCCTCTCTGGGCTAGAGCAGGGGAGCCCAGAGGGTCTGCTAAGGGGAACCCATAGACTTGGGAGCAAAAGAAAGATGTGGGCCCTGTTTCCAAGATGATTTTCACTCAAGCCACCTCATCAGGCCAAGAGGGGCTGCCCCAGCTTCCTCTCTCCACAGATCCTCCTGCAGCTCCCCACATGCTCCTCCCGAGGTGGAGACAGGGTGCAGTGAAGGTCTTGGAGGCCGGTAGGGGCCCCTTTCCCCCAGGCCTGTTTTACAAAAACACGGAAGCCTTCAGTTCTTTATTTACAAGGGTGCCTATCTCCTGCCTCTGCTGGGGACTCGGATTCTCCCTGAGGGGTCAGGCGGACCCTCCCACGGATGAGAGAGGCACACCATCAGGCCTGGGGGCAGGGGCAGTGTCCGCTGCCCCGCTCCCTTCCCACAGCTGGCTGCATCCCCTCAGGGGCGGTCAGTCTCCCCCGCCCCGGCCCGGGGAAAAGACTGCCTGGTTCTCTCACCTATCAGGCCGCGGAGCTATCCTGTCTGTGTGTCCATGAGTTTATCTATAATGAGCAAAAGTGCCCTGAGGACTGGGCCCAGCTGTGTAAGTCATGCCCACATCAGCCCAAAGGGGGGCAGCTTTCACATCTGTTTTTCCAGAGGAGGTGATCGCCAGGCTCTCTCTCCCGGCTTCCCTCCCTGGCGGCTACAGTCTCAAGGGACCCGGTGCCCAAGAAACCTGATATCCGGCCACTTGGAAGTCCACCGCACCTTTGCAAAAACGCCCTCTGCCCCCCCTCCCCACGAGCCCCGGGCGGATCACTGCCTCCCCAGTCTCTGCCCCCATCAGTCAGCCCCTCCGACCTTCTAGAAAGCTGCTACCCAAAATTCACAGGACTGGGCAGGATTCCGAGACCTGCTTCCCAAAATGCCCAGCTGGTCCCCGACGCCAGGATGCGGCAGGCACTCCTGCCAGCGAAAGAATGGCAGAGAAAGTGGCTGGGGCTCATCTCGGCAGAGAAGGGGCGCTGGGAGGGAGGCCTTATCAAGGGTGCGCACTGGGCAGGACACCCTGGCTCCCGGGGCACCTGCCCCCTCCCCGCAGCAGCGGAGGTGTTCTGGCGGCTCCCCCAGAACACGGGTTGACCCTGTTAGCTTCGCAGATCCCACCCCTCAGCCAGACACACGGAGACCCCTGCCTCTTGGGTCTTACCTGGCCCCCAAGCCTGGGCTCCCTAGCGCAGCACCCCTGAACCGCCCAAGCACCGGGTTGCCTGTGATGGAGCCGAGGGCGGGCAGGAGGGCACTGGAGACACGGGCAGACTGACGCGGGGGCTCCAAGCAGCCTGCCCCTCACTCAGAGCTGTCCTGGGCGGTCACCCACACAGACATACGGAAAAGCCCAGCCGGACCAGGCCAACTGACAGCGGGGGCACCAGCAGTCATACCCAATCCGGAGAGGGCTCGGGATGCCCATGGGAGTCAGACAGAAAAACAAAGGGAAGTGCCCCTGGAAGGTCACATGAGTGGTCAGGTGGCAGACTGAAGGAGTCCGGAGCCGTTAAGCAGACAGATGGAGGAGGTCAAGGATGGGGCAATAGAAACGTACAGAGCAGCCGGACAGGGAGGCTCAGGCCAGGGGCAGGCAGGCAGAGCGGGGAGGCTCAGGCCAGGGGCAGGCAGAGCCGGGAGGCTCAGGCCAGGGGCAGGCAGGCAGAGAGGGGAGGCTCAGGCCAGGGGCAGGCAGGCAGAGCCGGGAGGCTCAGGCCAGAGGCAGGCAGAGCGGGGAGGCTCAGGCCAGGGGCAGGCAGGCAAAAGGGGAACGCGAAGGCCCCGGGGGGGGGGGGGGCAGGCAGTCGGAGAGGGGAGGCTCAAGCCTGGGGTCAGGCAGTCGCAGGGAGGAGGCTCGGCCGCGACTTACCGACCAGATGCCAGGCCTTTCGGGGGCCGCAGCGGACGCAGCGGCCGGCGGCGCGGTCGGCCTCGTAGCCCACGAGGGGCGTGCACAGCCCGTCGGCCACCTGGCCGAGCAGCAGCAGCAGGCCGGCGCCGCGCGAGCTGTAGGCGCGCACCGAGTGCAGGTAGAGCAGCAGGTAGGTGAACCACATGGACGCGCACAGGTCGTTGAGGAAGTGGCCCACGGCGTAGCTCAGCCGCGCGGCCAGCGACAGGGACTGCGGCGGCGCCCCCGCTCCGGCCGCCGGGGGCCCCGGGCCCATGGCCGCGCTCCGCACCCGGGCCGGGCGGTCTGGCGCGCGACAGACGGACCCCGGCGCGCGAGCCGACCGCGCCCGCCGACCGCGCCCGCCCGTCCCCGCGCCACCGCCCAAGCCCGCCCGGCCGAGCGCGCCTGCGGCCGCCGGGCCGCGAACCTAGACTAAGGCCCGGGCGGGGCGGGGCGGGGAATGCTGGCGGCCGCCTCCACCAATCGGGGCCGCGCACCGGGTCCCGAGAGCCAATAATCAGGCTGGAGGCGTGGCCTCGCGCCCCGCGCTGGCGGGATGAGACGGTCCTAGCGCCCGACGGCTCCACTTGGTGTTAGCGGGACCCTCACGAGCTGGCGGGCGACGCAAGGGCGCCCACACCCAGACTCCTGCCTTCGCGCCCGCGTCACCCCGGCCGGCCTGCAGCTTTATGGGGCCTACTCTGTGGACGGAGGAGGACGAGGTGGGCTGGGGGCTTGCGGGGTGGGCTGGGGGCGGAGGGGATGGGGGGGAATTCCGAGGCCGAGCTGCCACTCCTCGGGGTCCGGTACCTTCCCGGCCCGGAGAGACCCAGTCGGACGCGGAGAGGACGCATTAGTTCTAATTAATTAGTTATTAAGGATAATAATGGGGGTAATCATCATAACAACACCAGCTGGGATTTAATGATCGCGGACTGTGCCAAACGCCCCACGTGGGTGTGCTCACCCAAGCCGGGAGGGACGCGGAGCGACTGTCTCCCATTTCACAGGCGACCAACGGGCCCGGAGAGCGGGCAGGGCGCGCTCGGGGACGCAGTGAGTCAGGTGCAGGCGACACCACCCGAGGCCTGCGCTCAGAACCCCTGCCCACTCTCCTCCAACGGTCCTCCCACCACTGGGGCACCACGCCAGAGGTTTCAAGTTCCTCCTAGCCCTGCGGGCAGTCGTCTCCCACCCCTGGGCGCCTCCTCCACCAGCGGTTAAACACCTGCACTCCCGAGCCGGAAGCTTGGGGTCCAGATCCAGCCCCACTCCCTCCTAGCTGGTCCAGCTCAGACAAGTCCTTTAACTGTGCGGGGTCTCAGTCTTCCCAGATCTAGAATGGGTATAATGTGCACTACTACAAGTCATACGCGGCGCCTGGGAGCTGGGCCCATAGAGGGTGCGACTCTTGATCTCAGGGTCCTGAGTTCCAGCCCAACATTGGGTGAGAGAGTCCTTTAAAAAATAAAATATTATTTTTTTAAAAAAGTGATACAGGGGCACTTGGGTGGCTCAGTGGGTTAAGCCTCTGCCTTCGGCTCAGGTCATGGTCTCAGGGTCCTGGGATCGAGCCCCGCATCCTGCTCTCTGCTGGGCGGGGAACCTGCTTCCCCCTTTCTCTCTGCCTGCCTCTCTGCCTACTTGTGATCTCTCTCTCTGTGTCCAATAAATAATTTTTTAAAATTTTTAAAATTTTGTTTTTTTAATTAAAAAAAAAATAAAAACCTGATAAAATTGCTAGCTTTTTTTTTTTTTTTTTTTTTTTTTGTAATTGTTAGCTCTTAACAGTCTCAGCCAGAAAGTTTTCTCATTACCCCCTCCTCCCGTGTAAGTCATACAGTACTCTGGGCTGCCCCCCATCACAATCTTGATATCTGCTCTCCCCCGCCAACCCTAGCTGTGACCCTGTCTCCCCCCGAACTATGATCCCCATGAAGGCAGGGGCTGATCAGTTACACACACAGGAGCTCAAGAAATACCTGTACAAGGATTGTGTGGCGGGCACGGAGAGAGGTTGAAAAGAGCAAGCAGGAACTGGGAAACAGGAACCCACTAAAAGAAGCAGAGGCTCAAACAGCCCAACGGGGTCTCAGCCCAGACGTCCACATGGATGCAGACCACCCACCCCAAAGCCCACTTTTTTAATGAAAAGGAGCCTGAAAAATGGGTGTGGGCGGGGTCATGATAACCTGGCTGGGGAGCGGGGAGATAAGGGGTCACTGTGTCGGAGGAGATAAGGAGAGACAAGAATCTCCATTCTTTCCTCCCTGCTGGGCGCTCCCGCTCCCTTTCTCTGGGGCAGCGAAAGAGACGTAAAGAAATTCTTGCCTCAGCTCTACACGCCGTTTAAAAATGCTTGCCTATATTTCTTTAACATTCTTTTAAAGTTCTTATTTATTGATTTCAGTCCTCTCTACCCCCGAGGTGGGGCTCGAACTTGCGACCCTGAGATCAAGAGTCACACAGTCCCACGCTGCGCATCGGAGCCAGCCGGGCACCCCTCACCTAAGCTTTGTGGTCGCATTTCTCTTCTCCTTTCTGGCCCCGTCCCTGGGGGACCTTCCACCGCTGCTTGCTCCTTTTGCAGAGAAAACAGGCTCTTACAGAAGTCCCTTGCCGGAGGGCACGCGGCGAACAAGAGGCAGATTCAGGATCCAAACTGGGCTCCCCTCGTGATCGGCAGCATCTCTGAGTTCTTTATTCTCGGGCAGGGGAGGGCCCACCTGAGGAGGAAAGGTGCCCCGTGTTTACTCTTCCCGGCACCCCCGCAGGGGTCTGGAACCCACAGGGGGCATCCCTCGGGCAGACCCAGCACAGGGGGGCGTTTGGCAGAAACACCAGCGCATCTCGGGGTCTTCCCGCCTCGGGGGAGCAGGCTGCCTCTGACCTGCGTCCTTCCTTCCTTCCTTCCCCCCTGGACTCCCTCACGCTGAGCAGTGCAGGAGCCCCAGAGATTCTGAAGCCCCAGTCAGTCGGAAGTGGGGACAGAGCCGGCCGCGGCCCCTCCTCGGTGGGTGCTGGCGCCGGAGGGGTCAGACACCAGACACGGGAGGGCTGGCTGCATGGCCGGCAGAGTCTGGACGTTACCTGCAGGTCACTGGGGAGCCGTGGAAGGCTTGGGAGAGAGAGCTGGGAAAGTCCGATAAGAAGTCAGGCGGGGGTGGGCATGGGGCCTGTCCATTCCAAAGCAGGCCTGGGCCCCAGCGGTTGGGACAGCAGCGCGGAGCACCCACGCCCCCGGGAGAGCAGGGGTGAGATTTGCGGGGAGGATCAGAGAACGTCCTGCCATGAGAGAGGATGTGAGAAAGGAGACACGAGTGCCTGCCCTCAGGAACAGGAGACAGACAGGCTTGGGGTTCCGAGAGATCCAGGACAGACTTTGATGTCCCCAGAGCATCCCAACTGCCCCCAGCCCCTGCTGGGGATCCGATGTCCTGGTGGCTCCAGTCCTGCTGCAGGTGGGAAGGCGGTGGGGGGGGTGGTGGTGAGGGGGGTGGGGGGGGGTGTCTTTGATCTTCTCTCAGACCAGGCTGGGAGGAGGGGGGCACTGGGTGGAGGGAAGGGGAGGGAGAGTTCTTAGAAACCTGGGAAACCTGGGAAAAACAGCCAGGAACTTGGCTTAGATCGCAGGGTGGCTGTGAGTCAAACCCAGGTGGTCCCCGGCAAGCCCGCAAGCGTCAGTTTCCTTTTCTGTGAAGTGGGCACAAGCAGCCGTGCTGAAGAGGGTCACATGGTGGCCTACGGGAGATGAGGCAGGTGCGGGTCCGGCCTGCGGATCGGGGTTTGCCAGCCTGGGAGGGACTGACACAGGCATCGGCTCGTTCTCTGGGGTGGGGGGCTGTCCTGGGCATCACAGCCCCCGGCCTCCAACTTCAGAAGCCAGGGGCACGCCCTTCCCTCACCGTGAGTCGTCACAACCGAACATGCTTCTGGGCATTGTCCAGTGTCCCCTGAACTACCCTGGGCGGCAGCCACTGTACTAGAAAATTCTCTGAACGGGGTCTGCAGCTGCCCTGACCAAGCCAGCTACCACTCCCAGCGGCACTGACCCTGGTTCTAAGGGAGAACGTCAGTCAAGCTCCTTAAACCCTCCCCACGACCTCCTGAGGTCAGACACAGTTATGGTCCCACTTTGCGGAGGGGCTGACTGGGGCACAGTTTTGGTCGATGGCTCAAGTCACACATCTAGGGCTCAGGGCACCTCCCTGACCTTGTGAGGGTCCTGCAGCAGCCCGGGGTGCCCCGTCCTCAGGGGCCTGATGTCCCTGCCCAGCCCCCCTTTTGGGGGGCAACTGTGATCCCTGCTTCCCTGCTGTGTCCTCAGGCCTCCCAGTGGACCCCTGTGTTACATCTGTCCCTAAAAATGCCAGAGGAGGGTTGGGGTGTCCCCGGTGCGCCAACTGCATCCTGATTCTTCCTGGGGGTTAAATTCTCCTGTCGAGAATAAGAATCACATACTTCAGTGGGAGGCACAGCTACAACCCAGCCATTCCGTGTCCTCCGACCTCTCCTGGAAAAGCAGGCGATGGTGAAAGTCCTAACCCCCAGGACCTTGGAATTCAACATTTGGAAATAGTCATAGCAGAAGTGGTGAGTCAAGACAACAGCACGCTGGGACAGTCGCCCATGGACTCAGCACAAGGGGAAAGCTGGGCGCACACACTTGGGGAGAAGCCAAGGGACAATGAAGGCAGAGAGACTGTGGTGACCCTGGGACCAGCCAAGCAACACCTGGCAGGGCCAGCAACCCCCTGGAAGCTGGGAGCGCCTGGGGTGGATTCTCCCCTAGGCCCACAGAAGGAACCAGCTCTGAGTTCCTGTGTGTAGGAAGAGTTTTAGTAAGAAATGGAATATTTGCATAATAACAATTTCAAAAGCGAACGTTTAGGCCATCCTTAATGAATCTTGTACTTCTGGGACTGCCAGTTGGGATTCTGTACCTGGCTTCCTGCTGGACAAAATTTCCCAGGGAGGCACAGAAATGATGCAAAGAAACGAACACAAAATTGACGACTTTAGACAGCTGGGGTCATTAGGGAGGGCTGGCTTTTATTTATTTATTTTTTAAGATTTTATTGATTTGAGAGAGAGAGAGAGATCATGCAGTTGGGGAGAGGGGCAGAGGGAGAGGCAAAGGGAGAGAATCCCAAGCAGATTCCATGGGGGTGCGGAGCCCTTCACCAGGCTCAATCTCATGATCCTGAGATCATGACCCTGAGATCATGACATAAGCTGGAGTCAGGAGCTGGTCACACAACCAACTGAACCACGCAGGCGCCCCCACTGAGATCTAGGTATCGAGAGAACTTAATGCTGCTGAGAAAAAACAAGGGGTGCCTGGCTGGTTCAGTGCGTGGAGCTGGTGACGCTTGCTCTTGGAGCCATGAGTTCAAGCCCCACATTGGGTGTGGAGCCTACTTGAAAAAAAAAAGAAAAAAAAAGGCTTTAAAACTTCAGGGCAGAAAGGATCTGCTGTTAAATGCACGAAAGATATAAAGTCAAATGGTATAAATGCTGCTCCTTATAGTGGCTTGCGCGGGGTGCGGGCATGTACGGGCTGTGTGGACCAAAGACGCTTTTATTCTTTCTAGAGACTAACCGCGCAGCAAGATACTTTCTTCATGTCAAAGAGCTGCAAATTGCTCTCAAAATCAACCTCAGGAGCGCCTGAATGGCTCGATCGGTCAAGTGTGGGATTCTGGGTTTTGGCTCAGGTCATTATCTTGGGGTCGTGGGATCGAGCCCCGCTATGGGCTCCCCACTCTGTGCGGAGTCCGCTAGGATGGTCTCCCTCTCCCTCTCCGCCTCCCCGGCTCCACCTCTCGCTCTCTCTTTAACACAAATATATATATATATAATCAACCTCAAAACACTTCCTTTCTTTTTTTTTTTAAGACCATTCTTTTTTTTTTTTTTTTAAGATTTTATTTATTTATTTGACAGACAGAGATCACAAGTAGGCAGAGAGAGGAGGAAGCCTACAGAGCAGAGAGCCCGATGCGGGGCTCGATCCCAGGACCCTGGGATCATGACCTGAGCCGAAAGCAGAGGCTTTAACCCACTGAGCCACCCAGGCGCCCCACTTCCTTTCTTTTTAATGTATGGGGAGACCCCTGGGTTTCTCGTGCGTGCGGGAACTTGGGAGCCGGGAGGACCGTTTCTAGCGCAACCCTTGTCAATCAAGCCAAAGAGGCGGGGCTTGGAGGAGAGGGCTTGCCCGACCTCCCAGCGGGACTTCTCACCTACAGTGTTTTAAGATTGCAAGCACAGGCGAGGGTGGTGCGTCCTGCGAGCAGCGGAGCGGGGTCTGGAATCTGGGTCTGTCAAGATTCCTAGCCTTGGGCTGCCTCTTACAGAAACAGGTGTATTGAGACTGAATTCACATACCATATGATGTACTCATTTAAAGGGTGCAGTTCTGGGGCGCCTGGGTGGCTCAATGGGTTAAAGCCTCTGCCTTCCGCTCAGGTCATGATCCCAGGGTCCTCTCTGTCAAATAAATAAATAGATATATATTTTTTAAGATTTTATGTAGTTATTTGACAGAGATCACAAGCAGTCAGAGGCAGGCAGAGAGAGAGGAGGAAGCAGGCTCCTCGCTGAGCAGAGAGCCCGATGCGGGGCTCGATCCCAGGATCCTGGGATCATGACCTGAGCTGAAGGCAGAGAGGCTTTAACCCATTGAGCCACCCAGGCGCCCCAATAAATAGATGTCTTAAAAAAATAAAAAAAGTAAAGTGTGCAATTCTGAGGTGTTTTGTTTTGTTTTGTTTTTTAAGATTTTATCTATTTATTTGAGAAAGAGAGAGATAACAAGCTGGGGAGTGGGGAGAGAAAGAGGAAGAGGGAGAAACAGACTCACTCTTGAGCAGGAAGCTGGACATCAGGCCGATCTCAGGACCCCAGGGTCTTGACCTGAGCCAAAGGCAGACACTTAACCCGCTGAGCCCCCCAGGCGCCCCCTGAGGCCTTTCACATATTTACAGTTATGCAACATTAGAACATTAGAGCATTTTGATTACTCAGAAGGAAACTCCGTGGCCATCTGCCGTCTCTCCCCATCCCCCGTCCGCACGGATTCCCGAGCCCCAGGCAACCGCTCTTTTGCTGTCTCAATGGATTTGCCTGTTCAGGACCTTTCATGTGAACAGAGCCACACACTTGTGGTTCTTCTGTGACTCGCATCTTTCACAGAGCCTCGTGTCTTCAAGATTCACCCCTGTTGCAGCATGAATCAGCAATTTAGTCCTTTTCCCTTTTTTAAAGTTACACTTAACAGGGGGCTCAAACTCATGACCAGGATACCAAGAGTCCAGGGCTGCTCCGACCCAGCCAGCCAGGCGCCCTTAATGTATTGCTTTTTATGGCCACTAACATTCCAGTAGCTGAACGGACCACATTCTCTCTATGTGCTCATCCACAGATGGGCATTTGGGTTGTTTCTACTTTTTGGCGGTTGTGAATCGTGCCAGCTGTGAACATCCGTGCGCAAGTTCCTGCGTGGACACATGTTCTTCGGTCTCTTGGGTATATCCCTAGGCACGGGATTTCTGGATCGCATGGTAACTTCATGTTCTAGGTTTTGAGGAACTGCTTAGCTGTTTTCCAAAGCCCTTGCCTCTGAGATATTTACTGTATTTCCTCATTTGTTTATTCAGCAAATCTGGTTGAGTAGCTCCTAGACGTGCTGTTCTAGGAGCTTCGGAGTTAAAAACCACGGGCCCATAAAACAGCCACTTAGGCCACATCACCAAAGGCGGGCTTAATACCGAGTAACTGCAGCTTCCACCTCCCCCAGAGACGTGAAGTCTTGATGGGTCAGCTGGGAGCTTTCCCTCTCCACCCCAAAGGAAAAGGAGAGAATCTGTGTTGATTAGACCTCCTGCTCTCCCCCCCGTTAAGGGAAGGTGACCTTTCAAGGAGGAACAATCCTTTCTTCTCTCTTGCTAGGAACGTCCTTACCCCTTCTTCCATCCCATATAACCTTCCATTTTGCAGCGCCCGTCTACTTGCTGCGTGGAATGCTGTCCCCGCCGTGAGTCCCTCGACAGAGCCAAGGACATCCTCAAATCTATTCCGCCAAATGTTCTTTAGTGGTGCCTGGCTGGCTCGGTCATACAGAGCATGTGAGTCTTGATCTCAGGGTAGGGAGTTCAAGTCCCCACATTGGAGGTAGAGATTACTTAAATCAAGGAAATAACAAAAATTTTTAACAGAGGAGACAAACATATGGAGAAAAATTAAGACAGGGTGTACAGGGTAAACCTCATTGAGAAGGTGACATTCGAGCAAAGATCTGAAGGAGATTTAGCAATGGCCAGGCAGGTAATCAGGAGGAAAGGGCACAAAAAGTGCAAAGGCCCAGGGGCGGGATGTGTGTGTGTGTGTGTGTGTGTGTGTGAGAGAGAGAGAGAGAGAGAGAAATGAAATGGACGTGTCTGTATTTGAGGAATATCAAAGAGGCAGAGAAGGGAAATGAGGCAGAGTGCTGATGTGGGCAAGTCGTTTGGGGTCTAATAGGACATCGTGAGCATTCAGTGACCCCAACTGTCACCCTGAGAGTAGGGGAAGTCCCAGTTCAGGCCCTAAGACCACACTGCCGCGGTGAGGTGGGGGTACGAGCGGCCCCTCAAATCCCAGAGCAGAGCCTGCCGCCCCTACATCTTCACGAGCTCCCTGCAGCCTTGTCTCACTTCCTCTTCCCAAATGCTTTCGGCCCAGTTCTGGAGCTCAGCGCCGCAGCATCCCAGCCTCCCCGTCCTAAACATGGTGCAAGGTCTCCAGAGCACAGGGGAGAGCAGAGCCCCCAGGGGGAGAGCAGCCCGCGCCGGCTCACAGCAGAGCTAGGCACAGCGCGGGGCCGGGGGCCCTAGATTCAGTGAATACATGGCCGACTTCCCCGCCAGGTTTGCAAGACACGGAGACAGGTCCCACCTTGTCCGGGGGCGGGGAGACCTTAACCCCCTTTCCTAGCAACTGGCCGCCGTCTCCATGACAACTAGGGAGGGGCCCGATCTGGCCCTGCCGGTCTGGGGATCCCTCAGGGGCGGGGAGTCTCGCCTTTACTCGGAGAGGAGGCGTCCGAGCCGCGCCTTCTGGCCCTTTAAGGGGCTCCGCCCGGCGAGGCCTCAGAGTGCCCTGATTGGTCCCGAGAGCGGCCGAGCGCAGCCGAACTTGACGCACCCGCCCGCACCCTTCCCTATCCACCTCCCACGCGGCCCAGCTGTTGCCCCAGCCAATCGCCGGCCGGCGCGCCAACCTTCATCTGCATGGTCACGCCCCAGGGAAAGACTACACCCAATCCGAATGCTCGCGGAGGCTGTATTAGCATGCCGGGGGCGGGGCGAGAGGCAGGGGCGGGCTCGGGGCGGTTGGTTGGAGCGGCGCAGCAGCAGAGAGGTCCGGGAAAGTTTCTTTGGAGGTGAAAACAGCCGCGGAACTCGGGGCCCTGCGAGGGGGTGGGGGCAAGGGGGGGGCCTGGGGCCGGGGAGGGGCCCCTCCCGGACCGGGGGAGAGTGGGCCGGCCCTTCCGGGGGGCGATCGCCCAACAAAGGATCCCCGGGGCGGCCGCCCTCGAGGGCCTCCCCGCCCCTGGATCCGGCCCCCCCAAACACCCCGGGCCCGGCATTCCGGAGCTCCCCCGCCGGGCCACCCCGTCGGAGGCTCAGGCGCCCCTCACTCGGCCACACGTCTGCCTTCCAGGTGGGGCCGGGAGCGGCCATGTCCCACGGCTCCAAGCAGCCCGGCGCGGCCGCCGCGTGAGTGCGACATCCCCTCCCCCAGCCCACTCGGGGCTGCAGCCCAGCCCCCGCCCGCCCTGTCGGAGCTCCTCGCCCCGCGCCCCCCGGGGTCTTGACTCCCCGCACACTGCCGGGGCAGGACCTCCCCCTTGCGTCCCCACGGGCCTCTTTCCCCGCCACTCCCAGGCTCAGTTCCTCCCAGAGGTCCCTACGGCCCCCCTAGTGCTCCGGCCCCGTCCCGCGGGTTAATGACCCCCACAGACTCCTCCTCCCAAGACTCAGGCCCCCTCCGTACCAGCTCCGCGGTCGGGGATGGAGGTGAGGATGGGGGTGACCCTGGCGTCCTGTGGCTCCAGGCCGGCGGGCGGCAAGGCTCCGGGGCAGCATGGGGGCTTCGTGGTGGCTGTCAAGCAAGAGCGCGGCGAGGGCCCCCGGGCCGGCGAGAAGGGGTCCCACGAGGAAGAGGTGAGTCCCTCGTCCCTGCGAGGTGGTGGGGGAGGCTGAGGGACTCGCCCGTAGCCTGGAAGCCCCACCCCGGGCTAGATTTGAATTCGCTGTGGCCCCGCCCACAGTCCAGATTTTCCTCCGGACGGTGAGGTCCCGCCACATGCCACGCCCCCAAGGGATCCTCTGCCACTAAGCCCAGGCTCCGCCCATCGCTCAATACCAGCTCCGTCCTGTGGGTCCTTCCTCCAACAGAGAGGCGGTGCCCACGCCAGAGGCCACGCCCACAAGCGGGGCTTAACCCCGTCCCGGATGACCTGCTCCCGGGACCTCGTAACCCCGCCCTCTCCCAATCCTGGGCCTTGACCAAGCCATACATACCTACAGGCCTTCCCGGCCCTGTTTCCTGGATAGGCCCCGCCCACCCCCTCTAGCCCTCTCCCAGCCCTCCAGGCCCCTCCCAACGGCGTGGTCCGGTTCTGCAGCCGGTGAAGAAGCGCGGCTGGCCCAAGGGCAAGAAGCGGAAGAAGATCCTGCCAAATGGGCCCAAGGCACCGGTCACCGGCTACGTGCGCTTCCTGAACGAGCGGCGTGAGCAGATTCGCACGCGCCACCCAGACCTGCCCTTTCCCGAGATCACCAAGATGCTGGGTGCCGAGTGGAGCAAGCTGCAACCGGCCGAGAAGCAGGTGTGCAAGGCGGGGGCTGCCCCAGGACCACTGACCTTGGCCCGACCCACTCGGACACTGCCCTGCAGCTACATCCCCCAAAGGACAGAATGTGGAGGGTCCTTGCTCCCGCCTGGTGAACTGACCACTCGTGGGCCCTCCCTAGCAGGCTGAAGCCAGGGGAGGCCAGCAATAGGCAAGAATCGACGTAAAACTTAAGAATCAACGTGGATAGGTGTGAGGAAGTAGGGCTGGGGGCCGGATTTTTATGGGCTATCTTCCGGTTTTCAAGTCCTGGTCATTAACTTAAAATTGCAAAGATCTCAAGGAAACAAAACAGAGCAGTAGTCTGTGCCCTCTAAGTGGGATTTCAGCAAGCGAAATGGGTGCGCGGGGAGTGGGGGGGTGCAGTCCAGCCTGGAAATGGGCGCCTGCGGTCAGACAACAGGGAGAGGTTGAGAACAGCGGGACTTTGGTGGGGAGGGCCCTGAGCTGTGGGCCGAGGAGGCAGGTTTTGTCTCCAAGGCCAGTAGGGAGCTACGGGAAGGTGGTGCACAGTGAGCCAGATGGGGTGTTGGTGGCGGAGGCCCGCCGCCCCTGCCCCTGGGCCGGGCTGAGCCTCCCCGCTGCCCCACCAGCGGTACCTGGACGAGGCGGAGCGGGAGAAGCAGCAGTACATGAAGGAGCTGCGCGCCTACCAGCAGTCAGAAGCCTACAAGATGTGCACGGAGAAGATCCAGGAAAAGAAGATCAAGAAAGGTGGGAAAGGGACCCAGCCCCCAGGCAGCTGGGCGCGGGCTCAGAGACAGGTGGCCTCAGGTGGACCCAGCCGCCCTCCTCCGTGGGACTCCCCTAACCAGACTGAGTGCTGACCTGGGGGCCAAGGCACGAGACTGCCCCAGGATGAGTAGGGCTAACTGGGGAGGTAGGGTATCCCAGGCAGAGGGGAGGGCACTCGCAAAGCACTATGTGCGCTCAGAGGAGACCCACGGGGCGGGCTGATCGTGCCCTCCTCTCTCCCCCCCCCCAGAAGACTCGGGCTCTGGGCTCATGAATACCCTCTTAAATGGACACAAGGTAAGTCCTCCTCCTGCAAGGACCACGGCTGGGCGAGAAAGGTCTGGAGGTCATGAGCGCGCCCCCCCCCCCCCCGCGTGAGCCCCCAACTCATGGGCACAGGCGAGTGCCCCTCCTCCAGGCGTGCCAGCAAAGGTGGGGCCGCTTGCACGCCTTGGGATGTTGTTAAAGGACTTCAACCCAGCTGACCAGAGGAATCCCTCCCAAACTTGAGGGACGTCCCGGAGGGGTTTTGGCGCCCCCCCCAAAATTTGTCACCTGTCCTGTTGTCCCAGGGTGGGGACTGTGATGGCTTCTCCACCTTCGACGTCCCCATCTTCACTGAAGAGTTCTTGGACCAAAACAAAGGTGAGCACTGACTAGGGGTTCCTGGGGAAGCGGGTGCCAAGGCCGGAGATGGTGGCGGGGGGGGGGTGACCACTGGAAAAAGCAGAGGCGCCCACCTCTCCCCCCCCACCCCCGGCCCGCCCCCCACCCCCGGAGGTGGAGGCAGAGCGGTGACAGCCGGCCTGGCGCGGGGTGGGGCGGGGGTGGGGGACACAGCTAAGGCAAGGTCGGCGGGAGGTAGGGGGGACGCGCCAGGCTCTGACCCGGCTCCCCCACGCCGCAGCGCGGGAGGCAGAGCTGCGGCGCCTGCGCAAGATGAACGTGGCCTTCGAGGAGCAGAACGCGGTGCTGCAGAGGCACACGCAGAGCATGAGCAGCGCGCGGGAGCGCCTGGAGCAGGAGCTGGCGCTGGAGGAGCGGCGGACGCTGGCGCTGCAGCAGCAGCTCCAGGCCGTGCGCCAAGCGCTCACCGCCAGCTTCGCCTCGCTGCCGGTGCCGGGTGCGGAGGCCCCGCCCCCGAGCGCCGAGGCCCCGCCCATTCGCCCCGCACCCTCTGTCGGGCGAGCTCCGCCCCGCCGGCTCCACTTCCCGGCCCCGCCCCCAGCCGCTCGGGGGTCGGAGCGCACACGCCCCGGCCAGCCCCGCCCCAATGGCCCCTCCCGCGCGTGAGCTGAGCACGCGCCCGCCCTCGCAGACCCCTGCCCTCGCCGGCACTGCCCGTGACCCTACTTCTTGGCCTTCCGGGCTCTGGCATCAGCTGACCTTGGCTACTTCCTCCCCAATTTGTAAGCCGGATCCCCCCGGGCCCACCCCCCCATCCCCACCCCGGGCCTCGCCCTCACCGCTTTCCGTCTTCCGCCCCATCCAGTGCCGCCGACGCGCCTCGCCTCTGGCCCCCTCCCCGGGACCCTGGCCTTGGAGACCCACCCCGCGCCTCTGACCTCTGCTTCTGTGGGGTCCTGACCGCGTCGACTCCGCCGCTTGGCTCGAGTGACCGCTCCCTGTCCTCCTCCAGGCACGGGCGAGACGCCCACTCTCGGCACCCTGGACTTCTACATGGCCCGGTTGCACGGCGCCATCGAGCGCGACCCCGCCCAGCACGAGAAGCTCATCGTCCGCATCAAGGAGATCCTGGCCCAGGTCGCCAGGTGTGTGCCGCGGCGGGTCACCCCCGGGACTCTGCGCGGCCCGCGTGGGGCCGCCCTGCGCGGGGGGTTGGGGGTCACTTGGGGCTAGACCTGCCTTGGGCCCCGCGGAAATGACTGGATTTCGCCTCCAACGGGGTTCCGGGACTCGGGGCGCTGCCGGCTGGGTGGGATCGGGCTGATGGATCTTATTCCGAGGGCACCGCCCACACGCGATCTACCAGGTGGGTCTTATTTGCTGCGGGCGGCCAGTGGCCGGACCGCTGGGGGGTGCCGGTCCCAGGGGACTTCATGAATGCTGCTGGGCGGGATGTGCTCCCCATCATGAGCCCCCCTTCTCTCCTGTCATAGTGAGCACCTATGAGGGTGTCCGCGGCCCCACGGATCCAGAGAAGACTGCCTTTGGTCACGGCCCCTTCCCCACCCCATGGAGGAGGATTGGGGGTCCACCTTTTGGGGCCATGCCCAATCCTGCACCTTGGGGGCTCCAGCCCCCCAAAATTAAATTTCTACAGCGTCCCTCTAGCTCTCGATTCCCCCAGCAGCCTAACCCCAGAAAAATCACCTGCTGTACATGAAACGCCTAGAACCCAGAGCCCTGGGGCCCAGCAAGGTGCGCTCCCCTTGCACAACACTACAGGGACATGGGAGCACCACAGGGGCTGCGGAACCCAAGACACAAGGGAACCTGCAGCTGCTGGCATGCTCAGGGTGGGGAGGGTTATACCTGCTACACTGGCTCTCCCGGACCGACCCCGGGACAAGGTATAAAACCCCACACCTGTCATGCTGGGACCCCCAGAGGTGCTCACCGCAGGCTCCTCCCTACCCTGAGGCAGGCATGCTGCAGGGACCTGCTCTTATACTTGAGGTGGGGCCTTCTGCTTGTGGCCTGCACCCCAGAATTAGGGGCGGCTGGTACTGACCGCCCCTCCCTCATCCAGCCGAAGGACCCTTGCCGAGGCATCCTCTGCCTTTGCTCAATCTGGACTTTTTAAATAAAGTGGAATTTGAATTTCCAAGCTTGTGAATGTTTTTTGGGGGGGTGGGAGGTGGGCTAGAAGGTGTGCCCAAGGCCCCCAAGACGCCCCTGCTGGGTGTCCCAGGCCCGCCCTCCACCAGTGCCTGGCAACCACTGACCCCCCCCCCTTCTGTCTGGAGGAGCCTGGTCTGGGCGTGTCACACGCGTGGATTCACACCTGTGTGGCTGTGTCTGGTTCCCTCCCTGAGTGTTGTGGGCTTGGGGTCCATCCCCAGGGCAGCGCGTGGGCGCCTCCCTCCTTTTTGTGACTAATACTCCGATGCGTGGATGGACCACATTCTATTACCCCTTCTCTGCGGATGGATGTTCTGGTGGTTTGGGCACCCGGAAGGCTAGTGTGATGCACGTGCGGCCGTTGGAACACCAGCTCTCAGTTCTGCAAGCTGTCTTCTCAGCGCGGAACCGCTGGTCCGGGGACGTTCCGCACTGGGCTTCGCAGGAATGCTCTCTGCGACTTTCTGTGTAATGCAGTATTCAAGCCATCTTAAAATTTTTGGAGAATAATTTGACAAACGGGATGTTGAATCATGTCCCCTCGAAAGATATGCTGAGGCCCTAAACCTCAGTTCTCAGAATGTGACCTTATTTGGAAATAGGGTCGCTGCGGATATAATTAGTAGGGATGAGGTCATCGGGAGTAGGGTGGGCCCCTGATCCAATGTGACTGGTGTCCTTATAAGAAGACAAAGATGCGAAAGCAGACACAGGAGACAGCCACGTGACCCCAGAGGCAGAAATGGGAAGAATGAAAGCTGCCAACAAGCGCCAAGGAGGGCCAGCCACCACCGGAAGGGAGGACCGGCGGGGCAGGCCTCTGCCCAGGTCTTGGAGGGAGCATGGTCTTGCCGACGGGCTGACATCACACTTCGGGCCCCTGGAAACAAGAGAGTAAATCCCTGTTGTTTGAAGCCCTACGGCCACCCCAGGAGACTACTATAACCAGATACTCTCACCTCCCCACCCCAGCTCCCTTGTCCCCCCCTTCCCGGCACAGGTACCCCTGCCCCAAATTTAGAGTTTTTCAGGCAAGCCTTTCTGTAACTTTTAGCACATAAGCCTATCTTCCCAAAATAGTACCGTTTTGGTAGGGTTTGGTTTTCTCCTTGAGTTTGTAAAGGTTCTGAAGTGTACAAGTCTGTGGTTTCTAGTATATCTACAGAGTTGTGCAACCATCAGCGCAATCTCATTCCAGAACATTCCCATCCCCCCAAAGAGCAGCCCTGTACCCCTTAGCAGTCACCAACCCTCCCACCTCCCTCAGCCCCGGGCAGAAACGAATCCACTTCCCGTCCACGGAGGAGCCTGTTCCGGGCCTGTCACACACGTGGGCTCACACCCAGGGCGGCCTTCTGGGTCTGGTTCCCTCCCCGAGCGAGCGCTGTGTGTTCAAGGCTCATCAATGTCATAACATCCAGACTTTTAAACTTGACACAATGTTTTCTTACAGTGTCCAAAGCCTTCTGCAACTTGGCCCTTTCCATTAGCGCTTGGTTTCTGAGATTCTCCCAAGGCGGAACACCCCTCCCTGCCACCACTATATGGCATTCCATTGCTCTGTATTATAGGAGCCAAGCTTTTTGTTTTTTGTTTTTTGTTTTTTAAAGATTTATTGGAGAGAGCGAGTGAGAGAGAGCACACAAGCAGGGGGAGCAGGAGGCAGAGGGACAAGCAGGCTCCCCACTGAGCAGGGAGCCCCACACCAGCTCCATCCCAGGGCCCGGGGATCATGACCTGATCCAAAGGCAGACGTGGAACCCACGGAGCCACCCAGATGCCCCCCAGAGCCAAAATTCTTGTTGCTGGCTGCCTCCGTGCTGTGGTCCCAGGAAATCGTTATGGATCTTCCTGGTGCCCCCAACTCCTTCCCTCTTTCTTCATCTGTAACCTGGGGGTTCATTCATTTCCTCACCAAAGATCGCCTGAGCGCCTGCTGTCTGCCAGGCACGGGGCCCCAGGATATGCCGGGGCAGGGGGGGCGATGAGACCAGATCCCCCGCCCTCTTACAGCTGACATTCTAGTGCTGGGGACAGCCAGGATACAAGAAGAACAGCTGATCTCTCCAGTAGTGCTCGATACCAGGGAGAAAAATCTGGGAAGAGATTGAGAGGTGGAGGGAGGAAGTAACATTTGAGCAAGTAGCCGAGGGAGGTGTGGGAGGAAACCGCATGGATGACTGGGAAATGACTTTCAGACAGAAAGAACACATGTGCAAAGGCCCTGGGGCAGGACCCAGCCTGGCATTAGAAAAAAGGCAAAGGGGCCAGTATATATGGAGCAGGGGGGGTGATGGGGAGATGGGGAGGAAGGGAGGAGAGGGCGGGCATGGGGCAGGTTGTGCAGGGCCTGGTGGGCCTCAGGGAGGACTCCCCCCACCCACACACCCCAGGAGGGAGCAGTGGAAGGATGTGGCTGAGGTTATCCCAGCGTACCTGTCCTGCCCCCTTCCAGGGTTGTTGCAAGGATTAAATAAGCACCTGGTTAGAGAACAGTGAGCACTAGGCGCGCTCAGCTGTTTTCATCCTGATCCCTGTTCTTCCCCAGTCTGCAGCCCAGGGCCCGGAGGACTGCCTGGGGTCCCCTGGGAGCGCGCAGCTGGCGCTGGCAAGGCCCGGACACCTGGGGCCGGACCCCCCTCCGCAGCCCGCGGTGTCGCCTTCCCGGGCGGCTCGGGTTCCCGGATCCCCTTACCCCGGCGGCTCGACTGTCGCGCCCTGGACCGGGGGAGGGGAGGCTGCAGGAAGCGGCGGATCCGGCGGCGACGGCGGTGGCGGTGGCCGGGGTGGCCCAGCTCCTCCGGCCATGGAGAGCGCCGCGGCCCAGGAGACCCGGGGCGCAGAGGCCCCGCGCCCGGCCGCGCCCCCGCCCTCGCCCGCGGAGCCCCCAGCCGCGCCCCGCGCCCGTCCCCGCCTGGTCTTCCGCACGCAGCTGGCGCACGGCAGCCCCACGGGCAAGATCGAGGGCTTCACCAACGTCCGCGAGCTCTACGCCAAGATCGCCGAGGCCTTCGGGATCGCTCCCACAGAGGTGAGGACCCCCGAACCCCCGCCACCCCACCCCCCGCCAGCGCGGGAGGCGCACCCGTCCGATCGGGGATAGGGTGGAGCCTGGAGCCAGGGACCGGGGGCTCCGGATTCCCCCTCCTCGGATGGAGGGGGTCCGATCACCGGATCTCAAAGACACACCCCTCAGATCCTGGGGTGCCCATAGCCTAGAGACCCTCTTCGCGCCCTGCGCAAAAGAGGAGCCCGGGTTAGGGTTAGTGGGTCCCCAGGCGGTCCAGGACCCACTGCGCTGAACCGGCTGGGAGTGGATCCCAGCCTTCGGGGAAGGGGAAGCGCGTCCAAGGCTCCTGGGCGCCGCGGGGGCAGGGGTTCCAGGCAGCCGCCTTCCAGGTGCGAAGTCGGAGGCCCCAGGGGTCAGGGGCTGGGCGGCAGGGCTGTGTGACTCGCAGCCCCCAGGGGGCGCCAGTAGATTCAGAATCGACTGAAAAAGTTGGGCTGGAGTGTCAGGACACCAACTGGTTAAAACTGAAAGACTGGGGATGGAGGAGGGGTCTCTTCCTGCCCACAACCCCCTTATCACCCTGCTCCTGGTTAGGAGGGTCTCAGACTCCCTCTTGCCCGCCCCATCCTGGTCTCACGTGCAGCCTTTTCCCCTACGACTGGGATCCTGGTGGGTGGGTGACCAGACACGTTTCATGTCTCTTCGTGCCTCGGTTTCCCTCTCAGGCTGCCGAACCCATCACCCTGGTTGTCTGCACAGAGGGCAATAAGCGTTGTCATTAATTCTGGACTCCCCCTCCCCTTGGGACAGATCTTATTCTGTACCCTAAACAGCCACAAAGTGGACATGCAGAAACTCCTGGGCGGCCAGATAGGGCTGGAGGACTTTATCTTTGCCCATGTGCGTGGCGAGACCAAGGAGGTAGAGGTCACGAAGACCGAAGACGCCCTGGGACTGACCATCACGGACAACGGGGCCGGCTACGCCTTCATTAAGGTGCTCGAGGGAGGGCGGGTGACTTCCTGGGTGCTCGGGGACCTGGAACGAGGCGCTGCCCCTCTCCGGTCTAACCTGGGCTCTGGGAAGCCGAGGGGCGGCGGCTGGGCTGGCCCCGTGAGTGACTCTAGGTCCCCGCAGAGGATCAAGGAGGGCAGCATCATCAACCGGGTCCAGGCCGTGTGCGTGGGCGACAGCATCGAGGCCATCAACGACCACTCCATCGTCGGCTGCCGCCACTACGAGGTGGCCAAGATGCTCCGGGAGCTGCCCAAGTCCCAGCCTTTCACCCTGCGCCTGGTGCAGCCCAAGAGAGCCTTCGGTGAGGGCCACCTGGGGGCCAGGGGGCAGGTGGGGTGGTGGTGAGGAGCTCTTCCAGAAGCGGGTTCTCCGGACGCCGGTACAGTGGAGCACGGGCGTATATGGGGGGGAATGGGACAGGATGGAAGGTTCTAGATGCCTCTGGCGCCATGACGGGGGCTTCTGGCACTGTGTCAGAAATAGGTAGGTAGTTTCTAGATTGTCAGAGTCTGTCCGGGGGTGGGGGCAGGCGGGTTTGGAAAGATCAGGATCGGAGAAGGAGGCATCTGGACGTATTTGGCTGTGGTTCTAGAGAAGGTTTTTCCAGGTGTGTTCTAGAACCGTATTTTTAATATTTATTTATTTATTTATTTATTTATTTATTTATTTGAGAGCGATTCAGCATGAGCAGGGGGAGGGGCAGAGAGAGAAGCAGACTCCCCACTGAGCAGGGAGCCCGATGTGGGGCTTGATCCCAGGACCCCGGGATCACAAGGTGAGCAGAAGGCAGATGCTTAACGGACGGAGCCACCCAGTTGCCCATAGAACGGTGCTTTCCACAGAGAGGTCTGCGAGCTGTCCGTGCATGGGGTAAAGGACTTGCTCTCCAAGAGGTTTTCCCCAGTTCAGCACTGGGACATCTGGCCCAGCTCATTCCCTGAAGTGGGGGCCACCCTGGGCACAGTAAGATGTTGGGCATCGCCCCTGGCTTTGACCCAGCAGATGCCGATGGCAACCCTTAGGTTGTAACAACCAAAATGCCTGCAGATATGGTCAAGGTCACCTGGGGGTGAAATCACTCGCCCCTGCCCCTGGGGTCGAGAACTACTGCGTTAGAATGCAGGCTTCCTGTTTAAGGGGCAGGGGTGTTTTTTTAATAGCCAAGACTTTCTCAAGGAAGAAATCAACACACTGCTTTCCATTCCGGCACCACCTTCTTATTTCATTATGGACTGGCCCTTTGAGCTGTGTTGTTCTCCAGCGAGAGGTTCTAGAAGCACCCAGGCACATCTGGAGGGAGGTCCCGGGGAGAAGGGGTCAGGGTGGGCTTCCAGATCTGCCCTTTAGCACAGCAGTGGACGCTGAGAGCCGTGCCCAAACGTTAGATGGATGAGTTCTAGACAGTCTTTTCTAGATGGATCCTCTGGCTACAAGAGGGTCTCAAGCAGTCCCTTCTAGAAAGTCATTTTAAAAAGAAGAGGGGGGCGCCTGGGTGGCCGGCCCAGTGAGTTAAAGCGTCTGCCTTTGGCTCGGGTCATGCTCTCAGGGTCCTGGGATCGAGCCCTGCATCGGGCTCTTTGCTAGGCGGGGAGCCTGCTTCCCCCTCTCTCTGCCTGCCTCTCTGCTTACTTGTGATCGCTCTCTCTATCAAATAAATATAGAAATAATCTTAAAAAAATAAAAAATAAAAATAAAAAGAGGAGCGCCTTGGAGGTTTGGTCGTTAGCCATCTGCCTTGGGCTCAGGTCGTGATCCTAGGGTCCTGGGATGGATCCCTGCATCGGGCTCCCTGCTCGGCGGGAAGTCTGCTTCTCCCTCTCCCACTCGCCCTGCTTCTGTTCCCTCTCTTGCTGTGTCTCTCTCTGTCAAATGAATAATTAAAAAAAATAAATCTAAAATAAATAAAATTTTTAAAAAGGAGGGAGATTTGGAGGAAGCAAGAATTCTCAAGCAGGGTCTCTGAGGATTAACCCCTGGATGTAAGGAGGGCTTTGAAAGACAAGAAGGTTCTAGAAAGGCTCTGCTGGCAGCTTCGGAGCACTTACACAGATGCGGACCCGCCCAGAACACGTGCCCCTCCCCTGGCTCTGTCCCTTCCAGATATGATCGGCCAGAGGAGCCGCGGCAGCAAATGTCCCACGGAAGCAAAAATGGCCAGTGGGAGGGAGACCCTGCGTCTTCGTTCTGGGGGGGCTGCCACAGTGGAGGAAATGGTGAGTGAGGGGGACAGGAGCCTTCGGGGGGCTCTGCACCGAGCACCCGGCTGACTCAGTGGGACCGCGGGTAAGAACCTCTCCTTTGTCAAGCCGCTCCCCTCCCTGCGAGATGGGGCGTCGTGGGGAGGCAGGACAGGCGCCGAGGCACAGGGGCGGGGCCTGCGGAGGGGCTGGGCTGGAGGGATCCCAGGCTTTGACCTTCTGGGCCGGGCCCTGCCCCCCTCCCCCAGCCCAGCGAGTTCGAGGAGGAGGCGTCGCGGAGAGTAGACGACCTGCTGGAGAGCTACATGGGCATTCGGGACCCAGAGCTGGGTAAGGGGCCAGGGTAAGCCGGGTGGACCCTGGGGGGGAGGGTAGCCCACCGGGAGGAGTCGAGGCCCGAGGAGCCCCCTCACCCGCCTTCCCTGCTCCGCCGCAGCAGCCACCATGGTGGACACGTCCAAGAAGACGCGGAGCGTCCAGGAGTTCGCGCACCGTTTAGATTCCGTCTTGGGCGAGTTCGCCTTCCCGGACGAGTTTGTGGTGGAGGTGTGGGCCGCCATCGGCGAGGCCAGGGAGGCCTGTGGCTAGTCTGCCCCGGGGCCGAGCGCAGCCCCAGCCCAGAACCCAGCCCCCCACCCCAGCCCGCCAGGCCGGTTCCTGAAGCCCAGCTCGGCCCCAGGGCCCAGCCCGGATCTGAGACCCAGCCCTGCTCTAGAGCCCAGGCAGGCTCTGGGACCGAGCTTCCCGCTAGAACCGCTACCAGTTCTGAGAGGTCAAGTCTCAGCTCTGAGGCCAAGTCTTGCTCTAGAACCAAGCCCAGCTCTGAGACCAAGCCCTGTTCTAGACCTCAGGCCAACCCTGAGACAAAGTTCATCGCTAGAAGGCAATTCAGTTCTGAGACCCAACACAGCCCCGAAACCCAGCCCTTCCCTAGAACCCAAGATAGCTCTGAAGCTAGACCAAGCTCAGAAACCAAGTTAAGGTCTGGGTCCCAGGTAAGTTTTAAGACGCAGCCCGGTTCGGAGATCAATCCCAGTTCCGGAAGCCAGCCCAGATCTGTGTCCAAGCCCTGCCATAAAACTCAACCTGATGGGGGAACTCAAGACAGTCACATGAC